>NC_141161.1:11714022-12083189 GCF_053477565.2 Lygodium microphyllum | reverse complement strand
GAAAAACACTGAATTTTTGACTGATTTTGTTGTTTTTGAGGACTGAATGATTGATTTTTGATGGATTTAGAGTGATGTATGATTTGTAATGGAAGTATTTGAGAGTGTTTTGGATGATATTGATTATTTTTTGAAAGTTCATGATGATTCTCAGTGGAGATATGAGGTTCTGTGATGTTCTGATAGGTTGTGATTGGTTCTGTATACCTTCTGTATAGCTTCTGTTTTGTTCTGATTGTCTTCTGTATGAAGCATGGATTGATGATTGATGAAGATTGAGATCTTTTGAAAGCTTATTGAATAGTTTTTGAGAGTTTGGAATGGTTTTATTATGAGTTATGAGATTTTGAAAACCTTCTGTAGAGCCTCTATCTCTGTTTTGTCTCTGCTCTATCTCTATACTGTAACTATACTGTAGCTGTTCTGGTGCTGTACTGTGACTGTTCTGTAGACCTTCTGTAGGTGTTCTGTAGAAAGTATGTGTGACTTTGGGAAAGTTTTCTAACCTTTGGAAAGGATGAGTCTAAGTTCAAAAGAGCTAAAACAAGTGGAAGAAGCAGCTGCTGAAGACTGAAGAGAAGACTAAGTGACAATGACAGTAGTGAGCTGTAAAAAGACACAGTAGTGGCTCTGGTGACTCTTCATATCAGACATACCTCTTGGGAGGTGCATCCACGACCTAAGAAGGATTATTGAGAGTTATTATGAGAGAATTGTAGTGAGGAGATGATGTACTATTGAGAGAGAGAGAGAGAGAGAGAGAGAGAGAGAGAGAGAGAGAGAGAGAGAGCCAGAGATAGTCAATTCTATCAAAACAGTGTAACTGTATATGAGAGATTGAGAGAGAGAACTATGAAGACATTGAAGAAGGATAATATGTGATTGATTGCCATTCAAAGATGGTGTATTCCTTTTTGTTCTTTGTTATATTGAAGAATTTTATGAAGATGTTGAATATTATAGTTGATTTTATCAAATCCGTGGGAGAAATCTACTATGATGCTGCGTGAAGATTGGCTGTTTTCTTTGTTTTGATGATCAAAAGAATGAAATAAAAGCTTGTTGATGTTACAAGATAGATTTTTTTGCAAGAGAATTCCATTTTCCTTGGTGTTGCTCTTGGGGCTCCACTGAGATTGTCCCATAACAAGGTCACTAGAGCATCCACCTGTATGCCCAAATCAGCAATAAGCTTGAGCAACCATGCAATCTCACATGCTGCCAATGTAGCACCTTTGTACTTAGCCTCAATACTAGATAATACAATCATAGGTTGCTTCTTGATGCTCCACCTGATCATTCCACTTCCAAATCCAAAGGCATAACCACTTGTAGATCTACAATCATATGATCATCCTGCCCAATCTGCATCCATGTATCCAACAAGTGTCAAGGGCTTATCTTTCACATAAATCAACCCATAATCTACAGTGGGCTTTACATATCTCATAATTTTCCTAACACCATTCAAGTATCACTTTTTGGGCTTCTGCATGAATTGACTTATGAGCACAACTACATAACTCAAGTCCGGCCTAGTGATAGTCAAGTAGATCAGACTACCAACCATATGCATGTACATAGGCACATCATCAATTTCAGATCCAATGCTAATGTCCAACTTGACATTCTAATCAAGAGGTGTATCCAGTGGTTTACATTCAGCCATGCCATATTTCTTTAGCATTTCCATGGCATAGTGTTTTTTCATTAGCCATAAACCATTTTCATCTTTGATCACCTAAATACCCAATAACTACTTTAGTTCACCTAAGTCTTTCATGTCGAATTCAGATTTCAGCATCTGCATAACATGGTGTATCTCCAAGTCATCATCACTTGTGATTATCAAGTCATCAACATAGATGACTAGCTCTGCCAACAATAAATCCTAAACTCTGCAAGTAATTACTAATCCTTTCATGTCAGGCTCTCGGTGTGCGCATACAACATTTTTTTTAGCTTACATATATAATGCTGAAAATGAGGGTGTACATATCCTTCGGGCTAATCCATATAAACATCCTCTTCCAAGTTGTTAAGACTTCAAGCTCAACTCTACTATCTTTAGGTTGTGTGTACCTAACACTTAGCTTTTCCAATTGTACTACATGCAAACATTAAATAAGTCGACGACTTTAGACTTAGTTTGTACTTGGTGTGAATGGTCTTACAAACCTTAGTGTGTTATATTCACTTGAGTTAGATGAGTTAGTGATATAATGAAAAAAAAAGATGAGAGCATGTGATTCCTCTATGTTGGTTCAAATCTTTGTCTCTCTCTTTTAACATGGTATTAGAGCCATGAATGGGCTTTGTGGTGGATAGCATTTGTGAAGCAAAATTGAAACTTGAAGATTCAAGGTTCTCGACAAGAGGGGCTGACTGCCATTGCTCCTGTTGAAGGTATGCATTGCATCATTTGGTTTGTCATTGCTCAAGAGGTTGTATGTGACTTGTCTGGAGCTTTGTGGAGGCTTTAGTGAGAACTCAAGAGCAAGCATTGGTCATCATTTCATTGTGGAGCTACTATTGTGATCATCATACCAATTTGCATGTTTGCGCCTGATGCTAAGGGAGTCTTCTTGGCTGCCAACAAGCTCAATAAACACTTACTAGGCTATATATTGCTTGGAAATGCTTCTTGGAAGGTCCTTTGATGTCTTGATATGCTATTGCTTTGTTTGGAGATGATATATGAGCTGGAACAACTGGTTACAGGTCTAGAATTGAAGACTCTCTGCTGTATACAGACAACGTACAGCATGTATGTATCTCTCACATAAGCTTGGAGCTCTCTAGCATACCCAGAAGCATCATTGGAGCATAGATATATGCGAGGAAATATGGATTTTATTTTGTGCCTTGGAGCTTGAAATTTTTTTACAGGCTGAAAACTATCATTTACTATGGATATCAAGCATTGTCTTTTACTAAAGCAATATATGACATTAGAAAGCTTCTGTCATTTGTATAACCTGGCATATGTCTTTTGAATGTCTGGTAGATTAAGAAGAGTATTGGAGGCTATTGAATGCTAAAGGTTGAAGTTGGAAACAAATGCATCGATATCTACTTGGTTGGTTACAAACAGTAACAGTATATGTATTGCTTCTTGAAGATAGAGTTTATGGATGCCAATATGGGTCATGTATTGATCCTTACACATAGTAGAAAATGTATGAAGTGATTTGAGGACATTCTTGAGCTAAAGTACACCTTTCTTGTTAGTGTCTTGGCTATCTACTACCAGTGAGTAGATTTATAACACTTGTGCTTGATGTATATGCACCATTTTGTGCTCGTATGATCATGTATGGACTTCTACATGTACTAGCAGATGTCTGAGAATTTTTGGAGCATGTATGACATGTATAAACTTATGATTTGTATGTGAATTAGCTGCTAGTTATTGACAGTCTGCAAATTTTAGATTGCATGTTTGCTTGACTGCAGTAAGGTTGCATAAGACAGTGTTGTTAAAGCACTTGCATGGTCTATGTGTTGACTGATGTACCTATGGGTTATGCAACATATTTGTGGATGGAATTGAGATGTTAAGGGGCTGAAATACTCTGGTTTCAGCACTGAATTTGTTGCAAAAAACTATCATAAGCAATCAAAGACTGTAGTTAATTAGTTAGACTTGTTAGCTTGTAGGAAGTCTGGCAGTGACTAGATATTGTTTGGTACAATATGGCTAATGTAGATGCAACATAACCCAGATAGTGGGGGGAAAGCTTGATAGTAACAATTATGCCAAATGGAAGTTTCGCATGGAGAACTTCTTGATAGGTAAAGGATACTAGGAGTTGGTGATTGGAGCAAAAGTTGAACTCAAGCTCCCAGAGAGGCCTACAATTGATGAGCACACCAAGCTTGGACAGAAAGAGCTTGTAGGGTTTTTACATTAGCTATATCTATGTATCTCAAATGCTATGGTGATGTAGATCATGAACTGCAAGTCACTAGAAGATGCAAGGAACATTCTTATCAAATATTATGGCACAACTACAAGTGCCAAGAAGATACAGTTATAGTAGAAATTTAACATGGATAGAAAAGGCAGATCTATACAAGATTATGTCATAGAGATTAAGACCATTGCAGATCAGTTTCTATCCATTGGCACATAGGTTGTGGATGAAGACATGGTTGCAATGACATTAAATAGTTTGGGGCCTGAATAAAAGTCATTCGATACCTCCATATTTGTGTGGGCTACAATGCCAAAATTTAATGAGCTAGTTGCATTGCTCATTCATGAGGAAAATAAGTTGGGTTTGGCTACAGGTTCTAGCAGCTCCAAGAACAAGGATGTTGTCTTTTATTTGAATCGATGCGGTCGTGGCAACTATGGTAGAGGTTATGGTTCTGGCAGAGGAGGCTAGCAAAATGTCTCATATGGCAATGATAACCAGTAAGGTTCAAATGCACCAGGAGGTGCAAATTTTAGAGGTAGGGGGAGATCTAGTCCTAGAGGCAGAGACTCGTGGCAATACCATTGCCCATCTAACAATCCTAATAAGGATATGGATTGTCACTATTGTGGAAAGTATGGTCATATCACCAAGGATAGCTGGAAGAACCAAGGCAATCAAAGAAGTAAACAACATGGACATTTTGTATCGTCTAGTAAGGCAGTAGATGCATTTGGGGATAAATTGTTTGCCATGACATATGTGAAAGACAAGGCTATTGAGAAGTCTCATGAGGATGTATTTTGGTACATTGATTCAAAGGCATTGAATCATATGACACCTTATGGTGACCGGTTTACAGATATGGTGCTTGAGAAGAATGGCTATGTATGCATAGGGGATGACATGCAGCATAGCATAGAACATAAAGGCAAAGTACCTTTGGTAATCCATGATGGTAGGAAGAAGAACTTACATGATGTATTGCATGTCCCGTCAATTACTAAAAATATATTGTCTGTGGGCTAGATGAATGATCAGAATTTGCAAGTTTGATTTAATAAGCATGGATGCTTCATTGAGGAGTTTGGTAATGGTTGCAAATTGATTGCTCGCGGTCATATGAATGGCAAGATATCTACTCTTGATGCCACTTTGCAACAACTGAAATCAACAAATTTTTCCCATGGCTCTGGCACAATTAGAGATTGGGACATGTTAATCTTAAGTAGCTACAAATGATGTGGAAGAAATAGCTTGTGATAGGTTTACCCAAGTTTTAGTATACATATATTGGTCATGTCTGCGTTGCTTGCCAGTTTGGTAAACAATCGAGGTTGCCATTTGACAAGTATGTAAGAAATAGTATGTGACTGTTGCAGTTAGTTCACTTTGATGTGCGGGGTCCAACCCATAATGCATCCATGGGAGGCTCCATGTACTATGTGACATTTATTCATGATTACAGTCACTATACTTGGGTTTATATCTTGAAAACAAAGGACGAGGTGTTTGTTGTTTTTCAGTAGTTTAAAAAGCAATATGAAAAGGAATTTGATTATTACATCTCTTGCTTGAGATCTGACAATGGTGGGGAGTATGTATCAAATGAGTTTGACAGTTTTTGGGCTAAAAGTGGGATATGTAGGCATCTTACCTATAGCTACACTCCTCAGCAAAATGGGGTAGATGAATGGAAGAATAGGGTATTGATGGAAGCTGCTCGAGAAATGGATGAACGAGAAGAGTATGCCGCTCTATTATTGGGCCGAGGTTGTTATGGAAGCCATGTATATCTTGAACATGACTCCCACTGCAAGTATTCATGAAATGATACCATTTGAGAAACTGTATGGCTACAAGTCTAATGTCAATCACATGAAAGTATTTGGCTGTCTTGCTTTTGTGCACATACCTGATGAGAAAAGGAAAAATCTAGATCCGAAAGCACATAAGTGAGTTTTATTGGATATTTGCAGGAGAAGAAGGTATGCAAATGCTATGATCCCTCTACTCGGGATACATTAGTGAGCAGAGATGTCATCTTTGATGAGATGACCTCTTGGTATGCAGCATCACTGACTGTAGTGCCATCACATATGCCTTCTACACATGTATCTACAATTGATTTGCAATAGAGTACTACTTTGATAGGTTCTAGCAGTCTGACGGTATCTCCAAGGATAGGCAGATTACGGAGCTCTGGCTCATTGTCCACTAACACCAGTATGTCAATGAGGGGGAGATATGATGTGATGGATATCAAAGGGAAAGAAAAAGCTTCTGATGATGCATTTGGTGTGATGACACCTGGCACTTCAAGTTATGACTCAGCTGACTGTCTAGATAGTGAGCTTGGTATTCTGACAGTGTATATGCTTGGCACTAGGCAAAGCAGGTACATTGCACCTCATGAGAGAGGGGAATCGAGTAGTGCACCACAGCTTAAATGATCACAGAGAGTCAGGCACCTTGTGGATAGGCTGACTTACAGTGGTTTTTCTATGAAGCATTTTTCTTATATGACAAAGGTGAGAGAGGTCAAAGAGCTTGCTACATTTGCTGTAATAGTGATTGATAAAAATTGGTGCACAACTATGGATGAGGAGATAGATGCTTTGGTTGAAAATAGTACTTGGGATCTTGTGCCAGTGCCAAAAGGAAAGAAGACCATTGGTTGAAAATGGGTTTACAAGTTTAAATACAAGTTGGATGGTAGTGTAGAGAGATACAAAGCTGGTCGCAAAGGGATATGCCTAGCTGTATGTGTTAGACGATGAGGAAACATTCAGCTTTGTTGCCAAGATGGCAATCATAAGAAAAATGATCGCATTGGTTGCTGCTAAAGGTTGGAAATTGCAGCAAATGGACATAAAGAATGCTTTCCTCAATGGTGACTTGGAAGAGGATGTTTATATGGATCATCCCAAAGGGTATGTATACCCTGATTTTTGGCATTATGTATGTAAGTTGAAAAAAGTGTTGTATGGTCTAAAGCAAGCTCCAAGAGCTGGCATGCAAGGATCAATAATTACTTGCACAATTTGGGATTTACTATTGGCAAGGCTAATCACAGTTTATTTACAAAAAAGACAAACAAATTCTTCGTAGTGCTGGTCATCTATGTTGATGACTTGATAATCACATGTGATGATGACTTGGGGATACATCATGTTATGCAAATGATGAAATCTAAATTTGACATGAAAGACTTAGGTGGACTGAAGTATTTGTTGCGTATTGAGGTGATCAAAGCTGAAAATGGTTTATGGCTGATGTAGAAACACTATGCCATGGAAATGTGGTGTCATGCCGCTACGGGCTCACCGTGTAAAAAAATCTAGGGTGTGGCTTCCTTTTAGATCTAGAGAGCCAATGCCACTTTAGGCATTAGTATTAGTGTCCATGGTTAAAAATATTAGATTTTTTTAGACAAGTTTTTAGTTAATTTTGGATATTCTAGATATTATCTCTTGTAAAAATCCATAAAACTATAGATAACTTCTAGATTAAGAGGACATGTAAAAGAAAGCATGTAGCTCTCAGCCAATTTGAGAGGATTTTATGTAAAAAAAAAAGATATTAGCGAATTCGCGCGACGTGCGATCGCTATTTTCAGGCAGTGAACAACACTCCGAAAGTGGGAGATGAAGGAGTGATCTGGCAGGGTTCTGGCTAAGTGTTCTAGTATTTAACCCTCCTTTTGGAGCCATTGGAAGCATCAGATTGGCAATCTGAGAGCAGCATAGAGGAAGGTATTATTTTGTACACGTTTTTGTCTATTAGAGTTATATTTTCTCACAATGGTGAAAGAAACTGATAGGCTTTATCTCTGTTAGTATTCTTCTATATGTTCTAATTTTTTTTGGGAGTATTCTTCTACATCTTCAATCTCTTTGAACCCCTTCTCTTCCATCTACTCCTCTCCTTGAATCTACCTACACCTTGTTGTCTCTTATCTTCAAGAACTTGGCTTGAAACCTTCAACCCTTCTCTCATCTCTACCATCTCCGAAGTCTAAGCTCTTGAATCCCCATATATTCTTCTCTTGCCAAACCCCTATGGCGACCTTGAACCCTACGCGCTGCGACATTGGTGAACCCAATGTGAAGGTTAGTATAAGAGAACTCCAAGATGGGGAATTCTTCAGGAGATACTCTACAACAATTGGTGCGCATACTACAGCAGACTCAGCAACAACAAATCCAAATGTTACAACAACAACAACAAAGGAAAGACAAAGAGAAGATTGATTCCATAACTATCAAGGCCATAGAGGAAGTTGGGTGTGAATTAAAACAATTTAATGATCAAAATGTCTCTGTTTTTATTCGCTTATATATTTCAAAAATGCTCTTCTTTGGTGTACCACAACATGCATGGAACTGTTATTTTGCTAGACTAGTCAAGCATGGTCTTCAAGAAAGAATCCATGGTCTTTTTCAACAAGATGCAGACTGGGCTGCATTCAAAAAAGCCCTATGCGAAGAATTCTTCTTAGAAGAATCTGGCCTAATGACAAAGAAAAGTTTCACTGAATGGGTTGAA
The DNA here is from genome assembly GCF_053477565.2 of Lygodium microphyllum. Lineage (NCBI taxonomy): Eukaryota > Viridiplantae > Streptophyta > Polypodiopsida > Schizaeales > Lygodiaceae > Lygodium > Lygodium microphyllum. Next base: position 12,074,721 of record NC_141161.1, on the reverse strand, counting down.
AAACCCAACAAAGGTTTAGCTGTAACATCTCTATACCATGAGTTTGAAAGTAAATTTGGACAACCTGATGCTGAAGACCAACAAAGTACGGAAGGTCAAAAGATTGAATTATTCCTTAAGGCTGTAGATCCCATTTTGCAAGAGAAGTTTTCGGATCTCCAGAAGATGCTACCTCCGAATCAAGAATCAAGACTGCAGGGACAGATGTTACTGATGCAGTTAACATGATTGTTCAAAGAGAGCGGATGCGACTAAGATTGGGCTCTACTTCAACTTCAACAACTCCATTGATGGAGCTTGTTCCACCTTCCAAATCCCCTATTCCTTTGACTAATCAACCAACTCTTTCTTCTTACGTTCCTTCTAAAAATGATGCAATGGATGAACTCATTAAAAGCATGCATGACCTTCATCTAAATCTTATAGAAATTAGTTCCAAAGTAGAGAAGCTGGATGTCAAAGTCGAAGAGCGAGGACGAGCATCAACTCAAAGACCCATGAGAGAAGTTTTTAAGAGGCACTCTATTTGGTGTGATAGCCAACAACATGACAAGAGGGAGTGTTCTGCCTTCCGTGAGGCTAAAGCACAGAAGCTAGTCTTTTGGAAAGATGGAAAAATTCATGTGGCTAAAACTGGTCTTCCACTAGAGCCAAATTTTGGCAATGGGGGAATGAAGAAAAGATTAGAGGATTTAGTTGTAAAGAATGCCTATGCAACAATCGATGTAGCTACCTATGGGTTGCAAATTGAACCAATATTAATTAAATCAAGTTTGAAAGCATGTAAAACTAATGTGCAATCTAAAGTATGGATGCAGGCACTAGATCAAATGGTAAAGTAGCCAAAGAAGATTTGGCTAACGCCAGTCAGTATATTCGAGGAATAACTGGTTGGAAAGAACTGGTAGATTCTTTTTTTGCCTTTGTACATTTGGCTGACATCAATCGTAAAGAAGTCTTGATTGAAGAAAAGAGAAGAAGAGAAGATGAACCAGGGCCTTCCTCTTCTGGCCCTCCGAAACGGATAACTAGAAGAACGCTTGAACAACCAAAGCTTGCTGAAAATATAACCCCATATCAAGAGATGGAAGATGTGCCACAAACAAAGAAGACCAAAGGAAAAAAGAAAGCAAACATGCAAGCTACAAATTGCAGTCTGACATAGAATCTGCAACCAATCTCAAATGATTCTTAGAAGAACGAATTTTAGGAAGAAAAATTGAATTCACCTTAGGCAAAATTCTTGGAATTGCCAAACGTGAATTCCATTATGTAATTATTAATGTAATCAAAAGGAAAATACAATATGTTGATGATGAAGCTCAAGAAATAGTGCATGCTTTTTTGCAACTTCTTCGAGTTTTTGTGCAGGATGAAGAGAAGCTGACTTCACAAGGAATTCAACTTGAAGGAGTTAAAGAATGAATTGTAGCAATTGAAGCTGAAGATAAAGAAAACATGAATGCAAAAATTAAAGAAGTGAAAGCTGAAAATGTAATGGTCGACTAGTCCAAACCAGTTGTGCAGCCCACCTCTCAAAAAGAAGGCCGTCTACTGCACATGCATGAGGAAGAAGAGGCTCGGTTCATTCCAAGCAGTCACTACTCCCGTACACATTGGGCAAGAGCAACAATGGAAACAGTCGTCAAAATTGGAGAAAAAGAAATACCATGTATTGCACTCTTAGACCATGGTTCGGAGATAAATGTTATGGCAAGGAGTCTCTATGAAAGTGGCGGATGGCCCATAGATGTTTATCTAGGTTGGCGAATGAGAGCTACAAACAACTCTTCTGGAGAGTTATATGTTGCATGTCCTAATGTGTAGGTAACTATTGGAGACATAAAAGACAATTTTTACTTTTTTGTTCAAGACTCTTGCAGTTACCCTATCATTCTTGGCCAACCTTACATTTCTGAAGCCTGCTTGGAAACAAAAACTCTTGATGATGGTTCTTCGTATGCTTGAATCCGAAGCAAGGATAATGAATGAGCTATCCAATTTCTTAATATGTGTGTTAACCATCATCGAAATAGAGATCGACCATGTGTGATTATTTTGTGCCTCCTAATGCCCAAGAATTCAAGGGTTTTCGGGCTGCACTACTATAAAGGGAGGCTATGGTAGTGCGTCATGTAAAAAGATTGAACCTCCTTATGCTACAGAAATTGGGTCTCTAGAAAATTTTTATGTACGTACAACCAATAGTATGGGTTGTTATAAGTCTCTTCCGGCTATGACTAAGGCTGAAAGAAAATATTTATGTCATGTAAAAAGGCAGCTAAAAACTTATGACATGATGGCTGAAAATGAAGATATTTCAGGCATTTTTTTGGGACTGATTACTACTGACACATTGACTGAAATATATGCAGCTACTCATCTAGAAAATCAAGCTAAAAATCAGTCCATAGAAATATGTACATTGGATTTTTATCAAACAGTTCAAGAATTTGTTGAACAAGAAGACAATGGTTTACTCAACAAGATTGAAGCACAAGTGGAGACAAAATACAAGACAATGGATAAGAAAGTCAAACCTGTGGCATTCCCACTACCTCCTGAAAGTGAAGGGCTCGCTGATAGGGCAACAAATCAGCCAAGTCTTTGTGATCCTTCCAACATTGGTCACAAGTTCATATTTGAAAGTATAAAAGAGCTCAAAATAGGGGAAATTTTTTTCCTGTTGTCGACTGAAAAACACTCTTTTATGCAAATGCTAATGAAACATGAAAAAGCTTTTGTGTTTCAACCAAGTGAAATAGGCTGTCTAGATCCAAATATTGTGGCTTCTATGGTCTTTTTTATGGTCCCACATGTGCCTTGGAACCTCAAGCCCATTCCTGTTCCAAGGGTGCATTTGCCCAAATTATTGGAACTTTCAAATGAGAAGATCAAAATGAAGATTTTAGAACCTTCTTCAGCACCTTACTCAAACTGATGGTTTACTATGCCTAAGAAAAATGGATCCTTATGATTCATTCAAGATCTACAGCTGTTAATCGTGTCACAATCCGAAATGTTGGTTTGGGTCCAATTGTTGATGAGTTTGCTGAAGCTTTTGCAGGTAGAGCAATTTATTCTATGGGCGACCTATATTCAGGATATGACCAATTTCAGTTTTCATTAGAAAGCCGAGACATTACCACAATGAAGAAACCTATTGGATTGGTTCGCATGTGCACTCTACCACAAGGTGCAACGAACTCCATAGCCCATATGATGAATGCCATGCACAAAGTCTTAAGGGACTTTATTCCACAACTTACTCTTCCATTTCTTGATGACGTACCTATCAAGGGATGTGAAGTCAATGAAAAGAATGAGGAACTTGATAAAGATGGTTGTAGGACACTTGTAGTTAACCATATTCATGATTGTGACAAGATTTTGACAAGGCTAGAAGAGGTACATCTTACCCTTTCTGGAGCTAAGTCGATTTTTGGAGTAGAAGAAGTCCTAGTGGTCGGTCATCTATGTGGCCCCTATGGATGCAAACCTTCTCTAATCAAGATAGATGCCATCAGCAGAATGCAATAAAAATGCATAAATGTTTCAGAGGTGAGAAGATTTCTTGGCACATGTGTATTCTATCTCATATGGATACTGCATTTTGCTCATGTAGCCGAAAATATTTATCAATTATTAAGAAAAGGCCAAAGATTCTCTTGGAATAAAGAGCATACTCTCGCTATGCATAAATTAAATAAGCTATTAATTTTAGCCCCCACTTTCAAAAGGGCTGACTTTTCAAATGGTCAACCCATCATCCTTACTGTGGATACAAGTCCCATTGGGATAGGATGGGATGTTGGGCAAGAGGATCATGAAGGTAATAGGCATGCAATTCCTTTTGGAGTAAAAGTTCTCAATGAACGTCAAAGAAGGTATGCACAAGTAAAAAGGGAATTGTGGGGAGTTGTAACAGCATTAAAGTGTGATCATGAATACTTTATAGGTGCTTTCATAAGTGGTAGAAACTGATTGTCTTCCACTCTTGGGCATGATTGCCAATTGCTCTGCACCCGACATTGCTATGCTAAGATGGATTACATATATTAAATCTCTCAATCCCGAATTAAAGGATATTGCAGCAAAAGTGAATTCAGTTGCTGACATGCTATCACGTGCAAGATATGACAATGAAGAAGAGCTGATGGAAGAAGATGAAGTTGAAGAATCTATGCTTGCTAAATTTCATTCCATGGCTGCTGAAAATACATTTTCAGTTATTACTACATATACTGGTCCAAAGCTAAAAACAACAGGATGGACAACTAGAAGCCAACATGCTCATTGCATTGCTCAAGTTCTAGTTCATTTCCTTCAAGAAGATTATGAAGAAGATTGGCTAAAGATCGGCCAATATTTGAGCACAACGAAGAAGAAGGAGACTTAGACTGATGAGGAGTTCAAGCATATCAAGAGGCAGAATGTTTACTCTTGATGCGTCAATTCCAGAATTGAAAGTAGCCATATTTGCACATGATGGTGGTGTTGTATGGGATGTTGAGATATGGCATAAGTGGATTGGCCATGTGAATGTAAAAAAGCTAAAATCTATGCAGCAGAAGGAGATTGTGCTTGGACTACCTAAGTTTTAAGTATCATGACTTTGGACATGTATGTGATGCATGTCAGTTTGGAAAGCAAGCACGGTTTCCATTTATGAGACATGTATGGAATAGCTCACGATCCTTGCAATTGGTACATTCAGATGTATGGGGTCCGTCTCATAATGCTTCGTTTGGTGGTGTTCGTTACTATGTATCCTTCATTGATGATTTCAGCAGAGTTACACTTGGATTTACATACTGAAACATAAGGATGATGTGTCTCAATGCATTCAAGGACTTCAAGAAGCATGTTGAAAATGAGTTGAGCTGTAAAATTTCATGTCTTAGATTAGATTGTAGCTATACACCGCAACAAAATGGTGTAGCAGAAATGAAAAATAGGGTACTAATGGAATCGGCAAGAGCTACGCTAAATGAGAAGAGTTTGCCAAATGGCTATTGCGTTGAAGCAATAGTGACTACTATCTATGTGCTGAATAGAACCCCTAGAGGAAGGATTCATGATGTAACTCCATATGAGAGGTTGTATGGTCATAAGCTTGACATTTCACACTTGAAGGTATTTGGCAGCATTTCATATGTGTATATTCCTCATGAAAAGAGGAAGAAATTGGATCCTAAAGATGTCAAGAGTGTGTTCATTGGTTATACACAAGGCCGGAAAGCTTACAAGTGTTATGTACTATCTACACATGAGACATTGATTAGTAGAGATGTTTTTGATGTGTTGGCATCGCGGTATCATAATCCTATTGCAGTGGCTACTAATGGATCAACCAACACCAGTAATGCTAAAAATACACCTACAGTGAGTATATCTATGACTGGTCCTACAGGTGATGGGTCACCTACAATAAGTCCTTGGTTAGGACGCTTGCGGAGTCGTACTCCTACATCCACTAACAGGGATATGCCAGTGAGGGGGATATTGGATAAGGTAAAAGAAAATATGCTTGAGGATATGACAGGCCCACTTACAATAGGTTATGAGTCATCTAACAATGATAGTTTGGATAGTGAGTTGGACATTCCATCTATTATGACACCTAGAGCAAGGCAAAGTTATTATGTACCACCTCATGAGAGGCAAGCTCAGAGTCAGCCACAGTTACAAAGATTTGAGAGAGTTAGAAAACCAGTTGACAGGTTTACATACATTGGTTATTCAGCCCACCATTATGCATATATGGCTAGTCTGACAAGTTACAAAGAACCTACAAAGTTTGGTGATGTAGTTACAGATGATAATCGGTGTGCCACCATGGATGAGGAGTATGCAGACCTTGTTGAAAATGAGATGTGGGAATTGGTTGAGTTTCCTGAAGGCAAAGTCCCCATTGGCTGCAAATGGGTGTACAAGGTTAAGAGCAAGTCATATGGTTCATTAGAATACTATAAGGCTGTCAAGAGTGTGTTCTTTGGTTATGCACAAGATTGGAAAGCTTACAAGTGTGGTGTACTTTCTACACATGAGACATTGATTAGTAGAGATGTTGTTTTTTATGTGCTAGCATCTTGGTATGGTAATCCTATTGCAGTGGCTATTGATGGATCAACTAGCACTAGTAATGCTGAGAATACACCTACAGTGTGTATATCTATGAGTGGTCCTACAGGCGATGGGTCACCTACAGTAAATCCTTGGTCAGGATGCTTGTTGAGTCGTACTCCTACGTCCACTAACACGGATATGCCAGTGAGGGGGAGATTAAATAAGGGAAAAGAAAATATTCTTGAGGATGTGACAAGTCCGCTTACAATAGATTATGAGTCATCTAACAGCAAAATTTTGGATAGTGAGTTGGGTATTCCATCTATTATGACACATAGAGCAAGGCAGAGTTCTTATGTACCACCTCATGAGAGGCAAGATAAGAGTGAGCCACAGTTACGAGGATCTAAGAGAGTTAGAAAACCAGTTGACAGGTTTACATACATTGGTTTTTCAGCCCGCTATTATGTATATATGGCTAGTGTGACAGGTTACAAAGAACCTACAAAGAACATACATTGGTTATTCAGGTGCTATTATGTATATATGGCTAGTGTGACAGGTTACAAAGAACCTACAAAGTTTGATGATGCAATTTATAGATGATAACTGGTGTGCTGCCATGGATGAGAAGTATGTAGCCCTAGCTAAAAATGAGACATGGGAATTGGTTGAGTTTCCTGAAGGCAAAGTCCCCAATGGCTACAAATGGGTGTATAAGGGTAAGTACAAGTCAAATGGTTTGTTAGAACGCTATAAGATTAGGGTGGTTGCAAAAGGGTATGCGCAACAGTATGGCCTTGACTATGAGGAGACTTTTAGTCTAGTGGCCAAAATGGCAACAATCAGAACTGTCATTGCATTGGCAACATGCAAAGACTGGAAATTATTGCAAATGGACATCAAGAATGCTTTCTTGAATGGTGATTTGGTTGAGGAAGTATATATAGAGTAGCTTGAAGGCTATGTTCATCCGGACTTTTCTACACATATATGTAAGCTAAAAAAGGCTTTATATGGGCTGAAATAGGCACCTAGAGCATGGAATGCTTGGATCAATAGTTATTTATAGTAACATGGATTTAGATTGGGTGATGCAGATCACAGTCTATTCACGAAGAAGACATATCATGGATGTGTGTTTCTAGTGGTTTATGTAGATGATCTTATCATCACTAGAGATGATGAAGAGGGCATTGCTGAAATTAAATCATGTTTACACGGTGAATTAAGAGTCAAAGGTCTTGGTGAGCTGAAGTATTTTCTTGGGATTGAGGTAATCTCTACACCTCAAGGTATATGGCTGCTACAGAAGGAGTATGCTCATGACATGTTACAGAAGTATGGTATAGCTGAATGCAATCTATGGAGACACCTCTTGATCAGAATGTCAAGCTACGGATAAATGTTTCGAATGTCATTGAGAATGTGACCATGTATTGACAGATGGTGGGCAGCTTGATATACTTGACTATTACCCTTGACTATTACCCATCTTGACTTATGTTATGTAGTGGGGCTGATTAGTCAGTTCATGCAGAAGCCTTGCAAACCACATTTAGATGCAGTCATTAGATGTAGCTAGGAGGATCATGAGATATGTAAAGGATACTATAGATTATGGGATATTTTATGCATATGGAAAATCCCCTGACTTGACAGGGTTTACTGATGTTGATTGGGCTGGTTGTGCCTATGACAGGAGGTCAACCAATGGTTATGCATTTGGATTGGTGGGCAACAGTATGACTAGTTGCTAGAGTACAAACAGCCTACTACTGCATTGTTTAGTACAAAAGCAGAGTAAAGAGGAGCTGCCTTAGCCGCTTGCAAAGCATTTTGGTTGATGAAACTACTGAAAGACTTGGGAATGCAGCAAGAAAGCATAGTGAGATTGCATTGTGATAACCTCAACAGTGTTATGTTGGCTAGCAGTCCTGTCTACCATGCTAGGTCCAAACATATTGAGGTTCACTACCATTTCATTAGAGAAATGATTCTTACAGGGCAGATTGACTTGATTCATGTGAAGACTGAAAACCGAGTAGCAAACATATTTACCAAGTCTCTTGGTAAAGAAAAGTTCATATACTTTAGACACCTACTTGGAGTTTATTAGATGGTTTGAGCTTGAGAGGGAGTGTTAGAATATCAAGCTCCCATTACTCTTCAGTCAGTCTATCTTTATGTGTGTGACTGGATACAATTGTACACGTGTGTGACATTCAATAAGTTGGTGTAGTCAGTGACTCAACCATAGTTAGTCTTGGTTAGTCATACCTATGTGTGCACTTCTCTTTTAGTGAGTATGATCTTAAGAATAATGGAAGAAGAAAAACAATGAGGTGAGGCTCATCTTCTGCTTCACTTTGTCTCTCTCCCTCTCTTCTAACAATTTACCCTAATAAAGGAGCTCTACATGAGCTTATGTATTAGGAACCAAAGAATGACTCTAAAAGTTAGAGTAAGTTAGAAATTAAGCCCTAGGGTTGACTTGAAGTGGAAAATGAGAATAAGAAATTGTCTAGGGACAAACATCAATATGAACTTGTATTTGAACAACTTTTAGGTGTTGATGATGACTTATGTGTTCATTTCTAAGAAATGTGTATGCCCTAAAAGATAATGTCACAAATTGTATTTTCCTTGTGGGACATTCAAAGGACATTGTTTTGATATTAATAGACATGTTTTCAAATACTTTTTCTGAAATAGAAAATATCTAGGGATTTCACTATATGTATACCCACTATATCACATGCATTCAAGACCTATTTATAAATATCCTTATAGGTGAATTTTTCCTTAATAAAACATAACCCCTTTCTATTCAATCTATAAGTTGCCCCTTTATATGGGACCCTTTTGTATGTAAAAAATGTGTAAAAATGGTGTATTTAAATTCCCTTATGTTGAGCCCAAATGATAGATATATATATTTATGACTCATCTCCCCGGGAGAAAATAAATGATTTCCTAGTTTGAAAATAGGCAATTTGCCTTTTTCTAAAAATTGAACTTGAAGAACTCCCTAAGGGGGAGAGTTTACTCATTCTACAGTTTTGTTTAAAAGAGGGCTCAATGCATGGGTGCACCTCCATGATCATACCATGAAAAATGATGCTAACAAAGATAGGAGACCTAAATGGGCATTGTTCAATATGTTGGTCAAAGGTCGAGTGGTCAGGAAGTCTCTAGATACCCCCACGTTGGGGAGATTGAAAACCTCCACAGCCTAGCTTCTTCGATGTTGGAAGACCCTATTCTAGATAAAGGTTTAATTATGGATTGTGTCCATGGGATTTGTACACAAGTATCTAGGTTCTTTGGATACGGGTCCTAGTGTAAGGGATAAAAATGCCCAATTGACATGATACCTTGGAGAGAGTATAGATAAATATCAATAATTTCATTATTGCTATTGATTTTTAAATATTTTTTGATCTTGTATTTGTGTTCATGCTTGATTTATATGGATGAATCTTTTATTAATCGAATAATTCAAAAATATATCTTTGTATGTTAAATCAATTTTATTACATAATTATATAATCAAAATACTCAGTTCTAAAAGGGAAGCAAGAGGGTGGATCCCTAGATGGTCTTGATGAGCTCAGAGGTTTCTCACAAAATGTTAGGACGATAGATTAGCAAGAGCCGACATGTGACCTGCTAGGAAAATCAATTTTAAAACCAACCTTGCGTTATTTTAGGGGGCTTGAATGAGAATTTTCCTTATAATTAGAGGGTTTGACATGGAAACTCCTCCTTGTTTTACACTCTCTTTGGATCAAGCGTGACACAAGTCCACTTTAGTTTGAGGCAAATTGCACAAGTGATCACCCATGCTCAACGCTAGGTGACTTTGGTAGGTGACCATAGTACTGTTTAGGAACCTTCAAATTTAGGTCAATCCTCATGGGTATGGATTATAGCTTTCCTTGTAAGGTAGACTCAAGAGTGACTAGGAACAATTTTCCATAATATTCTGAAGGAGTTTGAGACGTTGTCACCTACAACTATCTCTTAATGGGTTAATAAACCATGTCGCCAAGGGAGTGTTTGATAGGCATGTTACAAAGGGAGACAATCCTTCATCAATGGACTTGGAAGAATGGGTAAAAAAGTTGGAGATTTACTTCACTCTCTACCCTCACATAGATAAAGCTAAGATATACTATTTATGCAACCCTACATCTTAAGGCTTATGCACACACATGGTAGAGATACTATTTATGTAGCCCTACATCTTAAGGGGTATGCACACATATGGTAGAGATACTATTTATGTAGCCCTATATCTTGAGGGGTATGCACACACTTTATGCCTATGGCAAGCAATTCATGTACTACCTTATGCTAACCCGCACTTAGTAGAATTTCAAATTGTTTCCAAGTCTGTTTAGAATTTCAAATTTGTATCGACAAATTCTTATCAATGTCCAACAAGTCTTATAGACTCCCGATAATTATTTAATTTCCTGATACTGATAGTTTCAAGGTTATCGAGTATTTCATAGTTGTTTTTGCTTCAACATTGTTGATATTTTAGGTTAGGTTTTCTCGTTGACTCATACATGGGTCAACTCATGATATTGATATTCGCACTCATTAAATCATCAATATTAACATTACGTGTGTTTTTAGTAAGAAAATAATTTTTATTTTATTCTACCCATATTCTATGGTTGAATCGACTATATTTGACCATTTGCCAAACTTTCAACATTATCTAGAAATATCAATTTTCTTTTAGCTATGTCCTTAGTACAAAACTGATTGATTTTTTGAAAATTTTATTGCACGCAATGCAAAAATCATAGTTCAAATTTTCTTTTATCTTTCAGACATTGAAGTATATTTTCACTTTTTCTATTATCATGATAACATGGATCTTTAACTAAATGACAATAAATATCACAAAATAAATCATAATTAAAATATTTTCTTAATGGCAAGCATATAATCCTTTTTCAAGTGAAAGAGTTCTTTCATTGATTATGTAATTCTTATATTACTTAAATTATTTTCTTAAGTGGCAACTCATATGTATTTTCATTAGAATGAATTTAAAATCATTTCAAGAAAAATAAAGTGATAATCTTATAAAATATTAATTTTTTTCAAACTGACGAGATGTTACCTCTCTCAAGTCTGTTGTGTCAGGGGTCTCGCCAATTTCTACCGCGTTATTTTCTCCATCGGCCGCATTCCTTGCTTCCCTTGCTTCAAATGTGCTTTTTGAATTTCTACGACCTCGCGGAGCCATTGGATGTCAAGAATATTTGACATGGCAATTCAAGGAGAGTTGGTGGTTATCCAAAAAAATTTCACTAGCGTTTTGCTTAGCGATATGGTCATATGGCATGAAGCGTAACAGGGGGTAGAGAAAATGAAAATGAGGTAGGAAGGGGGGGGGGGGTATTTTCCTCTTTTAAGAATCAAAGATTCAATGGATAAGAGAAGTAGAGAAATTTTTCCATCATCAAGAGGTCTTCCTTCTTGCTTTTTTTGTGAAGGAGAGAGGATGTATTTATAGGCATGAGGGGGAGCATGCAGTCGACTGATTTATTTGGCTACTTGTCAAGAGCTAATTGAGCTTTGTTAGATATTCATTTTGATTGCTTACCTGCTGGATGGTTGCATGGATATGATTTTTTAATACTTTCTCTCTCTCCAGGCATAAAAAATGTCAAATATTTTGGCTTATTTTTTAAAAAATGTATTTTTCTTCAGAATGACATCATCTGGTGGTTTTTTGCTTAGTTACTCCATGTCTTATCTAGTATATAAAGTCATGTCATACTCATTGATACTTAGCTTACTCAATATCATGCTTGTTCTTGCAAATTTTTCATATACTAATTGAGGCTTTTGCGAATTGTCTTGCGATTGGGAAATCAATGCGATCCTCAATGCATTAAATGGAATTGGGAATGCCAAATCAAATATAATGTAAGAAAATTTTTATGATCCAGCCATTGTAATATTATTTACGAGGTGTCTTTACTTTTTGTTAGATGGGAACATTGAGGCATCTTCTCATGTCAGATTGTAGAATTGATTTAATGCGAGGCTCGATATCAAGAAAAATACGTGTGATCACTTATGTAACATCTCAACGAGTAAATTTTAAAACTCCTCAAGCCCGGATTTGTTTCTTGATATGAAGTGTTGTGGCGGGAATATTATATCCTCTCCTTCTTAGAGGAATCAAGATGTCCTCGTCTCAAAAAGAACTAGGGAAACTATTTTTCTAAAGCTATCTTTTCTATCCAGGTGGCATCCTCCTCAAGATAGTCTTTCCAATGGATAAGATACTCTCTAGTGGTTATGTTTCTCAAGGGTTTCTCTTTTACGTCTAGAATCTTACCAGGTTGGAGTCCAAGGGATCCTTGACTAGGCATAACAATTTGCTGGTCATCAAGAATATAATCTCGATTTGCTACATAAGCTTCCAAAAGACTAATGTGAAATACATTGTGGACTTTCACATGATCAAGAAGTTGTAGTTTGTAGGCATTAGCTCCTAGGCATTTGAGAACCTTGTATGATCCACAATACCTTGGACTCAACTTTTTGAACTTTCCTAATGACAGAGAACTCTTCTTTGGGGGTATTTTCCTCTTTCAATTCTCAAAGCTTCAATGGATAAGAGAAGTAGAGAAAATTTTCCATCATCATGAGGTCTTCTTTATTGCTTTTTTTGTGAACGAGAGGGGGTATATTTATAGGTATGAGGGGGAGCATGCAATTGACTGATTTATTTGGCTACTTGTGTGAAGAGCCGATTGAGCTTTATTAAATATTCATTTTAATTTCTTACATGTTGGATGGTGGCATGGGGATGATTTTTTAATGCTTTCTCTCTCTTCGTGTTGAGATATTGAGCTCCACTCGTGATACGCCAGGGTGACCGTTGTGCATTTATGTCACCGACGTGTCAGTTGCAGATGCGGTTGGTACACCGCCCATGAATAATAGCTACATGATAGCTATCCTTATCTATTCTAGTTTGTGGCTCAGTTAGTATGCCACCTTAGTTAGTTGAGTTTGGTTTGAGACCCATACATAGGGTTCTTCTATTTCTTTGTACTTGAGTTCTTTTGGCTTATACAACTAAGAAGAGGAAAACTGTTTTCAGCCTCCACCCTTGTGTGTCTTCCCCCATTGTGCAAGCAAGAAAGCTTCAAGCGAGACTCCTTCCTTCTCTCCCACAATCTTGACATGGTATCAGAGCCTTGTTCGTGGTAAGGAGCTCAAGAAAGCAAGCCAAGCTCGCGGAGTTTTGGTAAGAGGAGCAGTGTTGCTTTCATTTTCTGTTTTGGGAGCAGATCTCTGCAGGTAGCACAGCCGGAAATTGCAGGAGTGCATTGTCTCAGGTTGAGACGCCCTTCGCGGTGAAGCAAGAGGGCAGTATGCTGTTTTTTTGATTTGAGGCCATTTCGGGACCTGTTTTTTTGATTTGAGGGCAGTATGCTGTTTCGCGGTGAAGCAAGAGGGCAGTATGCTGTTTCTGCGACCTTGTTTTTTTGATTTGAGGCCATTTCGGGACCTGTTTTAGAGGCGGAAGTTTTCTGCACGCACTCAGGAAAAGGTCCAGTTTTATGCTGTGCAGCCACCGTTCTACAGGTCGGTGAATAGTTACTGTAAAAATTGCATTGTATGCTTGTGCGCAGAGACATTGGGAGTTACAGAATCATCCCTGTTGCCTGTTGATGCAAAATCGTCACTAGGAAGTGACTGTGTGGTCAAATACCACTTTCGCCAGTTTTGCAGATTTTCCCTTGTGAGGGTGAAGCTGTGGTTTTTGTAGTGACAGAATTTTTTGCAGTCTTCTGTAATGGCATCTGATTCTCTTTCACAGATTGTCACTGAAAAGCTTGACAAGAACAACTTCCAGGCATGGAAGTTTAGAATGACGAATTTCCTTATGGGAAAAGGATATTGGGAATTTGTTGCAGGAAATGAAGAAGAACCAGTTCTTCCTGATGTTCCCAATCAACAACAAATGCAGGCATTTAAAACATGGCATGAGAGAGCTAGGAAAGTTATGTATTGGCTGTCTATCAGTATTTCAGACTCTATGATTGTGCATATTCAGGATGCAAGTACGCCAAAGGAGGCATGGGATACTTTGTCAAAAATGTATAGCACAAATACGCAAGCCAGGAAAATGCAGCTCAAGCAAGAGTTGCATAATGTGCAAAGAGAAAGTATGAGCATCAACGACTACCACATGAAGGTGAAGAAGATTGCAGATGCACTTGCTTCCATTGGGTCGCCAGTGGAAGATGATGATTTAGTTTCCGTGACCTTGAATGGTCTAGGAAAGGATTATGCACAGTTTCGGACATCCATTTCAGTTCGTGAAAGATTTCCTGATTTTGAGGAGTTAATTGCTCTTCTAATTTCTGAGGAACAGAGAAATGGTGGTGCATCTTCTTCAGGAGGAACTTCAAAAGAAGCTGTCTTCTACTCAAATGCTGGAAGAGGTAGAGGCAGAGGTAGAGGAGGCCGATTTGGAGGCCGTGGCAGAAATCAGAATATGCAGCAAACTCAAGAAAACCAGTCCTATGGAGGAGGACGTGGTAACTCTAGAGGCAGGGGGAGCCAAAGAGGTCGTGGTGGATGGCAAAGAGGCCAAAATGCAAACAGTAATGTTGAATGCTACTACTGTGGTAAAATGGGTCATATGGCTAAAGACTGCTATAAAAAGCAAAATGACATCATGAATGGAAAACTGCAACAAGGGAATTATGCATCTTCTAGTAGACAGGGTGATGACAAAAATGAGCATTTGTTCATGGTGCAGCACATGAACAATTCTATGACAAGTGCAGAAGAAAGCAATGATGTATGGTATGTTGACTCAGGTGCATCAAACCACATGACAGGTCATGCAGAATGGATGGAGGATGCAAGGAAAATGGAAAAACCAGGATTTGTGGAGACTGGTGATGATACTGCACATCCTATTGTGCAGATTGGAAAAATTCCCTTGTCTATGCAGGGTGGGAAAAAGAAATACTTGTCCGATGTATTTCATGTCCCGAATATTACCAAGAATCTGGTTTCAGTTGGTCAAATGGTTGAGCAGGGCTTGCAGGTCAGATTTAATCCTCATGGATGCTTTGTTGAGGATATGAAAAATAAAGGTCGCTTGATAGCAAAAGGAAAGAAGAAGGGTAGAATGTTTACATTGGATGCAGACATGTCTGAATTGAGTGCAGCAATGTTTGCACATGGGACCGGCGTAGTTGCAGATATTGATATCTGGCATAAACGCATTGGTCATGTTAATGTACAACGACTTAAATCAATGCAGGCCCAAAATATTGTTGCAGGATTGCCCAAATTCAAGGTTGCAGAAATGCATAAGGTATGTGAAGCCTGTCAGTTTGGAAAACAGGCAAGGAAACCATTTCCTAGACATGTTCAAGAGAGTGAGAAGCCATTGGAATTAATCCACTCTGATGTGTGGACTACTAAAGCTGCATCTCTTGGAGGCTGTCATTATTTTGTCAGTTTTATTGATGACTATAGCAGAAAAGTTTGGGTGTATTTTATGAAAAAGAAAAGTGAAGTTTTTGGGCATTTCAAAACTCTTAAAGCGATGGTTGAAAAAGAAACAGGCCTGCAAGTAAAATGCCTAAGGTCAGATGGAGGGGGAGAGTACCTCTCAAATGAGTTTGCAAGGTTCCTGCAGGAGCATGGCATAAAGCAGCAATATTCATGCAGTCACACCCCACAGCAAAATGGAATTGCAGAAAGAAAAAACAGGCATATTGGAGAGGTATCTCGTGCCATGCTTAATGAAAAAGACCTGCCAGATTTTTATTGGGCTGAAGCAGTTGCTACAGCAGTCTATATAATGAACAGGACTCCCACTGCAGCAATACATGGGGTGACTCCAGAGGAGAGGTATACTGGTAGGAAACCAGATATTTCTCATTTGAAAATTTTTGGTTGCATTGCCTATGTACATGTGCCAGATGAGTTGAGATCCAAGTTGGATCCAAAAGCTGAGAAGTGCATCTTTATTGGTTACTCTCTACAGCAAAAAGGGTATAGATGCTATAACCCTTCTACTCGTAAGTTTACAGTGAGCAGAGATGTTGTTTTTGATGAGATGAGTAGCTGGTATAAACCAGTAAATGTGATTGATGATGTAGATGCACAAAATGGTAATGCTGTACAGAATTCACAGCAGCAGTCACAAAATATTAGTGGACCTGGAGCGTCCTCTAGCAGTGGTTCACATTCTTCGCCATGGACAGGCAGATTGAGATTAGGAGAATCTTCTCAAAGCAATGCAGATAGTGGTATGCAGGTATCACGAAAAGGAAAAGAGAAGGTTGATCAGCCCATGTTTGATGTGAATGCAGGTCACTCTTATGTGGATGGTGAATCCAGTGGCTCAGAACAGAGCATTGATGATGAGTTGGGTATTCCTTCTATTGTTACACCTGGAGTAAGGAAGACCAGGGATGTTTTGAGAGCACCTGGGAGTGAACCTACTTTGCGCAGGTCTACGAGAGCTAGGTATCCTGTGGATAGGCTGAAATATGATGGATTTACAGCCATTCACTATGCATATATGGTTAAAGTGATACAGGAACCAGAACCCACTTCTTTTGAGGAAGCCATGGGAAAAGAAAAATGGGAGAAAGCCATGGATGAAGAAATGGATGCCTTGGAAGCAAATGCTACATGGGAGTTAGTACCTTTGCCTAAAGGTAAGAATGCAATTGGCTGTAAGTGGGTTTATAAGGTGAAGCACAATGCAGATGGTTCTGTGAATAGATACAAGGCAAGATTAGTAGTCAAGGGGTATGCACAAACATATGGCATTGACTATGAAGAAACATTTAGTCCGGTTGCAAGGATGGCAACCGTAAGAGCAGTCATTGCTATGGCTGCATCAAAGGGATGGTCTTTACATCAGATGGATGTAAAGAATGCCTTCTTGCATGGTGATTTGCAAGAAGAGGTCTATATGGAGCAGCCACCAGGTTATGTGCATGCTGTTCATCCTGAGTTTGTTTGCAGGTTGAAGAAAGCTTTGTATGGCTTGAAGCAAGCACCTAGAGCATGGTCTGACAAGATAGGACAGTATCTTGTCACTATTGGCTTTCAGATTTCCAAGGCAGATTTCTCACTTTATGTGAGAAAAACAGAGAAAGGTATTATGCTACTTGTCATTTATGTTGATGATTTGATTATGACAGGTGACAGTGATGAAGATATCCTTCATGTGAAAATGCTATTGAAGCAGAAGTTTGAGATGAAGGATTTGGGAGAGCTGCGTTATTTCTTGGGCATTGAGGTGATTAGGTCACCAAGTGGGATACAGCTCTTGCAGAGGCAGTATGGATTGGACATGCTGTCCAAATATGGGATGACAGGCTGTAAGCCTATTTCAGTTCCTTTGGAGCAGAATGTGAAGCTGAGCGCAGATGCATGTGAGCTTCTAGAAGACCCTACTATGTACAGACGCATAGTAGGAAGCTTGATTTATATGACTATTACCAGGCCAGATTTGAGCTATGCTGTTGGATTGGTAAGTCAGTTTATGCAGGCTCCAAGGAAACCACATTTGGATGCGGCTAGACGCATACTTAGGTATGTGAAGTCCACATTGCAGTATGGACTATTTTATGAGACTGGGGTTCAGATACAGCTGCATGGATACACTAATGCTGATTGGGCTGGTAGTATTTCTGATAGACGATCTACCAGTGGATATGTGTTCTCTTTTGGGAGTGCTGCAGTCACTTGGAGCAGCAAGAAACAGCCTACAGTTGCCTTGTCGAGCACAGAGGCTGAGTACAGGGGTGCAGCAATGGCTGCATGTGAGGTAGCTTGGTTGCATAAGCTACTTTATGATATGCATCAGTCTACAGATGGGCCAGTTGTCATTTATTGTGACAACATGAGTAGTATACACTTGGCAAATAACCCAGTCTATCATGCTAGAACAAAGCACATTGAGGTGCATTATCACTATGTGCGAGAGAGGGTTTTACTAGGTCTTATTAATCTAGTTTATGTCAGCACAGAGGATCAGGTAGCTGACATATTCACGAAGGCATTGGGCGCAGAGAAGCTGCGCAAGTTCAGAGACCTACTTGGTGTGCAGGAATTGGGATTGAGCTCGAGGGGGAGTGTTGAGATATCGAGCTCCACTCGTGATACGCCAGGGTGACCGTTGTGCATTTATGTCACCGACGTGTCAGTTGCAGATGCGGTTGGTACACCGCCCATGAATAATAGCTACATGATAGCTATCCTTATCTATTCTAGTTTGTGGCTCAGTTAGTATGCCACCTTAGTTAGTTGAGTTTGGTTTGAGACCCATACATAGGGTTCTTCTATTTCTTTGTACTTGAGTTCTTTTGGCTTATACAACTAAGAAGAGGAAAACTGTTTTCAGCCTCCACCCTTGTGTGTCTTCCCCCATTGTGCAAGCAAGAAAGCTTCAAGCGAGACTCCTTCCTTCTCTCCCACAATCTTGACACTTCGAGGGTCAAAAACGTCATGTATTTTGACCCATTTTTTCAAAAACATCTTTTTCTCTTTAGAACAACTTCATCTAGTGGTTTTTGTCCTACTTACTTCATGACTTATCTAGTATATAAAGTCATGTAATACTCTTTGATACTTAGAGTACTCAATATCATGCTCGTTCTTGTGTATTCTTCATCTACCAATTGAGGCTTTTGCGAATTGTCTTGCGGATACAAAATCAATGTGATCCTTGATGTATTAAATGGAATTGGGAATGCCAAATCAAATACAATGCAAGAAATTTTATATGATCAAGAAGTTGTAATATTATTTACGAGAGGTCTTTAGTTTTCTTAGCTGGGAACATTAAGGTGTCTCTCATGTTAGATTGCGAAATTGATTTAATGCAAGACTTGATATCAAGAAAATTACGTGCGTTCACATGTGCCTATTCAATGAGTATTTTTTAAAATCCCTCAAGCATGAATTTGTTTCTTGATATGAAGCATTGTGCTGGGAATATTACAAGATTCTATCAAGAAGAGGGAGGTGTTGGATTGGTAGCATGATGCCTCATACACTTGCAAGCACTCGTAGAGTAAAGTAGGAGATACATATGTTGGATCACAAATAGAACTTTTGATATCTCTTCTTTGCTCAACATTAGTCATCAAATTGCTACCTATTTAAGAATTAGAAGCTTATTCATATTTGAGTGTGTTGCACTCTTTTCCTTTATTTTCTAACTCTTCCATATCATTGAGCCTCTTTAAATAGTGCTCAAATAAAAAAATGGAATACAATAGCTATGTTTAGCTAATTATTTAAGGAAAAACCTTGAGATTTTTTCCACAATCAATGGGCATTGGGTATAGATATGTTCATGCTCTTCCCATACCACTAGCAATGTAGGAAGTGGTTCACACCCCTTTGGAAAAATACTAATAGTAGATCAAGCTCAAGAAAGTGACATGAGATGCTCAATATTCTTAATGCACCTAGCCACTCATTGATTATCTTCTTGTGTCTCTTCCTTTGCTATCTCAATGATAGGCCTCTTAAGCTTAGGTTTTAACTCTACTAGAGTTTTCTATCAAGAAGAGCTAGTTTGATAGTTTCCATCTTGATGATAGGTGTCTTGATTTGCTAAAGTTTTAATTCTATTAGAGTTTTTGATCAAGAAGGAATATTTTAATTCTACAAGAGTTTTCAATCAAGAAGAGGTAGTTTGATTCTACTAGAGTTTTCAATCGTTTGATTCTCTTCTTATGTCTCTTCCTTTGCCATCTTGATGATAGGCCTCTTGATTTTCTTAAGTTTTAGTTCTAATGGAGTTTTCAATCAAGAAGAGCTAGTTTGATAGTTATTATTAGGGTCATTTCCTTTGTGATGAAGCACTATGGACTTACTTCTTAGCTAAGGTGATAAGTTTGGTCACAGCTAGACTAGTCCTATTGGTTTAGCAATATTAAAAGGTAATAATAGCTATTGGAGGTAGCTAAGGAAAATGTCCACAAGGAATAGCACATCTAGTTGAAAAAGATGAGGATACAATTGAGAGATAGATGCCTTCAAGAGTGTAACAAATGTTGAGACGTAGCAATTGCGGTCATGCAATGCTACATTTGATGGGTGATAAGGTAAAGTAAATACCTCACTTAAGAGGGGGTGTTGAAAATGTAAGCTTCGGTGTTTGTACATGTGTATATATGGAAGCACTCTCATGTGATTAAGATTGTATGGTGCATGAATATGGATGAGAGGTGTGTACTAAAAGTATGCCACACAAGGGACGCATGTAAAGTGTGGGTTGTATAGTGTCACATGGGGACACA
This sequence comes from Lygodium microphyllum, assembly GCF_053477565.2. Classification (NCBI taxonomy): domain Eukaryota; kingdom Viridiplantae; phylum Streptophyta; class Polypodiopsida; order Schizaeales; family Lygodiaceae; genus Lygodium; species Lygodium microphyllum. The sequence goes on along the minus strand of NC_141161.1, from coordinate 12,054,307 downwards.
CATGGAAAGTGTGAGGGATCAATTAATGGAGCATCTCCTCCTTTATATATGTAACCAGTTTACACAATGAATTGTAAGAGAACATTCGTTGAGTGTGCATATTTGTGTGCCTTCCATCTATAGCGATGGAGTTCCTTGTCTATTACAATCCACAACAATTATGTGTCAATCATTTTGTACACACCATGATCACCCCACCCCACATTGGGATTCTTGATAGAAGCAAAGATATGAGAGATGAAGACAACAACACATTTAGTCAACTACTTGATCACACTTGGAAGACAAAACAAAAAAGCATGGCCATGGAAGTAAAACTTGATGAAATACAAGAACATTAATGAATGTAGAGACAATAGGGTCATTTAACAATACATTGATAGATCTCATTTGATGTATGCTTTTCAATCATAAGGATTGTCTCATAGCAAGAGCCCACATGACTAAAAACCTACACCTTAGAATGATCAATAGCCCAACTCAATGAGACCAAGTCAAGATTTCCCTTAAAGCTAAGAAACTTAATAATGATAGGCTAGGAATTATACTCTAAGATTCTTAGGATGACTCAAGCAAGAATGTGAGTTTGATAAATCTAGTGCTATTGTAAAGCCATTGCTAGCCCTAAGTTTGAGCACAAGGAACCGTTAGCTCTTTGAGTAACTGGAACTTAGAAAAATAATAGGTAGTATTTTCCAAACTTCACAAAGATATCGTTCGCATCAACTCAAAGCGTAGATAGTATATGATCTACTTTGAATGATAGTATAATGCATGAATGTCACATAGTCATATCATTGCTTGCTACTCTAAAAGTCATCTACTACTTACATGAACGAGAAAACTCATAAAAGTACTATTAACTAGGCCATGTGACCTACCATTTTTGCAAATAACAAGATATAACCCAACCTAACATAAATGATGCCCAATGCATTGAGTGTGGCTTCACTCACATGTATTAAGATTTTGGGATGTAAGGTGTTTAGTAGTATTCCATCGTGATCTACAAGACTTAATATTTGAAGGGTCAAAGCCATGAATATTCACATCAAAGGCAAGAATTGATACCACCTGCATATCTTAGGGTCAAATTGATTGCAAAAAGAGAGCACATCATTGAATCTCTAATAAATAAAGGATAACACTTTAACCCCTTGACCTACAATACATGGAACCAAGATTAATCAATAGCAAAATATAATTGTCAAACCTTAGGTAGAACATACATATTTCCTCTTAGGACAATGCAACATTCTCATGATGACCATACAAACTAAAACCATACACATAATCTTTTTCATGCTTCCGAAAGTCTATGAAGATGTAGAAATGGAAATCTTACTTGGAATAACTTTCAGATGCACCACCAAATGAAACATGGGCTATGAAGCACACCAGATGCACTTGACCTTACGTTGTGTCAAGATATTCACTAAATTGAGTAAGAAAAACCTTGCCAATTCTCAAGTGAAAGGCAAGACATTTCTTCATGTCAAACAAAAGCATATCCATAAATAAGAAGGAAGTTCTCATATGAACTATTCAAGGCTTGAGGAGATAAGAGAACCACTTATCAAAATCACCTTAGTACAAAAACGAAGACCCTAGCTGCTAAGATCAATACAATAGCTTCTAAACCTACCATGAAAAATATTACCATGCAAAAGGAAGTGTAGATTTTGCGAGTACGGTCATAAATGCCAATGGAAAGTCAACACAGTGCCATGATGGGTCTCCAAAATATTGCTATATGCTCAAGGATATTATTTGGAAAATTGATGGATCTAGTTTCCTAAACCATGCATACAATCATCTCCACTAACCACAATCCAAGTTTTACCTAAAAGTTGGGCTAGAGAGGGGGGGGGGGGGGGGGGAATCATTACTCATAAGTATATACCCATATCATGTGGATTCAAAAGCAAGGATTTTAAAAATCCATTTTTACACACTTTACATATAGAAATGTATTATATGAAAGGATTATTTGCACATTGAATGGAAAAAGGATGTGTTTTATTCAAAGAAAGTTCATAGATAAGGGTATTTTAAATAGGCCTTAAATGCATGTGATATAGAGGATTTACATATAATGAATCCCTTGAGACCCAAAACAAGGAAAATGAGAAAAATACCGAAATATACATCATGAGCAAGGATCAAGATAATTAAGGAGACCTCCAATTCAAGTTAGAAACCAAAATATCAAATCTTATCTACAAGCAAAAGAACCCTAAGTCTACCTTGATTAATGTGTAATAGTTTGAGGTAGTTGTTAATTGGTAAAAGAAATTCATTTTCTAAAAAGACATCAAGACAAATGGAGGGAATGAAGTAGTGATCTCGATTTGGGTTCAAGAGAAGGGATTTTATAAGCACACAAACTTGTAAGTTTAGGAAAGGATGGCTATACAAGAATTTTAGTAGATTTGCAAGGGTAGAGTTTAAGAATAAAGTTAATTTTAATAAGTTCAAGCCTCACTATGTGTAAGGGCTGATGTTGGGCTTGGTGCCTTGTAACAAGCAGGGATCATGGGAACATACTAGTCACACTAGCGGTATATAAGGTGTAAGAGGGTATTCTAAGGCATCACAGAATTATCAAGAATCTCTCTTTTCACCTTCACAAGCTTTCATGGCTTCTTCTTATTCTTCCTCTTCTTCTTCCTCCCTTTCCTCCCTTTCTCTCTCTTCTCCCCGTCTTTCTCTCTCCTCTTCTTCTTCTCCTGCAGTCCTTCTCTCTCTTCTCTTCCTTAGTTAGGCTAGTTAGGTCTCTTTCATTACATGCTTGTGTAGGTCCTTCCTGAATCAGCTTTAACTTGCAATAGGTACCAAGATGATCAAATGGGACAAATCATTCCATACCTGGAGCATCCATATCTAGAGCAATGTTACCACCAAGGTCGAGTGATCAGGTGGAGTAAAGGTTATCAAGTTATTGGGTGGCAAGATGGATCTTTTACGTGGGAGATTAAGGTCTACTGCCACCATTGTCAACAAATTCTGACTAGCATTCCTATCAATTTTAGCAAGGAAGGAGGGATTATACATGTTATACATCATCTCTCTTGGCTTTATTTTTATTATCATAAGTACGAGGGAGCTTATTAGTATAGTGTAGCATATTACTACAAACTAGGTTTATACTTTGTATTTTGATGGAGCTTTAGGAGGGCCTACTAAACATGCGAGTGCTAGTGTAGTCATTAAAGATCCCCAATGGAGGGTTGTTATGAATATGGGAGCTATTTAGGACCCTCTTTTACTAATAATATGGAAGAATACAAGGCCTTGATTATGGGGCTGAATATTGCATGATGTGGTGGTATTTTCTGATTATTGGTTAAAGGTGACTCGCAGTTAGTAATCTATTAGTTGAATGGGACCTACAATGTGCGGGATCCCATCATACGGATGTACCCTCATGCAGCCTTGGATATGTTGCATATCTTTGAGATGGTGACTTGCTAGTTAGTTCCTCGACCATGGACTTGTTTTGTAGATTCCCTAACCAACTATGCTTTCATTGAAGATTTTTTTTAAATTGTGGTCTAGGGGAGCTTTTACAATTACCTTCTAACATTAGCCCTAGACTACTTTGGGATCTTCTTGCTGGCACATCCTGTTTTGGTTGCCAATGGTTAGTTTGGGTTATGAGTCAGGTAATAATTGAGCACCTTCCTATTTTGTCATGGAAACATATGATAATTAATCATCATATTCGTCAGACACCCCTTGATGTTTATGCAGGGGGTTAGCCAATAACCTGATGCACCTAGTGTAGGGCCTAACGGGCCCTTATCCTTGGTTGATCTTGTGCTTCAATAGAGTTATGTTAGGACCAAGGATTTGTTTTAGTAGTACGATGCTAATTGGTAGTGACGTCTATTATCTTGTAAGGCCAAGAGAGTCATTTTAGTTAAATTCTAACGTTTTATTCCATAAGGCCAAGAAGACTCGTTTGTTGGTTATGGAATGTTATATTCCTTTAGGCTAAGAGGGCCATGTGTCTGTTTGGTGCGGGTCTATTTAATGGTTTTCTGTTTTAGTGATTGCATCAAACATGTTGGACAAAGTGCTTGGAGGGAGCCTTTGCTGTGCAAGAGCTTCTTATGGCCATTCCAGGTGGTGTCATTGCCTTTCTGAGTTTTCCCCTTAAGCTGACAATGTTATATGTGTATGTGGGGGTTATTTTATTTTTCTTTGTGGGGATCGACAATCAAGGCATGAAGTCGTAGGGTTTGGTTAGGTATATCTAGGGAATATTTGAGTAGTTTTTTACCTCCTATCAAGACATTGTCAGGTGTTAAAGACATGTTTTAGAAGGCAGTCCTAGTGACCCTGTTCTCCTAGTCTACTAGGTAGCTATTCTCGAAGTCCTTGTTAGTATAGGTAGTTAGAGAAGCTTGCCAAAGTATAAAGAAGAGAAAATTTTGAATATATTTGAAAAATAAAAAAAAACAAAGGTGTGTAACAAGGGGTCCTAATCCGTCATCTAGAAAAGAAAAGAACGAAAACTTATGAGCAGTTGATTATCGCCTTAGGCAGATGCCTTAGTAGGTTCCTAGGGACAAGTCAGACCTAATGCCTTGCCTTCCTAGGGGTAGCAGCTAGGCAAAATAAAGAAATAAGAAAGGTTGGAGTGAAACTAAAAGTGAGCAAAAAGAAAAGGATTAATTATCGCCTCACGAGAGCTTGGTAGGTTCTTGGGTGCTGAGTCAAGATATGAGGCCAATGCCCTATTCTCCTTGGGTCCCTCTATGTTCAACTCCCTCCTTTTTACACACCCAAGTATGGAACTTTTGAAATAAAGTGTGTTAAAAGGAAATATATGATGACCGGGCTATATGAGTCCTTGCCTAGTAGGATTTCTTGGTTGAGTTTTCCTTAGTTAGATAGGTAGTTCAAGCCCCATTTGGATGATCTCTTTGATGGTTCTTTCTAGCCTATCCATGTTGGAGCAAGTGGTTAGTGACTTGCTTTGGATTTCTCCTAGATTATGTTGGGCCTATCCCTTGAGAATCTTCATGCCTTGGTTTTGTTAGGGGGCTAGGGTGAGAGTTGTTATTATGCTTTGTTGAGTATTTTTTTGTGGTAGCTTAATGCTTTTTATGGTTGTTTTTTATGTAGACCAATTCATGGAATTTGATGAGATGAGTCACCTTATCCCCTGTGGTCGACAATGAGAGTGGATCTTAGAGCTGTATTTTGAAGCAAAAAAGAGTCTAGGAGGCTGTAAAAGACCAAATTTTCATGAAAAATGAAATGCTTGTGGATCAATGAGCTAGAGTTTTCCTAGATGGAGTTCAATACCAGGAACCCAATGCAACTCTCAGTTTGTCAATCAAAATCCGTTTGACCCCCTATTTAATCCCCGTAAGGTTTCATGTAATGAAGTAACCATATGATCCGAGAGTCGAAAAGTGTGTGAAAATGGCCAAGTTTATAGATTTCAACATCACGAAGCTAGGCATCCAGACATATTTTAGATCTGAGCTCAATTTCCCTCCGAAAATGAAAATACCACTTCATCCAAACTATGAACTCAAAAAATTGAACTGGTTTTTTAAAGCTTAAACTTTAAGCTTGTTTAAGCTTTATGGAATGAAAGAACACAACTTCTCAAAATGGGAGGGGGAGGGGTGACATTTTTTAACGCCCCCAAAAATCATTAGAAAATGTCATTTCTTTGCTGAGCACCATCCTCGACATCCTCTTGATAGCAAGATACATCAATTCTTCACCCTTCATTACTTAAAAAATGATTGAAAATGATGCACTCTACGCCAAGATTTGATTTTAGTATTTCTCTCTCCTCTTGTGGTTTATTCTCATAGATCAATGTAAAAGAGAGAGGGATGGGCTAAGATGGACGTTTTTGGTCGTACAATGATGCGGGAGTGGAAATAGACATGAATTGAGGTTGGATGGATCGTTACCAGTTGTACAAGAGCATTGACGGGCCTCCAAGTTCAAAAAATGTGCGTCATAATGAGTGGTTTATGAGAAAATGATAGATTTCAATGGTTTATGATTACTATTTGAAATGGTTAGCATGTAAAAATGTCAAATCTAGAGCATGGATATGGAGGTTGAAAGAGGAAGAGAGTGAGCTCATGAGACCAAATGTCACACAAGTGAATTAAGTTCCAAGATGGAAGCTTGGACTCACAAACATAGTCTTGTGTGTTGACAATGACACTGACACTCTACTGTAAGTACAAAAGTACTATGACACTGCATTCAAAATGAGAGCAAGTACAATGCTTTATAGGAATTGACTAGGCTGCACTTTCCACCACCATGCATATGGGATTCTACATCCTGAGCCCACACTACTCCATACAAAGAGGCTAAGCTGAGTGTGATTGCCAATATCTCAATAGAGATATCATTTGGCAATAAGTACATCTACTCTCTCCTAGGCTTCTTTCAGCTACACTCCCTATGGTCGATCATAGGAAACAATACATTTTGCCCTAGTAGTTCCTACCTAATGACAGTTGGGTCTTGAACATTAGTGACCATGCCAGAGGCCACCATGGAAAAAAGTGGCCAAAACCTAGTACTAGAGAATAAGTAGAGGATCTTTGAACATCGAGGCAACACTATTTCTCCATGCTAAAGTTGGTGGGGATGGTCTTGAAGGGCCCGGCCTTTGTTAGTGTCCTCAACTTCATGAAGTTCTCAACAAAAGCCGAAAATCATGTCTTATGAAATACAATAATGTCGCTCACAAGTTGTCCGATCATGTACTCCTTCAATGCTGAGTCATGCACCCTTCCTTAGCTACAAGATCACCCACCTTGCCTAGATGAAAACTCATCTATATAGACAATGTCTTGCATCGCACAAGTTCAGTATCGGACTCACTGTGTCAGACTCACTATGCATGGAGTGTGATAAAGGTGTATACATAGGATTTGCCGGCAACTTCACCAATAGATTCATGCCCCCAAACGTGAGCCTTCGAGGCTAGGGCTGCTCTAGGGGCCCAACCCTGACAACAATTTACCCTAAGGGTCCCGATGCCCTAGAGGCTCTACTGGTGAAGTTGCGAGTGAATTCGATAACATTACCTTCTCCGCATCAGCTACTTATTGTTGTAACGGAGCATCTAGGTGTGCTCTTACACAACTGGGCACCCTCGTCTCTCTCTTGGGAAGGTACTATATAGTTGGGTTGAGGACCAAAAAGGCTTTCTTGCAACCGCTTGAACTCCTCATCTAAGATCTCATACTGTGGCACCGCATCCTCAATCTGCTCTTAGATACTTACAATGGTAGAGATGTCATTGACACTCGTGCCATCATATCGAGCCACCTCAACAATATGTGTTGGAGCATCCTGTATATCAAAATCTTTAAAATAATCAGGTGCATCATGCACCATGATACATTATAGTTCTTCTTCTCTTAGCTCCAAAATTTCTAATACATCTTTCATGAGTAGATATTCCACCCCCTCAATGGTGACATCATGGAGAGAAGCAAGGGGTGGCTCATCACCTGTCTGTGTCTCATTAGGGCAGGGAGGTATATGCACAATGGCTAACCCTTGCTCTTCCTCTACGCTCGAATCAAGTGAGATCTCCTCATGCTCCCTTTCTAAATACTCTAGCTATGACCGAGACAGTGCATTGATGTCTTTATCACACTGTCCTCTTATACCTCTGTGCACAAAATATATATGGCAAATGTTGCATCACACTCGATGAGATCCATCGTGGCGTGGTCCTAAGATGAGGTGAGCACTACTTTGTCATGGAGATGCTAGCCCACATGCACCAAGACTGGGTTTATCACATTTGTATGGCTCAATCCAGCACATAAACTATACAAGAAATCAATGGGGACCCACTTGAGAGTAGAGTCCAAAATAGAGCAAGTGAGAGGGTTTTCCACATCACAAAATAATGCCACTATACTAGAGCTAGGGTCTACGACGGAAAGAGAGCTCTCTAGAGTCAAGGTCACACAAAACCTAGGGTATATATGGTCTCTTATGTGTGCATAACGTGTGCAGCTAATCCATGTAGTGAAGGCAGGAGTGGTAGCCATGGCACACAAAGAGAGAAGGAAGGAGAGCACAAGTGTAGGGAAGTAGAGAATGAAAGTGAAAATGACTTTGGAGTTATTTTTTAACCCTAAAGTTTCAAATTAAAACTCTTACCTTAGTTTTTTATTTCAATACTTTAAAGTCGCCGTTAAAATTACTCATACAAACAAATGCTTCGCTTTACATTATTATATCCTTGAATATGCTTGGATCATTGAGAATATTCAAGTCCAACTAGAGAAAATATAGAAAAAATTAAAGAAAAGAAATCTAAAAGAACTTCAAAGTCCCTTTGGATCCAATTTAATATTTAAATTTAAGAAATGAGTAGAAGAGATGAGCTATAATATATTATTATGCAAAGACAATATTGCACAGATTATAGAACTCATATTTGTAATTTAATTATGATTTTAACTAGTACGATTGACTAATTACAGTATGTATTATCATACACTTGGATCATAGTAAACGAAGATTATCAAAATTGAAGGTATTCAGAAGTTTTAAAAAATTCTGTATTTGTTCTTTATAAAAAAATTTTACAAGGATTCCACTATCTCAAGGATATGTGGAGAAGCACATTGTTTACATGTCATGGATTGCTCACTACGAATCTTAACTTTTCTATTATCTAACTTGGAATAGAAGTTGCAGACTGGCTCATTGGACACTAATTGAATGTTTTGTCTCAGAAAAGAATTGAGCCAATGACTCTCTGCGCTGACCACAAAAGGATTATGGCCATTCCACAAGATAACCACATCTATGAGAGCTATATGTGTCTCTTCTTGGGTATTTTGATCCAAGTTGATCCACTCCTCTTGCAAAAGTCACCATCTTCCATATCAAAAGGGAATGCACAAAGTTTGTCTTGAGATGATGAAATACCTATAATAAAAATAAAAATAATGGTAAGTAAATATGACTAACACAACAATACATCTAAGTAAGATCTATGTCAATTAAATCAAGACATGCGAAGTAGTAAAAAAGATTTACTTGAATGTGAGATCACATTGGTTCACCCTACACTCAATCATCTCATCAAAATGTATTCTTTTGACTTTCCAAGACTCACCCAATAGATGGCTCATCCATTCCTTGGATGGGACACTTGCATTGATAAGTAATCTTTGTTTTCTTCAGAACATCACATGAACCAAAAAAATGTGCAAACAATGAGAATGGAATAAACCAACTAAGATGCAAATATTTGGAGCCTGTGGTGGGTTTCATAGTACTATTGATGTGAGAATTTATCTTGGAATTACATGCTCTTGGCAACTCCAAGCTACCAATCAACCATTCACCACACTAGATAGTGGCGGCAATGGGACATGCTACAATCTCTAGCTTTCTACTACATACAATGAATTTTAAAAAAATATATTTTGAGTTGCAAGTTGACTTGCAGAGTTATTATCATAGATCAAAGAACCTATGTCTTCATGCCAAACATGTATCTTGTCACTCAAACATTTCACATTCTGCCATTCATGCAAAGCTGATGGATATAGAGCTATTAGTAAAACAAGACTGAATTAGAACACTACAAAGATTTTTAAAAATAACTTTGATGCAAAAAAATAAACAATGATAAAATTTAAAAACTTACTGTTTTGTTTATAATTTGCAATGTAGTTCTCATCGTGTACAGATATTTGTTTGTGCATATAAACATGTTGGATCAACACTTCTATAATTGCTTGTTCTATTAAACACTTTTATGAACTCTGAAATTCTACCTTTCCAATGTTTGCTGGGGCTTGCAACATCCTTACTTCTAACCTTGAAACTCGCTTGAGTACTTGGGTGCATCAAAATCCAATCCAACTTATAGTACTTATCACAAATCCAATTACCACCACTATCTTTCCTATTGAAGACCTCCATTACAAATATGTTACTGATGTTTTTCCTCCGTGAAGATATCTATAATAATCAAATAGAAAAGCTGCCTATCAACATGTGTATAATTTGCAAATGTTCTCTCCAAATAAAATGAAATTTAAATGGAGCAATTTAAAAAACATTATACCTGTAATTCTTTTCACAAAGAAGCCAAGTTGTTGACTTATAACAAGACCATTGTTCCTTTAGTGACAAATTCCTAGAGTACAAAACAAAAGAAATCTTGGGTCAAAGCATACATATAACGTACATAGGCTTTGTCCAAATGAGTTGAAACTTAACCATGGAGCAACAAAAAAAAGACAATATATATGTGGCTCTCTTTACAAAGAAGCCCAAAGATGTTGAAGAAGTTGAGTTTTTAAAAAATCATTATTCTCCACTCTTAGAGATTCTTGGAGTAAAAAAACAAAGGAAAGCTTAGTATTCATATAACTTGTATACATTTTGTCCAAATGAGATAAAATTTAACTATGGAGCAACAAAAAAACAAGACAACATACATGTAACTTTGTTTAGAAAGAAACTGTAAGATGTTGAAGAAGAAATTGAGTGTTCAAAAGATCATTGTTCTTAACTATAAGAGACCCCTAGATTACCAAAACAAAAGAAATTACATGCTCAGGTTTTGTCCAAATGAGGTAAAAATTTACCATAGAATATCCATGGAAGAGAACAATATACCTGACAGTAAAGTTTTGTGAAGAAAATCTTAGGGCTTTGGTAGAATAAGCTCTACTCTCATAAAACATATGAAACTCACTCTGTGTTTGTGTAAAGGAAATGAAATTTCACAAGGTTACAGATAGGGCAAGTAACAATGAGGCTATAAAATTTAGTCAAGAAAGAAGAAGCAGGGAAAGAGATATGATAAATTTGAGTTTCGTAAGAGGGGAAAATTGAAAAGGGGAGAAATGAAAATTCAAAAAATTTAAGAAAATGAAAATTTGAGTAACGAACTTCCAGGAAGGGAAGCATTGTATTCTCCACATTTTCCCTTATTTTATTATTGAGGGAAGATTTGGGCCAAGATATGGCTAGAAGATTCATACTACATGAATCTAGAATCCCAGCTCTCTCATTGGTTAGGCCTATATTTGTTTTTTCACTCCTTAAGGGGCAAAAAAGAGAGTCCATATTTCTCCTAATGAAGAAGAGAAACAAGAGGGAAATTTACTACATGTAGATATGTATTCGATGGTGGAAGAAATGCATGAAGAAAGAAGATGTCACCGATGATGAATTTTATGATCTTATGGAGGGTTGATCTGGGTGGAAACAATGATTCTCATTCTTCTTTATGTGTTATTTCACATGAAGAATGGACGGGTTGTAAATGAGAAAAACACTTTGACTCAAAGGTATTATTAATGACAAGCTTGTACATATTCTTGTGGATATAGGTAGCACTCATAGCTTCATCAAGACTAACTCCTTGAGTGGGTCGAAGTTGCTACCCATTGCTATAGAACCATCCTTACATATACAAGTCATAAATGGTGTCTATGAGTCTAGTAAATAAGTGTGTCAATATACTTCTATTAAATTGTCGCCTACTTGCACAATACAAGTGGATTTGATCGCTTTGGATATGGGGCCAATTGATGTAATTATTGGCTATAATTAACTTGAAACTCTTGGAAAATTTACTTTGGATTTAGAAAAAAAGAAAATGGAATTTAATTGGAAAGGCAAGTACATAGAATTGAAGGGCATTGACCATAAATATATAGAGCTCATCTTCATGAAGAAATTGTAGAAGGAAATCAATCCCAAGTCATTCATCTTCACTCTTTCCTTGCAAAAGTAGATGAAGGCCAGCCACAAAATCGACCATCTTTTTCTTCAAAGAAAAGGGACCGAAAATTGGAAGAGCTTGGAGGATTATAAGGATTTTCTTCAATCACCATCATCCTTGTCTCCTAAATGAGAGGTTGATTATCCTATCAACTTTTTCCCAACACAAAGCCCATCAAGAAACCTCCCTATTGCTTATCTAAGTTTGAGAGGGAAGAGATGGAGTGACAAGACAAAGAGTTGTTGCAAATGGGCTTAATTCAGCCTAGTCAATCATTGTTTACCTCTCATGTACTCTTGGTCAAGAAGAAGGATGGATCATTTCACATGTACATTGATTATAGGGATTTCAACAAGTCAATGGTCAAGAATAAGTATCCTATTTCCTACATTGACAATCTATTGGATGAACTTAAGGATGCAAAATTCTTCACCAAAATACATCTTTGTTCGGGCTACCATCAAATTAGAATGAAGAAAGGAGATGAGTTCAAAACAACATTTTGAACTGAAAGGGAATTATATCACTTCTTGGTTATACCTTTTGGGCTTTCCAATGCACCCGCTACTTTTCAAGCCCTTGTGAACAAAATATTGCAGCCTTTCACGTTCAAAACAATCCTTTATTCTTTGATGGCATTCTTATCTATAGCTTTTAGCCCTTAATCGGCTATGACTCCATGATCTTGATATAAAATAGCCCCTACTCCTCTTCCACAAGCATTTGCACATATGATAAACTCCTTAGAGAAGTTCAAGCATGCAAGAATGGGTGCAGAAAATTAGAAGAGATTTCAACTCATTAAAGCTTTTGTCAATTATTGGATCCCAAAAGAAAAGCCTATCCATCAATGGAGCCACCACATGAGCATAATTCTTGATGAACCCCCTATAAAAAAATATAATCAAAGGAATCCTCTCAAAGATGTCGAATTCGTAGAGGTAGACCATTCTTTGATGCATTTCACCTTGTTTGGATCCACTCTAATTCCTTACTTTCTCACAGTATGACCTAAGTATTTCACTTCATCTTCTATGAAAGAACACTTTGTCATCTTGGAAAAGAGTGTGTGTCTTATTGGGGTATCAAAGACCTCCCGTACATGCTTCAAATGCCCATCCTTGGACTTGCTATAGATAAGGATGTCATCAAAGATAATGTGATAGTAGGTGCCTTGTCAAGAATGTGGGCATGTTCTATTTTCATTATTTCCATTGTGCATAAAGATTGGATCCATGACATTCAAGAAGAGGACTTTCTTGATAAGCAAGCATCCAAAATGATGAATGAATTTTAGCAAGGTGAAGGAGAAAAGTATCCAAATTATAAGTGTTATAATGGTCTTCTTTGGTATCATGGACGGGTCTATTTGACTCCTCATTCATCTTTCAAAGATTGGATTTTGCAAGAGATGCATTCCATCATGGTTTGATCAAGACATTTGATAATATCTATAAGAGCTTTTATTGAAAGGAAATTTTGAGGGATGTTAAAGATTATGTCATGAGATGTCTTCTGTGTCAATAAAACAAGGATTCCATTGAGAACTAAATTTTAAAGCCAAATTTAAATCACAAAAGTGGCCCAAGAGCCATAAAAGAGACGTTTTTGGCAAAAAATGGAACGATCATAGATCAAGGTGTTGGATTTTTTCTAGATGCATTCTCGATCAGTGATAGCAGAAGAGGCTCGCTTATCGTATGACGTGATGAGCTGTTGTTTGATGGCTTGCTCTGTAGATATCTCAATGCGGAGCAACTTTGTAGCTAAGTGGGGTGCTTGAAAAATGCAATTTCTAGTGTGTCCCATGAACAAGGCATTGTACGAACTTCTTTCGCAAAGGGCTCTTGCAATAGGTCCAAGTCCAAGTAGTTGTAGCTCAGAGCCAGTGACATGAATGCAGCATCTAAGCGTCTGAGGCAAGCAATGACATCATCCCATGTGTCTTCGACTGGATGTGCGGCCAGTGACAAGAATGATTTCCGCTCATAGGAGGGTTTAAGGCCTACAGGTGGTTGAGGTTTGACAAAACCAGAGAGTTTGGCAGCAAATAGTTGCGGGCTCGGTTGCTCTTGAGATTGCAGTTGGGTCACTTGCCGAGCAGGCTGGGATGACTAGACTACAAATGGGGTGTCACCACTTGTAGATGTGGCCTCTTGAGTCTTGATTAAGTTGCATGGGACGGGTTAAGGAACAGCAGGCTGAGGTTTGGGTCGGTAGACTTGGTCGGTCTTCATGTGCATAATGAGTTGTGAGTCAATGTGCTTGGTGTCTCGAGTCTTCTGCCGCGTTAGGCCTTGATACATTGTATGGTGGGGTATGGTTACGTGTGAGGGTGGCACTTGATCGGTGCTCTTTGTTGCTTTAGGCCTAGGGATCCATATCTAGGCATTACCCTCAAAATAACCTTGTGCTTGCAATAGGGTCTTAGAAACCCATCGTAGCTTGACCACCCATCATTGTTTGTAGCTTTGTTTTGGCCTCCTAGGTTATGAGGTTGTGTTGTTAGCCTTGCAAAGGTGTGGCTGATTGCTCTTCGATGGTAGGTTCTGATGTTTAGGCACCCACCTTAACTGGGATTCATGGGCATTGACATTGGTTTCAAAAGGTTGCTAGCATAGAGGCTTGGGAGGGTATAACAAATCACAACCCTCCTCCTTGGACTTGGCTAAATGCGTATCTACTAGTGGCATTGCGAGTTTGGTGGGAGTCCCGGAGTCCTTGCTGAAGGTTGCCACTATGAAAACATTGCCAATGGCTAAGTGGATACGTTGTAACTCATAATCCACATTGCAGTGAGCTTTCTTTTTAAAGGTTTGACCTAGTAGCGATTTGGTGCCTGCATTTTCAGTGTTTGGCAATACATAAAATGTCATTGGTATGCTCTTAGACTCGATAGAAACTGAGGCATGCATTTCCCTAGGAGTGCATATGATCGACCCTCATATGGGCTCAATTTGGTAGTAGTGGGCTGTAGTTGTGGTTTACCAATATGGGTCCAATGATCGTGGGTTAAGACGTTGAAGTCTGCTATCTCATCGATCAAGATGTTGAGAGTGCATGTTTGCTTGGCAGTGATTGTGATGCGGAGGTAGGTAAGTTCTATGGTTTTCTCATTTTCATCGTCAACTGCATGATTGTGGCTACCTGTATATTGATTGACGGTTCTAACATTGGTAGTTCGTACAAGGGATGCATGGGAGATAATACTTCTTGATGCGACTGCCATTGAAGAAGCCTACGCCCTTGCCTTTCAAAGTCTCTAGTTTGACATTGCTGGTTCCGCTGATAACACAAACCTTAAAGGGCCCTAGACCTTTAAATTTCATTTTTTGTTTATGTCCCTTAATAGAGTATAGGAACACTAAGTCACCTTGTTCAAATTCGCACTGCTTGACATGCTTGTCAAGCTAGCTTTTGTGTCATGCTTTCTCACATATGAGTGCATTTCTGAGAGGCGTTTGATTTCACTTAGACATTTTTTCCATGCTTCCTTTCCTTCCCATCTTTCGTGAAGTGCGATCCTCAGGCTAGGAATGAAGAACTCTACAGATAGAATTGCTTCAGTTCCATAGGTCAACCTAAAAGGTGTCTGGCCTACCGCCATTTTGTAGGCTATGCAGTAAGCCCACAAGGCTGCTATTAGCTTGTTATCCCAATCACTGCGCAAAGCACAGAGTACCTTGGTTAGGACATTTACTAGAATTTTATTGGTGGATTCTGCCTGGCCGTTTGCCTTCTAAGGGTAGTATGGTGAGGATTTCGGATGGATAATTAGAAAGGTGGATAGAAGATGAGCGATCACTTCATTAATGAAGTGTGTGCCTTAGTCATTAACCTGTTCGATGGGGCAGGTGAATCGTGATATTACCTGCTCCCATAGGAACTTGGCAGACATTCTCGCATCATTATTTCTCATAGTCCTTGCCTCTACCAATTTCATTAGATAGTCAATGGCTACAATGATATACTTGGCTTGAGAGTATTGTGCCATAGGACTAATAGGTCCTACAAAGTCAATTCTCCACTTCTCGAAGGGTTGTTGTGCAATTATCGGGGTAAGCTCCATTTGATCATTGTAAATTGGGACCTTTGTCCTTTGGCACTTGTCATAGTGCTTAACAAATTGTGTCGCATCGCGAAAGAGTGTGGCCCACCACAATTGCAATTGCAGCACCTTGCGGGCTATTGTTTCTCCGCTAAAGTGTCCTCCAGTGAGTCCACTGTGTGCTTCGGAGAGCACCCCATGCATCTCGTACTCGCATATGCATCTGCACAACAATTTGTCTTGCACTAGCTTATACAACTGACCTGTTATCAAGTGATGGGATTGGATCTTGAGGATGAGCCATCTAAGTCGGGATTTCTCTATTGGTCGTTTAGGTAATCCATGCTCAAGCACTTGGACTATGTCATCTTCCCAATATGGCGTCAAGTCGGCTCGAAATAAATCTCTTACTAGACAGGCTAAACAAGTGCAGGTCTAGCAAATTATCCACAATGCCTTGTCCAACGGCCTCTCCCTGTTGAGATATCGAGCTCCACTCGTGATACGCCAGGGTGACCGTTGTGTATTTATGTCACCGACTTGTCAGTTGTTGCAGATGCGGTTGGTACACCGCCCATGAGTAATAGCTAGATGATAGCTATCCTTATCTACTCTAGTTCATGGCCCAGTTAGTATGCCACCTTAGTTAGTTGAGTTTGGTTTGAGACCCATATATAGGGTTCTTCTATTTCTATGTACTAGAGTTCTTTTGGCTTACACAACTAAGAAGAGGAAAACTGTTTTCAGCCTCCACCTCTGTGTGTATTCCCCCATTGTGCAAGCAAGAAAGCTACAAGTGAGACTCCTTCCTTCTCTCCCACAATCTTGACATGGTATCAGAGCCTTGTTCATGGTAAGGAGCTCAAGAAAGCAAGCCAAGCTCACAGTGTTCTAATAAAAGGAGCAGTGTTGCTTTCATTTTCTGTTTTGGGAGCAGATCTCTGCAGGCAGCACAGCCGGAAAGTGCAAGAGTGCATTGTCTCAGGTTGAGACGCCCTTCGCGGTGAAGCAAGACGCCTTTTTTTGATTTTGGGGCCTGTTTTGGAGACGGAAGTTTTCTGCATGCACTCAGAAAAAGGCCCAGTTTTATACTATGCGACCACTGTTCTACAGGTCGATGAAAAGTTACCACAGAAATTGCATCGTATGCTTATGTGCAGAGACATTGGGAGTTATAGAATCATCATTGGTTCCTGTTTATGCAAAATCGTCACTAGGAAGTGACTGTGTGGTCAAATACCACTTTCGCCAGTTTTACAGATTTGCCCTTGTGAGGGTGAAGCTGTGTTTTTTGCAGTGACAGAATTTTTTGCAGTGTTCTGTAATGGTGTCTGATTTTCTTTCACAGATTGTAACTGAAAAGCTTGACAAGAACAACTTCCAAGCATGGAAGTTTAGAATGACGAATTTCCTTATGGGAAAAGGATATTGGGAGTTTGTTGCAGGAAATGAAAAAGAATCAGTTCTTCCTGATGTTTCCAATCAACAGCAAATGCAAGCATTCAAAGCATGGCATGAGAGAGCCAGGAAAGTTATGTACTGGCCGTCTATCAATATTTCAGACTCTATGATTGTGCATATTCAGGATGCAAGTACGCCAAAGGAGGCATGGGATACTTTGTCAAAAATGTATAGCACAAATACGCAAGCCAGGAAAATGCAGCTCAAGCAAGAGTTGCATAATGTGCAAAGAGAAAGTATGAGCATCAATGACTACCACATGAAGGTGAAGAAGATTGCAGATGCACTTGCTTCCATTGGGTCGCCAGTGGGAGATGATGATTTAGTTTCTGTGACCTTGAATGGTCTAGGAAAGGATTATGCATAGTTCCGAATATCCATTTCTGTCCGTGAAAGATTTCCTGATTTTGAGGAGTTGATTGCTCTTCTAATTTCTGAGGAGCAGAGAAATGGTGATGCATCTTCTTTAGGAGGAACTTCAAAAGAAGCTGTCTTCTACTCAAATGCTGGAAGAGGTAGAGGCAGAGGTAGAGGAGGCTGATTTGGAGGCCGTGGTAGAAATCAGAATATGCAGCAAACTCAAGAAAACCAGTCCTATGGAGGAGGACGTGGTAACTCTAGAGGCAAGGGGAGTCAAAGAGGTCGTGGTGGATGGCAAAGAGGCCAAAATGCAAACAACAATGTTGAATGCTACTACTGTGGTAAAATGGGTCATATGGCTAAAGACTGCTATAAAAAGCAGAATGACATTATGAATGGGAAATTGCAACAAGGGAATTATGCATCTTCTAGTAGACAGGGTGATGACAGAAATGAACATTTGTTTATGGTGCAGCACATGAACAATTCTGTGACAAGTGCAGAAGAAAGCAACGATGTGTGGTATGTTGACTCAGGTGCATCAAACCACATGACAGGTCATGCAGAATGGATGGAGGATGCAAGGAAAATGGAAAAACCAGGATTTGTGGAGACTGGTGATGATACTGCACATCCTATTGTGCAGATTGGAAAAATTCATTTGTCTATGCAAGATGGGAAAAAGAAATACCTGTCCGATGTATTTCATGTCCCGAATATCACCAAGAATCTGATTTCTATTGGTCAAATGGTTGAGCAGGGCTTGCAGGTTAGATTTAATCCTCATGGATGCTTTGTTGAGGATATGAAAAATAAAGGTCGCTTGATAGCAAAAGGAAAGAAGAATGGCAGAATGTTTACGTTGGATGCAGACATGTCTGAATTGAGTGCAGCAATGTTTGCACATGGGACCGGTGTAGTTGCAGATATTGATATCTGGCATAAACGCATTGGTCATGTTAATGTACAACGACTTAAATCAATGCAGGCCCAGAATATTGTTGCAGGATTGCCTAAATTCAAGGTTGCAGAAATGCATAAGGTATGTGAAGCCTGTCAGTTTGGAAAACAGGCAAGGAAACCATTTCCTAGACATGTTCAAGAGAGTAAGAAGCCATTGGAATTAATCCACTCTGATGTGTGGACTACTAAAGCTACATCTCTTGGAGGCTATCATTATTTTCTCAGTTTTATTGATGACTATAGCAGAAAAGTTTGGGTGTATTTTATGAAAAAGAAAAGTGAAGTTTTTAGGCATTTCAAAACTCTTAAAGCTATGGTTGAAAAAGAAACAGGCCTGCAAATAAAATGCCTAAGGTCAGATGGAGAGGGAGAGTACCTCTCAAATGAGTTTGCAAGGTTCCTGCAGGAGCATGGCATAAAGCAGCAATATTCATGTAGTCATACCCCACAACAAAATGGAATTGCAGAAAGGAAAAACAGGCATATTGGAGAGGTACCTCGTGCCATGCTCAATGAAAAAGACCTGCCAGATTTTTATTGGGCTGAAGCAGTTGCTACAGTAGTCTACATAATGAACAGGACTCCCACTGCAGCAATACATGGGATGACTCCAGAGGAGAGGCATACTGGTAGGAAACCAGATATTTCTCATTTGAAAATTTTTGGTTGCATTGTCTATGTACATGTGCCAGATGAGTTGAGATCCAAGTTGGATCCAAAAGCTGAGAAGTGCATCTTTATTGGTTACTCTCTGCAGCAAAAAGGGTATAGATGCTATAACCCTTCTACCCGTAAGTTTACAGTGAGCAGAGATGTTGTTTTTGATGAGATGAGTAGCTGGTATAAACCAGTAAATGTGATTGATGATGTAGATGCACAAAATGGTAATGCTGTACAGAATTCACAGCAGCAGTCACAAAATATTAGTGGACCTGGAGCATCCTCTAGCAGTGGTTCACATTCTTCGCCATGGACAGGCAGATTGAGATCAGGAGAATCTTCTCAAAGCAATGCAGATAGTGGTATGCAGGTATCACGAAAAGAAAAAGAGAAGGTTGATCAGCCCATGTTTGATGAGAATGCAGGTCACTCTTATGTGGATGGTGAATCCAGTGGCTCAGAACAGAGCATTGATGATGAGTTGGGTATTCCTTCTATTGTTACACCTGGAGTAAGGAAGACCAGGGATGTTTTGAGAGCACCTGGGAGTGAACCTATTTTGCGCAGGTCTACCAGAGCTAGGTATCCTATGGATAGGCTAAAATATGATGGATTTACAGCCATTCACTATGCATATATGGTCAAAGTGATACAAGAACCAGAACCCACTTCTTTTGAGCAAGCCATGGGAAAAGAAAAATGGGAGAAAGCCATGGATGAAGAAATGGATGCCTTGGAAGCAAATGCTACATGGGAATTGGTACCTTTGCCTAAAGGTAAGAATGCAATTGGCTGTAAGTGGGTTTATAAGGTGAAGCACAATGCAGATGGTTCTGTGAATAGATACAAGGCAAGATTAGTAGTCAAGGGGTATGCACAAACATATGGCATTGACTATGAAGAAACATTCAATCCGGTTGCAAGGATGGCTACCTTAAGAGCAGTCATTGTTATGGCTGCATCAAAGGGATGATCTTTACATCAGATGGATGTAAAGAATGCCTTCTTGCATGGTGATTTGCAAGAAGAGGTCTATATGGAGCAGCCACCAGGTTATGTGCACGTTGTTCATCCTAAGTTTGTTTGCAGGTTGAAGTAAGCCTTGTATGGCTTGAAGCAAGCACCTAGAGCATGGTCTGACAAGATAGGACAATATCTTGTCACTATTGGCTTTCAGATTTCCAAGGAAGATTTCTCACTTTATGTGAGAAAAACAGAGAAAGGTATTATGCTACTTGTCATTTATGTTGATGATTTGATTATGACAGGTCACAGTGATGAAGATATCCTTCATGTGAAAATGCTATCGAAGCAGAAGTTTGAGATGAAGGATTTGGGAGAGCTGCGTTATTTCTTGGGCATTGAGGTGATTAGATCACCAAGTGGGATACAGCTCTTGCAGAGGTAGTATGGATTGGACATGCTGTCCAAATATGGGATGACAGACTGTAAGCCTATTTCGGTTTCTTTGGAGCAGAATGTAAAGCTGAGCGCAGATGCAGGTTAGCTTCTGGAAGACCCTACTATGTACAGACGCATAGTAGGAAGCTTGATTTATATGACTATTACCAGGCCAGATTTGAGCTATGCTGTTGGATTGGTATGTCAGTTTATGCAGGCTCCAAGGAAACCGCATTTGGATGCGGCTAGACGCATACTCAGGTATGTGAAGTCCACATTGCAGTATGGACTATTTTATGAGACTGGGGTTCAGATACAGTTGCATGGATACACTGATGCTGATTGGGCTGGTAGTATTTCTGATAGACGATCTACCAGTGGATATGTGTTCTCTTTTGGAAGTGCTGCAGTCACTTGGAGTAGCAAGAAACAACCTACAGTTGCCTTATCGAGCACAGAGGCCGAGTACAGGGGTGCAGCAATGGCTGCATGTGAGGTAGCTTGGTTGCATAAGCTATTTTATGATATGGATCAGCCTACAGATGGGCTAGTTGTTATTTATTGTGACAACATGAGTAGTATACACTTGGAAAATAACCCAGTCTATCATGCTAGAACAAAGCACATTGAGGTGCATTATCACTATATGCGGGAGAGGGTTTTACTAGGTCTTATTGATCTAGTTTATGCCAGCACAGAGGATCAGGTAACTGACATATTCACGAAGGCATTGGGCGCAGAGAAGCTGCGCAAGTTCAGAGACCTGCTTGGTGTGCAGGAATTGGGATTGAGCTTGAGGGGGAGTGTTGAGATATCGAGCTTCACTCGTGATACACGAGGGTGACCGTTGTGTATTTATGTCACCGACTTGTCAGTGATGCGGTTGGTACACTGCCCATGAATAATAGCTAGATGACAGCTATCCCTATCTACTCTAGTTCGTGGCCCAGTTAGTATACCACCTTAGTTAGTTGAGTTTGGTTTGAGACCCATATATAGGGTTTTTCTATTTCTATGTACTAGAGTTCTTTTGGCTTACACAACTAAGAAGAGAAAACTTGTTTTCAGCCTCCACCTCTATGTGTATTCCCCCATTGTACAAGCAAGAAAGCTACAAGTGAGACTCCTTCCTTCTCTCCCACAATCTTGACACTCCCATGGGGATGCGTGACATGTGATCGATCATGTAGTGCTGTTTCCCTTTATGTACAACCACGGAGAAATCAAATTCCAAAAGCTGAAGGAGCCATCGGGCTATGCGGCCTGTAGCACAAGGTTTGTTTATTGAATATAGCAAGGCTTAATGATCCACAAAGAAGGTGAAAGGAGTGGCTAACAAATAATGCCGAAACTTCTTCATGGTAAATACCATGTCTAGACCTTATCTTTCTGTTTTCGAGTAGTTCATCTCGGTCTCAGTGAGTTGTCTGCTAACAAAGCTCACTCGAAATTCGAGATTGTGTTCGCACGATTGGCACAATACGGCCCCTGGAACAAATTTCAAAGAATCAATATGCACGTAGAAGGTAATGGTCCAATTTGGAGCTTGTAGAATCAGTGCTATGGTCAAAGCTTTTTTTAGTTCCTCATATATGTGTTGGTATTCTTCACTCCATTTGAATATAATCAATAGCTTGTACAAAGGTCTAGCAATCAATGCATAATTCAGCACAAACAACCAATAATACCATGTATGGCCTAAGAAGCATTGCACTCCCTTATAGTTGGTTGGGGATGGTGTTGAGATATCGAGCTCCACTCGTGATATGCCAGGGTGACCGTTGTGCATTTATGTCACCGACTTGTCAGTTGTTGCAGATGCGGTTGGTACACCGCCCATGAATAATAGCTACATGACAGCTATCCTTATCTACTCTAGTTTGTGGCTCAGTTAGTATGCCACCTTAGTTAGTTGAGTTTGGTTTGAGACCCATATATAGGGTTCTTCTATTTCTTTGTAAGAAAGTTCTTTTGGCTTACACAACTAAGAAGAGGAAAACTGTTTTTCAGCCTCCACCCTTGTGTGTATTCCCCCATTGTGCAAGCAAGAAAGCTACAAGTGAGACTCCTTCCTTCTCTCCCACAATCTTGACATGGTATCAGAGCCTTTTTCGTGGTAAGGAGCTCAAGAAAGCAAGCCAAGCTTGCGGTGTTCTGGTAAGAGGAGCAGCATTGCTTTCATTTTCTATTTTGGGAGCAGATCTCTGCATGTAGCACAACCAGAAATTGCAAGAGTGTATTGTCTCAGGTTGAGACGCCCTTTGCGGTGAAGCAAGAGGGCAGTATATGCTGCGGGAGAGGTTGAGACCCTGTTTTTTTTATTTGAGGCCATTTCGGGGCCTGTTTTGGAGGCGGAAGTTTTCTGCACGTACTCAGGAAAAGGCCCAGTTTTATGCTGTGCGATCACTGTTCTACAGGTCGATGAAAATTTACTGTAGAAATTGCATCGTATGCCTGTGCACAGAGACATTGGGAGTTACAGAATCATCCTTGTTGCTTGTTGATGCAAAATCGTCACTAAGAAGTGACTGTGTGGTTAAATACCACTTTCGTCAGTTTTGCAGATTTGCCCTTGTGAGGCTGAAGCTGTGTTCTCTGCAGTGAAAGAATTTTTTTGCAGTATTCTGTAATGGCGTCTGATTCTCTTTCACATATTGTAACTGAAAAGCTTGACAAGAAAAATTTCCAAGCATGGAAGTTTAGAATGACGAATTTCCTTATGGGAAAAGCATATTGGAAAATTGTTGCAGGAAATGAAGAAGAATTAGTTCTTCCTGATGTTCCCAATCAACAGCAAATGCACGCATTCAAAGCATGGCATGAGAGAGCCAGGAAAGTTATGTACTAGTTGTCTATCAGTATTTCAGACTCTATGATTGTGCATATTCAGGATGCAAGTACGCCAAAGGAGGCATGGGATACTTTGTCAAAAATGTATAGCACAAATACGCAAGCCAGGAAAATGCAGCTCAAGCAAGAGTTGCATAATGTGCAAAGAGAAAGTATGAGCATCAATGACTACCACATGAAGGTGAAGAAGATTGCAGATGCACTTGCTTCCATTGGGTCGCCAGTGGAAGATGATGATTTAGTTTCTGTGACTTTGAATGGTCTAGGAAAGGATTATGCACAGTTCCGAACATCCATTTCCGTCCATGAAAGATTTCCTGATTTTGAGGAGTTGATTGCTCTTCTAATTTCTGAGGAGCAGAGAAATGGTGGTGCATCCTCTTCAGGAGGAACTTCAAAAGAAGCTGTCTTCTACTCAAATGCTAGAAGAGGTAGAGGCAGAGGTAGAGGAGGACGATTTGGAGGCCGTGGTAGAAATCAGAATATGCAGCAAACTCAAGAAAACCAGTCCTATGGAGGAGGACGTGGTAACTCTAGAGGCAGGGGGAGCCAAAGAGGTCGTGGTGGATGGCAAAGAGGCCAAAATGCAAACAACAATGTTGAATGCTACTACTGAGGTAAAATGGGTCATATGGCTAAAGACTGCTATAAAAAACAGAATGACATAATGAATGGAAAACTGCAACAAGGGAATTATGCATCTTCGAGTAGACAGGGTGATGACAGAAATGAGCATTTGTTTATGGTGCAGCACATGAACAATTTTGTGACAAGTGCAGAAGAAATCAACGATGTATGGTATGTTGACTCAGGTGCATCAAACCACATGACAGGTCATGCAAAATGGATGGAGGATGCAAGGAAAATGGAAAAACCAGGATTTGTGGAGACTGGTGATGATACTGCACATCCTATTGTGCAGATTGGAAAATTTCCTTTGTCTATGCAGGATGGGAAAAAGAAATACCTGTCCGATGTATTTCATGTCCCGAATATCACCAAGAATCTGGTTTCTGTTGGTCAAGTGGTTGAGCAGGGCTTGCATGTCAGATTTAATCCTCATGGATGCTTTGTTGAGGATATGAAAAATAAAGGTCGTTTGATAGCAAAAGGAAAGAAGAAGGGCAGAATGTTTACGTTGGATGCAGACATGTCTGAATTGAGTGCAGCAATGTTTGCACATGGGACCGGTGTAGTTGTAGATATTGATATCTGGCATAAACGCATTGGTCATGTTAATGTACAGCGACTTAAATCAATGTAGGCCCAAAATATTGTTGCAGGATTACCTAAATTCAAGGTTGTAGAAATGCATAAGGTATGTGAATCCTGTCAATTTGGAAAACATGCAAGGAAACCATATCCTAGACATGTTCAAGAGAGTAAGAAGCCATTGGAATTAATCCACTCTGATGTGTGGACTACTAAAGCTGCATCTCTTGGAGGCTGTCATTATTTTGTTAGTTTTATTGATGACTATAGTAGAAAAGTTTGGGTGTATTTTATGAAAAAGAAAAGTGAAGTTTTTGGGCATTTCAAAACTCTTAAAGCTATGGTTGAAAAAGAAACAGGCCTGCAAATAAAATGCCTAAGGTCAAATGGAGGGGGAGAGTACCTCTCAAATGAGTTTGCAAGGTTCCTGCAGCAGGAGCATGGCATAAAGCAGCAATATTCATGCAGTCATACCCCACAACAAAATGGAATTGCAGAAAGGAAAAACAGGCATATTGGAGAGGTATCTCGTGCCATGCTCAATGAAAAAGACCTGCCAGATTTTTATTGGACTGAAGCAGTTGCAACAGCAGTCTACATAATGAACAGGACTCCCACTGCAGCAATATATGGGATGACTCTAGAGGAGAGATATACTGGTAGGAAACCAGATATTTCTCATTTGAAAATTTTTGGTTGCATTGCCTATGTACATGTGCCAGATGAGTTGAGATCCAAGTTGGATCCAAAAGCTGAGAAGTGCATCTTTATTGGTTACTCTCTGCAGCAAAAAGGGTATAGATGATATAACCCTTCTACTCGTAAGTTTACAGTGAGCAGAGATGTTGTTTTTTATGAGATGAGTAGCTGGTATAAACCAATAAATGTGATTGATGATGTAGATGCACAAAATGGTAATGATGCACAGAATTCACAGCAGCAGTCACAAAATATTAGTAGACCTGGAGCGTCCTCTAGCAGTGGTTCACATTCTTCGCCATGGACAGGCAGATTGAGATCACGATAATCTTCTCAAAGCAATGCAGATAGTGGTATGCAGGTATCACGAAAAGGAAAAGAGAAGGTTGATCAGCCCATGTTTGATGTGAATACATGTCACTCTTATGTGGATGGTGAATCCAGTGGCTTAGAACAGAGCATTGATAATGAGTTGGGTATTCTTTCTATTGTTACACCTGGAGTAAGGAAGACCAGGGATGTTTTGAGAGCACCTGGGAGTGAACCTACTTTGCGCAGGTCTATTAGAGCTAGGTATCCTGTGGATAGGCTAAAATATGATGGATTTACAGCCATTCACTATGCATATATGGTCAAAGTGATACAAGAACCAGAACCCACTTCTTTTGAGCAAGCCATGGGAAAAGAAAAATGGGAGAAAGCCATGGATGAAGAAATGGATGCCTTGGAAGCAAATGCTACATGGGAATTGGTACCTTTGCCTAAAGGTAAGAATGCAATTGGCTGTAAGTGGGTTTATAAGGTGAAGCACAGTGCAGATGGTTCTGTGAACAGATACAAGGCAAGATTAGTAGTCAAGGGGTATGCACAAACATATGGCATTGACTATGAAGAAACATTCAGTCCGGTTGCAAGGATGGCAACCGTAAGAGCAGTCATTGCTATGGCTGCATCAAAGGGATGGTCTTTACATCAGATGGATGTAAAGAATGCCTTCTTGCATGGTGATTTGCAAGAAGAGGTCTATATGGAGCAGCCACCAGGTTATGTGCATGCTGTTCATCCCGAGTTTGTTTGCAGGTTGAAGAAAGCCTTGTATGGCTTGAAGCAAGCACCTAGAGCATGGTCTGACAAGATAGGACAGTACCTTGTCACTATTGGCTTTCAGATTTCCAAGGCAGATTTCTCACTTTATGTGAGAAAAACAGAGAAAGGTATTATGCTACTTGTCATTTATGTTGATGATTTGATTATGACAGGTCACAGTGATGAAGATATCCTTCATGTGAAAATGCTATTGAAGCAGAAGTTTGAGATGAAGGATTTGGGAGAGCTGCATTATTTCTTGGGCATTGAGGTGATTAGATCACCAAGTGGGATACAGCTCTTGCAGAGGCAGTATGGATTGGACATGCTGTTCAAATACAGGATGATAGGCTGTAAGCCTATTTCAGTTCCTTTGGAGCAGAATGTGAAGCTGAGCGCAGATGCAGGTGAGCTTCTGGAAGACCCTACTATGTACAGACGCATAGTAGGAAGCTTGATTTATATGACTATTACCAGGCTAGATTTGAGCTATGCTGTTGGATTGGTAAGTCAGTTTATGTAGGCTCCAAGGAAACCGCATTTGGATGCGGCTAGACGCATACTCAGGTATGTGAAGGCCACATTGCAGTATGGACTATTTTATGAGACTGGGGTTCAGATACAGTTGCATGGATACACTGATGCTCATTGGGCTGGTAGCATTTTTTGATAGACAATCTACCAGTGGATATGTGTTTTCTTTTGGGAGTGCTGTAGTCACTTGGAGTAGCAAGAAACAGCCTACAGTTGCCTTGTCGAGCACAGAGGCTGAGTACAGGGGTGCAGCAATGGCTGCATGTGAGGTAGCTTGGTTGCATAAGCTACTTTATGATATGCATCAGCCTACAGATGGGCCAGTTGTCATTTATTGTGACAACATGAGCAGTATACACTTGGCAAATAACCCAGTCTATCATGCTAGAATAAAGCACATTGAGGTGCATTATCACTATGTGCGAGAGAGGGTTTTACTAGGTCTTATTGATCTAGTTTATGTCAGCACAGAGGATCAGGTAACTGACATATTCACGAAGGCATTGGGCGCAGAGAAGTTGCGCAAGTTCAGAGACCTGCTTGGTGTGCAGGAATTGGGATTGAGCTCGAGGGGGAGTGTTGAGATATCGAGCTCCACTCGTGATATGTCAGGGTGACCGTTGTGCATTTATGTCACCGACTTGTCAGTTGTTGCAGATGCGGTTGGTACACCGCCCATGAATAATAGCTACATGACAACTATCCTTATCTACTCTAGTTCGTGGCTCAGTTAGTATGCCACCTTAGTTAGTTGAGTTTGGTTTGAGACCCATATATAGGGTTCTTCTATTTCTTTGTAAGAGAGTTTTTTTGGCTTTCACAACTAAGAAGAGGAAAACTGTTTTTCAGCCTCCACCCTTGTGTGTATTCCCCCATTGTGCAAGCAAGAAAGCTACAAGTGAGACTCCTTCTCTCCCACAATCTTGACAGATGGAACATCAAAAATGACCTTGACTTTTGAAAAGTCCATGGCAATGCCATTTTTCAACACCATGTGCCGAAGGATACATCCATGATTTACCCAGAATTAGCACTTTAAAGGGATTCAGAGAGACGATATAGGCGACACCATTCAAAGACCGCTCAGAGTCTATCTAAATGGTCTCTCCAGGTCGAGTGAACACAAAAGTCATCTACGAAGACCTCTAACTCTTTCCTCAGCATGTCTTTAAATATAGTGTACATAAGGCATTGAAAGGTGGCTCGAGCATTCGTCAACCCGAAGGGCATGACTATGTAGGCAAATACATCCCACTCAGTGTCGAATGCACTCTTATGCCTATCGTCAAGATGCATTTGCATCAGATTGTATCCAGAGAAGCCATCTAGAAAACTATATGCCTCTTTATCCGCCACTCTCTTGAGCATGTGCTCAGTGTATGGCAATGGATAGTTGTCCCTCTTAGTTGCAGCATTCACCTTCTTGTAATTGACACACACCCTAATGTTTTTGTTCTTCTTCATTGCAATGACTATGGGTGATACCCAGTCTATGTGCTCAATTTCGTAGATGAACCCCACTCTCATCAACTTGTCGATCTCTTCCTTGACCGCATGAGCGTGTTTTAGATTCATGGGGTACAATCACTGCTTGGCCGGCGTTGCATCTGGTGTCATGGGTATGTTATGAGTCACTATACTTGGATCTACCCCCTTGAGTTCTTCTAAGGACCAGGAGAATATGTCTATATACTCTCGTAAGAGGACAACGTGACGTGTCTCCTCCTCCTCCGTCAAGTCATCTGAAATAAAGACAGGTCAGGGTTTCTCCCCTTCTTGGGCTAGGTTCACCTCCTTGACCTTGTCGGGTCCCTCAATGGGTTCACTTGTTTGCCCTTGACGTCTGGCACCCAGTAGGATCACTACCATATCGTCCTTTTTAGACTTTGTAAATCTCTTAGGGAGGTCATGTGGTTTTTGTTGTTCATATGCTCTTACATCCTTAGACTATTCTGACCTTTCTTCTTTCAAGAGTTTATGCCTCAGGTGGATGGGCATGTCTCCCTTGGTATGTCTAGTCTTGGGATGCCTCGGTATTTTTCGGTCTCTCTTTGAACTCACTTTTGATTTGGAATCAAACTCCCCGTCTTTGCTAGATGAGGTAGTCTCCCTCGGGGACTGCAGCTCAGAGGGTGACTTTGTTCTAAGCATTGGCATGTTACCTACTTGGGTTAGGCTTGCTTGCTTTAGATCTATGGCTCTTACATGTTCCAATCAAGCACAGTCACAATCCACATGCATGGACCTTTGCTCTATCTTGAAGGTGTTCTTTCTCTTCGGCCTGGAATCTGCCCCCATATATGTTCTATCACTTGTCCTTCGATGTTGTATTCTGAGGTATCTATCCCGTCCTCACTCTCATCACTGCAGCAGCGATAGTCCTTGTATTCATCATTGGAAGCATCTTTTTTTGATTGCTCGTCGTCTCCTAGGTCTTGGTATATCATGTATTTGATCGGGAACAAGGGAAAATTTGTATCTGAGGTTTAGGTCATGCACCCTGGCCCATTGCCTCCTTGGTTCATTTAAGAGATCTTGGAGTGGCTTGAATTTTGGTGCTGGATTGCCTACTAGCTTGCCGATCAAATACTCTAAAACCCACTGGATCTCCCTCCAATTGGTTGGCACTTGGAAGGTGACACGGTTGGGTCTTCTACGCAAAGGTTTCCTACCATCATGCAAATTGGTACTCAGGGTGCACCCTTGGGCTTGCCAATCATCTTGATGGCCTGTTCGTACTCCTCATTGTTTGAGAATGACAAGTTGATGGTAGCCTATACATGCATCCAGTCTCGCTCATCTTCAGGACATAGGATATACTTAGTTAGGAGCCCATAGAATTTCTTGACCTAGGTATCACCCTTGAGCATTGCGGAGATGGCGTTGAGGTCAACTAGTGCAGTTTTCCAAGAGTCCATATCTACCCCTACGGCTTTTGTTTTATTGCCTAGGAAGATGAGACCATTTTCCCAATCTTCGATCACTCTAGCATTGCACATTAGGGTTCGCCCAATAGGACATCGAAGTCCACTCCCTTCTTTACTATAAAGTTGACTGAGAATTGGACTCCAACAATTTTCAATGGCCTATTTTTTAGCACCCCAAATGGCTTCACTTTCATTCCGTTAGCTAATGTGACATTGAACCTAGCGGTCTCGACAGGTGGGTTGCCCCAAGTTTGGAGCACTGATGTCTTAGTACACTAATTCCCACCCATGTGTCTACAATCTCTTTCCTTGTTGTGTCACCTAGGGCTAAGATAGGTAAGACTGCGTGCATCTCGGTGCCTTCCCAAAAAGTATTAACATGCAAGGATTTAGGCATGGAGTGCAACATCAAACTTGATATCTGCATCTCTGCATCATGTTCTTGTAGGCCTGCAGCAGCTTGCTCTTGTGACCCTTCAACCCACTTCTTCAAGTCCTGCCATAGGATCGGATGCTGCCTAAGCAAATCTCCTAGACTTAACATCACTAGAGTGGTCACTAAAGTAGTAAGCAGGTTGTTCTGCTCGTCTTTCTCTTATCCTGGATTGTCTTGGTCACTAGTCCTGATTGGGTTGCTAGCCTGCAGAGTTAAGGCTTTGCCTAAGTAGTACTACTTGTGGCACAGTCACATCTCTCCGTTTCGGTGGAGGGAGTGAGAGTGGTGTGCCGGTGTGGGAGAGATTGTGGGAGCTTTCACTCAAGCGCCAAGACCCATGGATCGCTTATTGTTTCAAGCGTTCCAAGCCGAGCACTAATGGCTACCTCTCACATAGCTGACGCGCCATTCATATCTAAGGGTGTAGTGAGCTTACCTCCATGCCGATCGAGTTACCTCCTCTCTCGCACACTCTGGTAGCTCCACGATCCAAGTGCAAGCTTCAAGCAAGCTCCATCCTCAAGCTCCACGCTCCAAGCTCCATCACCGCGAGCAAGACAAACCAAGAGAAGAGAAGAGAAGAAGAGAGGAGAAGATGGAGAGCTTCTCCTCCCTGGTCCCTCACCCTCACACTCTCACACTCCCTCTCTCAAGCACAAGCTCAAGCAAGCAAGAACAAGAAGAAGAAGAAGAAGAGGAGACCCACTTTTGGCCACACACAAGAATGAGCTTCTCATTCACTTTTCAACTTTATATACAAAACCCTAAATCCCTTTTGGGCGGTCATCCCCTTATCCCCTTTTTTACATGGCCGACCTAGGCCCTTTTTTCATTGACCCTACTATGTTCAGGAGGATAGTGGGGAGTTTAATCTACATGACCATTACAAGGCCAGACTTCAGCTACGCTGTTGGCCTTGTGAGTCAGTTTATGCAAGTACCTAGAAAGCCACATTTAGATGCAGTCATACGCATATTGAGATATGTGAAGTCCACATTACATTATGGAATTTTCTATGAGGTAGGTACAAATGTACAGGTGTTTGGATACACAGATGCAGATTGGGCTGGTAGTATGTCTGATAGAAGATCTATGAGTGGATTCATGTTTCTCTTGGTAGTGCAGCAGTTGCTTGGAGCACCAAAAAGCAATCTACAGTTGCTTTGTCAAGTACAGAGGCTGAGTATAGAGGTGTTGTTGTTGCAGCATGTGAGGTAGTATGGCTACAAAAGTTAATGGCTGATTTGGATGTGTAGGTGGAAGGTCTAGTTGTCATTTATTGTGACAACATGAGCAGTATACAATTGGCTAAGAACCCTGTGTTCCATGCCAGGACAAAACATATTGAGGTACACTACCACTTTGTGAGAGAGAAGATACTAGCAGGTGAGATTGACTTGGTGTATGTTAGCACACAGGATCAGATAGCTGATATCTTCACAAAGGCATTGGGTATAGAGAAGCTTTAAAAGTTTCGAAGCTTACTTGGATTTGCAGAGATGCAGTTGAGCTTGAGGGGGAGTGTTGAGATGACAAGCTCAACACATGCGGACATTGATGATGGACCGCCTGGTTAGATGGGTCCACATGTCTACACTTAGCATGTTGGTGGTCATTATGACTCACACATGGCCACTGACTCATTACTTATTATATTCAGGTTGTTACACCTATTTACAACTGGCATAGTTATAGCACCAGTCGACTAGTGTAGTCGGTTATGCATTGTTTGACTTAGTATGCCACTTTTCTTTATGTTGTATCTTATCTATACTTTGTGTACATTGTAAAAAGTGTGGAAGAAGAAGAAGAAACTAGCAAGAAAACATTTTGGCCTCCATCTCTCTTCATGTCTCTTGAGTGAGCTTCTCCTTGTGCATTCTGTGTGTATTCGGTGTAGCATCTTGAGCAAGTCCCCCCACCACGCGATTCTTGACAGTCTGTGGGTTCTATCCCACATGTATCTCTTTGGCATGCTAGTTTGGGCCATATGTCTTTTAAGGGAATGAATATGCTTTCTGGTTTGCAGTACTTACCGCCCCTTGATTATGCATGTTTTGATTCATGTGTGCATTGTCTTTATGGCAGGCAGACTACGTCTATGCATAAGAAGTCTGGTAGGCCACGCATGAGTGAGCCTTTGGCATTTGTACATTAGGATGTCTGTGGGCCCATGTTGTGTCAGTCTATGGGTGGTGCAAAGTATTTTGTTACATTCATAGATTATTTTCACAAAACATTTGGGCTTATCCCATTAAGCTAAAATCCGATGTCTTGGCTGTGTTTCAGAGATGGCTTGAATTGGTTGAGAACCAGTCTCGGTATATGCTAAAATACCTAAGAATAGATAATGGGGGTGAGTATATCTCACGTGCTTTTTAGTAGTTATGTGATGAGAGGGGTATTAAGTGTCATTTGACCGCCCCCTACACCCCCCTCAGAATGGTTTGGCTGAGTGGATGAATAGAACCATCCAGGAGTGTGTATGCAGTATGCTTAGCCATGAAGGCCTACCATAGAGCTTTTGGGTTGAGGCAGTTAGTATAGCTGTGCATATCATAAATAGATCACCTTCTAGTGGTTTGGATTTTCAGGTTGCAGAGGAGGTATGGACTAGAAAACCTCCCTCTTATGTGCATCTCCGTGTCTTTGGATGTGAGACATTTTGCCATGTGCCCAAGGACAAGAGACATAAACTGGATCCTAAGAGTGTCAAATGCATTTTCCTAGGTTATGGGGATGCAGGCGAGATGGGTTACCGTCTCTAGGATCCGCTGGCGTGGAAATTCATCCGCAGTCATGATGTAGTCTTCCATGAAGACAAGATGCATAGGCAGCTTGAGACAGTTGTTGAGATCCGCAGGGT
This sequence comes from Lygodium microphyllum, assembly GCF_053477565.2. Classification (NCBI taxonomy): domain Eukaryota; kingdom Viridiplantae; phylum Streptophyta; class Polypodiopsida; order Schizaeales; family Lygodiaceae; genus Lygodium; species Lygodium microphyllum. The sequence goes on along the minus strand of NC_141161.1, from coordinate 12,021,031 downwards.
CATATTTCAGGAGAAGCCAAGAGCTCCCACACATCCAGTTGGACAGCCTATAACTGCAGTAGATGCTCATGGTTAAGGTGTTGGACAGGCAGCTGGGCAAGCAGCAGAGCCTGCCGTGAGACAGACAGTCTACTAGAGACAGACTTCCACCTAATAGATTTCAGCCCTCGATGCATTATATCTTGGTTACAGATGCAAGAGAGCCTTTCACTTATGATGAGGCTATGCGCAGGGGTGACACTCACTCCTGGGAGAGGGCTATGCAGTCTGAGATAGACTGCTTGCATAAGAATGACACTTGGGATTTGGTTTCCTTGCCTAAGGGCAAGAAGGCTTTGCCATGCAAGTGGGTGTACAAGCTAAAAAGTACCCCTGGATACCCCAAGCCAACATACAAGGCTAGATTGGTAGCAAAGGGTTTTAAGCAGAAGCATGGTGTGGAATTTGATGAGGTATTTTCTCCTATGGTTAAGATGACCACCTTGCGCTTAGTTTTGGCTTTGGTTGCTCAGCTTGACTTGGATTTATACCAGATGGATGTCAAGACGGCTTTCTTACGTGGGGACTTGCATGATGAGATTTATATGGAGCAGCCTAAGGGCTTTGTAGAACCTGGCAGGGAGCACCTAGTATGCAAATTTAAGAAAAGTATTTATGGCTTGAAACAGGCACCTAGGGAGTGGTATCATAAGTTTGATGCCTTTATGCAGTCACAGGGCTACAACAGGAGTGCTATGGATTCGTGTCTTTACAGGAAGAAAGCTCGTGATGGTTCTTTATTGATTTTGGTACTCTATGTGGATGATATGCTAATAGCAGGGAAAGCTCATGATGAGCTAGATGCTCTTAGGACTCAGCTCAATAAGAGCTTTGAGATGAAGTATCTGGGGCAGGCCGCTCACATACTTGGTATGCACATTAGACGTGATAGGCATCAGGGCCTCCTCTACTTGTCACAGAGGGAGTACATTCATAAAGTCCTTGAGTGCTTTTGCATGTAGGACGTAAAGCCTATTGGCTGTCCATTGCCTTCTTATGTGAAGGTATCACAGGCTGATTGTCCGCAGATAGATGAGCAAAGAGCCATGATGGCCAAGATTCCCTATGCATCTATAGTGGGCAGTCTTATGTATACCATGATCTGTAACATTCCCGTTTGTTCGATTGCGGGACACGTCTTAGCAGCCCTTTGGGAGGAGGGTCTAGAAGGCTCCGCCTGGCACTCGCAAGGAATGATATAGGGTTTGCAATCTAGGTCTTCCCAAGTCTGCCTCAAGCGGAAGAGTCCAGCCGTTCCCACTTGGGATCGACCTAAGGACAAGGTTCCTTTCCTATTGGCAAGTCTCTAGGTCCTCATCATCTTATCATCTCATCATTTGAGAAAAGTTCCCAGCTAACCGAGACCACCCTTCCGTAGGACGGACCTGAGTCACGTCCACCGTACTTTCCTCAGTTTGCTTTAGTTATCTAATTACGTAACACATTATGCTTTGACATGCAAAATCAGCTCCCTTAATTAAACAATTTAATCACGGGTTCCTTCACGCCTAGGCACTGACACAGAAACAATGTCAAGAAAGTTTCTTTTTCTCAAGCATCTGTTCTTTATTTGTCTTAATTCTAGATTACATCCAACATCATGCTCGAAGGCCATCCTAGCAATCTACAAGATCATTGTTCCAAGTTCCACCCGTAGACTAGTACACAGGCCTCAAGATCTTATCTCGAGTCATGTCAGCCTCTTGTACGGGATCCGGAGGCAAAGGATTTACAACCAGATCCTCCCCTGGCACCCAAGATTCCTCCCACTTCAAGCAGTACCCATAGAGAGACCTCTCGCAGCGGGTTAGGTCCATATACTCGGCACGGCTAACAACCCCCTTGGATAGGGCCAGGCAAACAGTCGAAGGTAACTCTTCCTGCCTCTCCCTGCAAGCTTTCAACCTGAAGCATTTTAGTGTTTTCCTTGAATTAGTTCCTTGAGCAAAGAAATCAAATAATGTATCTAAGTACAAGCACGAACATTTCAGAGGTCATTTGCACAACCGACTACTAAGGTGTGACTCCTTTTTCCCGGATGCCCAGCACCCGATCTTGGGTCTTTCCGTGACTTGGCGAAATCCCAATAATTTCAACAAGAGAAAATGGTCTTGGTAAGTTGACTTATACTTTCTTATGGTATCCTAGTCCCTAACTGAAGCACTAGTGGGTCAGTCACGACAATGGACATGCCTTATTCGCAACCCAATCAAGGGTCTTACAATCTCTAATTCCAACCAAGCTCAGTTACACACATGGCAACACATGATTCCTCATTTAAATTTTCAAGATGCGGTCTAGATGCATGCGATCCTTCAAATTCTCTTAGGGCGGTTCTATGCAGGATTTCCAACCATCATGCAGGTTGTGCTTTAGTATAGTTGATCCCTAAACAGCTCTTATCTCTCTTTATTCCTCGCAATGAGTACTTATTTCTAATGCACCGGATCACATGTGACTTGATCTATGAAACTCCTAGGGTTTTGTTTCTAACAAAGCAAATGTATCTTAGGAACAGAAATTAACATTTCATGTGTTTCTTTTAACCATAATTGCGCAACATGAATTCTAAATGACTATTCATGCACTAAACTGGTTAAAAAGCTATCATTTTATGTGAAATAAGGCGATAACCCTATCATTTATTTGTCTAGAAGTTATCATTTCATGTGAGGTAAGGTGATAACCTTATCATTTTAGGTGAGTAAAAACTTATGCGAGTTCAACCCTACCGTTGCATGCAACTTAGTTTTTAGTATAAACAAAACCTTATGCACGACATTAATCCTTCCATGAGAACTAAGTCCTGAATTAACTTTTTTAATGCTTGAAAAATGGGCTTGATTCATGTATGCTGCATTGGTCATTCCGCTCGTCCCTCTAGCATTGCCGGTGGCTTGGGTGCCTATGCTTCCCGTGACTTTCTTCTTGGGAGCCATTCGCCTCATGGAGATTGGGGCAGTCCGGACTTTAATAGTTTTGGTTAGACACGATTGGTTGGGAAGACCGCCGGATGTGGTTCATTGCCAGGAGAGTGGTTTGGGTGACTTGTAGAGCGGTTACCTCCTTTTTCTTTCTTCTACCTCTCTTCTTGTCCTTCTCCCACTTCTTTCTCCTTCTACTCCTTCCTCTACCACTTCTCACCTCTCTTCCTCTACCTCTTCTTCTTCTTCCTCTTCCTCTCTCCTTTTCCTTCTTCTTCTCCTCTCCTCCTTCTCTCCCTTTTTTCTTGCTCTTCCTCTACCTCTCTCCTACTCCTTCCCTTCTTCTACTACTCCCCCTCTACTTCCCTCTTCCTCTACCTTCTTTTCCTCCCTCCTTCTTCTTCACTCCTTCCCCTTCACTCCTCCTTCTCTTCTCTCTCTCCCTCCTTCTTACTCTTCTATTTCCTTCTTCTTTTCTACCCACTTCTCTTTCCTCTTCTCTCCTTCTTTTCCTTCCCTCCTTCTACTTCTTATCCTCTCCTCCTTCCTCTACTTCTTGCCCTCTCCTCCTTCTTCCCTCTCTTTACTCCTTCTCCCTCAATCCTACTCCTTCACTCCTCCTTCTTTTCTCACTCTTTCTTCCACTCCTTTTCACCTCCTCCTTCTCTCTCTCTCCTCCCTTCTCTTACTCCTTCTTTTTACCTCCTACTTCTTTACTCCTTCTCCTTCTCTTCTCTCTCTCCCTCCTTCTTGCTCTTCCACCTCCTCCTTCTCTCCTCTCTTCTTTCTCCCACTCCTTCTTCTCACCTTCTCCTTCTCTCTCCCTCTTCCTTCTCTGTCTCTCACCTTCTTTCTCTTCTCTCTCTCTCCTCCCTTCTCTTGCTCCTTTTTTTCACCTCCTTCTCTCTCCCTCTTCCCTTCTCTCTCCCAATCCTTCTTTCTCTTCCCTCACCTCTCCTTCTTATCCTCTCCTTTTTCCTTTTCACCCCACGGCAAGAACATCCAGGGGGGAAAAAGTGGTTTGTCTAGGCCCAAAACAACGGTTTGTTTGGGGCCCAAGGAGGATCAGCAGCGTTACGTAACTGGGGGGGGTTGAATAGGATCAAAGGCTTAGATGGCCTGCGGGGTGCTAATGAGGAAAAAGTGATAGTTGGGTGGCAGAGCGGCCGCCGGAAGAGGCTACTATTGCAGTCATTCGCAAGGGGGAAAAAGACCCCGTTCAAAAGGATGCAGGGAGGTGGTGAACACCTATAGTCCAGGTGATGGGGGTTGGCTGTGGACGAGGCCCCAGGGAGGGGGTTTGGCACAATCAACCATAGGGGGGTCGTGTAGAAGGATGGTGGGCCGGTGTGAGATGGGAGTAGCCTTTCTCCTAGGGAGGGGAGAAGCCTTCACCTAGAGGGTGCATGCTTCCCCTACCAATCCATCACTCCCACTCCCTCTCTCCTTCCCCGACTGCTTTCGGCGGGGAGAGAGGGGAGGGGAGAAAAAAAAATTGAGTTTTTTTTTTTAAATTCCTTTTCCTTCAATATTTAAGGGGAGGTTACTATGCCCCTTACATGATTGTTACTCGTCCAGATATTGCCTTTGCAGTTGGTGTTGTGGCACGCTATATGGCTACACTTGGAAAGAAGCATTGGGATGCTATGAAGGGTATCATGAGGTACCCGAAGGGCACTGCAGATATGTGCATATGCTATGGCAGCCATGATACAGGAGTCATGGGGTACACTGAATCTGATTATGCAGGACATGCAGATAGTAGGAATTCTACTTCTGGCTATGTATTTACCTTTGCTGGAGGTGTTGTTTCTTGGATATCCAGGGTGCAGAAATGCACGGCCCTTTCTACTATAGAGGCCGAGTATGTTGCAACCATTGAGGCTTGCAAGGAGGCCATTTGGTTGGGTTGTTTGATTGCTGACCTTGGTATTGATAGTACCCCTACACTGCATTCAGATTCTATGAGTGATATTCAGTTAGCCAAGAATCTTGTCTTCCATGCAAAGACGAAACACATTGAGGTGAGGTATCACTTCATATGTGGGGTTGTTGAGGACAAGTCTGTTGATCTTGTCAAGATCTTGACTGACCAGAATCCTGCAGATCTACTCACAAAAAGCCTCTCTAGAGAGCGCTTTGCCTTTCTCAGGAGGTTGATGGGTGTGGGATGAGATGATGTCTTTCCTTATCATGTTGTACATGTGTACATGTTGTACTTTCTTTTTTTTTTCTTTTTCCTTTCACTCCTCACTAGGGCAGATTCACCTTTAAGTGGGAGGTTGTTAGGGGTAAAGGCGCCTCCGCCTAGCTGCCCATGTATTACTACACTAACAGTCACCGCCACTGCACACTACAGGTGCCGGGTGCTCGTCACCACCAGTTTATTCTCTATTCTTTTAGTGACAGTTTGAATAAAGGAAGGCCCGGTCGCACATTGTGACTGTTGGAGTTTCCATTTTTTGTCTCTCTTTCTTGCTGTTGCTCTCCTGCCATAGCTCTCGAGTGCAAGCTTCGATCCTTCTCACCCTTAAAAGTCTCTCCAAATTTTTTAAGAGCGTTCTTTTCATTGTACCATAATGATAAAAAATATTTCAACTAAGGTCTTCAAGTAACCCCACATTCTTCACTAAAGACTTATGATCTTCCCTTTGATCCTTGAGTCCTCAAAAATATTTTGCTATGTTTGGACAAATGTGCTTTGTCGCAATGCAAATTTTCCTAGCAATATATATGCTTTGAAATGAGCTTCGTGCCCAATCATCCACATGATTTGAGATTTATGCAATGTAGGATCCATGATATGCAACAAATCAACCAATGCTCACACAAAAGTTAATGAATGCACTAAGAAACATTTGTAGCCTATCTAGATGTGCTCGTGCTTCATGCAAAATGCAAACAAAGTTCCTTGTTAATTTAAGTTTCCTTATCCTCACCTCTCAACACTCAACAATAAAAAATGTCATTCTTCGCTCCATCCTCATAATCTCACTATCACTCAAGAAAGTGATGGTCCTCAAGATGTTTTTAACCTCAATTAAAGATGGCATAAAAATGAATCAAAAAGTGAAAAAAGAACAAAAAAAAAATAGCAAAGGCACAAAGGCGGCTCCTAAAAGCTAAGATGAGGCAAAATAACAATTTTAAATAGAAGGCGCCTCAAAAAACTCTAAAAACTCTTATAAAAGAGTTCTAGGCTCGCTCTTGTGCCATTTGTAAAGGAATAGACAGGTGTAGGCTTAAGGCATGAGACAAAAAAATGGAAATAGAAAAAAGGACCTTGCCACAAAGGCCGGTCATGTAAAAAGGGATGGGTGCCCATGGAAATATAGGGCTTGTATATAAAGTTCAAAAAGTGAATGGAAGCTCATTCTTGCGTGTGATAAAAAGTAGCTCTCCTCTTCTTCTTCTTCTTCTTGTTTTTGCTTGCTTGAGCTTGTGCTTGAGAGAGAGAGTGAGTGTGTGAGGGTGAGGGACCGTTGTAAAGAAACTCTCCTTCTTCTCCTCTCTTCTTCTCTTCTCTTCTCTTCTCTTGTCTTGCTTACAGCAATGGAGCTTGGAGTGTGGAGCTTGAGGATCGAGCTTGCTTGAAGCTCGCACTTGGATCGTGGAGCTACCGGAGTGCTTGGGAGAGGAGGTAACTCGAACGGGCATGGAGGTAAGCTCACTATACCCATAGAGATGGATGGCGCATCAGCTATGTGAGAGGTAGCCATTAGTGCTTGGCTTGGAATGCTTAAAAAAATAAGCGGTCCATGGGTCTCGGCGGTTTATTGCCTCTACATTTTGGTTTCGGTACCGGGACCAATGGATTCAAGCCTTGAGCGCTTACGCGCCTCATATCGAGCATCCAAGTAAGTGATTCATCTCCGAACCTAAGCTTGAGATAGGTAGGAATTTGGGGCTTTTGATCTTTGATACAAGTGAGTATTTTGGTTATTTTGGTTGTTTAATGATTGGGAAAGAAGGGGAGATCATTTCAGTTATGTGCTTTTGATTCTTGTTGCATTTAGCATAGGTCGGGATTAAGAAATCAGATTGGAGAAGCATAGGGTTTACTATTATAAAAGAGGGTAAAACAGTCACAAATCGGGATAAATGGAAAAAAAGAGTGGTTGGAATGATTAATGCCAGCATGGAAGTGATTGGTGATAGCAAGACCTTGCTCAGGAAGGGGTTTAAGGGCCAAGAGACCATAGAAGAGCTCATTTTTCACCCTAGGAATGAGAGAGAGAGAGAGAGAGTTTCCATCATTGATTCAGTTCGATCTTGCCATCGGGGAGTTCGTCGCATGATTTAGGTATATCAGAACCTTCATGCTATGTATTTGTTGTGATCTGGAAGTCAGCATGCTTGGTGATTTTGTGGATTGTTGCATTCAACGAGATCATCCTGGGCACGATCTCATCAAGCGCGACTTGACCCATTTGAGTGGCTTGGTTTTGGACCGAGTCCTAGAATCGGACCATTCAGCTCTCGACCCTCCGAACACTCAACTCACTTGGCACGTCTGAGTCAACCATTCGGCCCTCAGTCCACTTGGACTCGACCAACTTGACTCGGCCCTTTTCAACTTGGCCCTTTAATGTGACTTGGCACACTAATGTAATTGACCCTCGAACCATTCGGACCACTCGGCCCACTCGGCCCTCGGCCACATCAGTTCGGTAGTCCAAGCTGCAAGTCTGGCCGGTATTCCACACTAATGTAAATCGACCCTCGGACCATTCGGCCCTTGGCCTATCCGAGTCTACCACTCGGCCGCTGCAATTCGAACGAGTTGGGCTGAGTTAGACTTTTGCAAATTTTGTGGAAGTTTGAACCATACCCAACTAGATCTCAACATCGCCAACCTTTTGAGTCATCCCGACACCTATAACTTGATTTTGGTGCAAGAAATAGGCAAATTTGCAACACGCGGCTACTTAGCAGCTTGAGTAGGTTGTCGAGAGAGTTAGTGCCTTAACGGTAGCTAGTGCAGACCTAGACCCCAAATGAACCTAAATTGAGTACGATGGCGCAGCAAGAAACCCTAAAACCTACCAAGACTATCAGACATTGATTGAACAAGCCCATCAGGCCTAAGACAAGACGAGAGTGCACAGGCTGCTTAGACACTTGCTCTTCGCACTCTCCTTGACTTCCAGTACTTGAAGTATACCTAAAAACAACTAAGAGCCTGATGTGAGAGATACAGTGAGTATTGAACCTAGCAGGCAGAAATCGAACTGACCATGAGAGAGTACTAGAAGGAGACTTAACGTTGAGTGAGCTTCTCATGAAGCAATTGCTAGACAACACAACAGCACAATAGAGTGCTGCAGCATTTGCCACGCCACTACTAGCGGGGTCAAGGGTGAACCAAGTCTCCAAGAGCTAGCCTAAGATACCAGTTTCCGCTAAGCAGCTGGATAAGTACCAGCCCCAAGACGATCCATACAGCTTTATAGAGCAGTTTGAGCAGGTCTGCAAGGCCAACGGTCTCACCAACTTGACTCAATGCTCTCAAGTGTTCTAAGCGATAAGGATTGGACTTAGTACACAATTCTAGATGCTGTAGAGCGAGTGAACTTCAATGGACTGAAAAACCTCTTCATCATGAGATTTTTCAAGCTGCCCGGATACTTTCACAACCTCCTAGTATGACCTATGAACATCAAGCAGAAGGAAAAAGAGGACATCCGCGACTATGTGACCTACGTGAGGAGTCTCTTCAAGAGAATCCCAACAGGCGAACAACCAACCGAAAGAGCAATATTGATAGATGATTTTTGACGCTGAGAAGTGCTTAAAAATAGCCAAAAATTTAGAATTTTAGGGGAAAAATAGACTTTGTCGAAGGTGGCAGCTACCATCAGTACGATTTTAAGCGGGAAAGCCCCAAAAGTACTTTAAAGACCCATTGAGCGACGGTTGGGGAATTTTTATAATTTCTTGACATGTTAGATGAGGCTCCCGAAAATGCCCATAGTGGGGGACTTCGAGAAGGATGCCCAAAAATTTTCAGACCTCAAAACCAATGCCAGACGCAAAAATGGGGATGCCCCAAACACCAAGGGCCAAAGGAACCAAGTATAAATGGACTTTAGAAATTCCAAAGGGTGTGACCCTGAGGAGCTCCCTTTGGGGGGGGCCCAAATTGATATCGTTGGGGGGGGGGGGGAGTTCCGATTTATTTGTCGCCAAGAAAAAAAACGAACGCCATGGAGATAGGCGACGTGTGGAGGAAGGGAGGCTATGGGGACCTGAAAGTAGCCCCTTGATCTGACTTTGTAGATGATCTACATCTTCTCTTTGCTTCCAATCCCCAGTCTTCACACGCGAGATGGTTGTCTCGATATGGAGATTAAAAACCAGCCATGCCCATGAAGAAGAATGAAGACCGGTTGAAGGATGTTGAACCGGATTGCTCCAAGATCAAGAGGAGGCTAAGAGAAGATGTTCACCATTGAATATTTTTTTATGATTGGTCTGTTGGCAACCCGAAAAAATTAATTACAAAACCCGCAACATGCAAATAATCGGTATGCATAATTTTTACAAAGAAATTTTACTTCTTTTTTATGTTTGATGGTTGAAATGGAATTCATATGGAAAAAAATCTTGTTTGGATCTTGTTTACATTATGATTGAGTTTTGTACATAAAAAAATTACAGACCTATAATGATAAATAGTTATAATAATTAAATGATGGCTCGAAAAGCGCATTTTTAGTGTAAAAATGAAGGTTTTATTGGATTTGGGTAGGGAAAAGAGATGCGCATGGCATAAAATTTTGAGAGAAAACATCTTTCAGCTGTCATAATTAGTCACTATTTATAAATAAAAAATCATATTTTTAATAAACAAATAAATAGAGGAAAATAGCTAAAATAAAAAAAAAGATTTTTGCGTTATAAAAATCTAGAAATTTATGATTCGTGGTTGTGGCTATATAAAAAAGATGAGGCGTGAATTTTGACTTCAGTTCGGCTTTGTTATAGTTTATGTTTTTTCGTTTATGTGAAAAATATGTACAAAATAATACCCTACACCTATGCAACACAACATAACCTAAACGTTAGAGGAAAAGGGTGAGGTTAAGAGTTCAAGAGAGCTGAGACGACTGAGAGGGTTTGAATTTTTGAAACATTTGATTGTGCATTCTATTTAGAATTGCAATATTTCAGTTTAAGGGGCTAGTAGCATGAGGAATCAGTGCTAGTCTCCATACATCAAAGCATACATTTAGTGAAAATCATGAAAGGGCTGTTTTTTTCACATCACAAACTGTTGATTTGAGAAATATTATTTGTGCACGAGGATCATATGTACTTTGTATGATGAATGACATGGTATCAGTTCTGTATTGCATAGCAATTGTCTTCCTAGGACATGACTTATAGGTTGAGTGGAAAGGAGTCTTTGCTGTAGGTCAGTTGTATGCTTTCCTTGGGATTGTTTGGTGAGGATTTATACATTCTTAGATCATTAAAAACAAGAAAAGGGTGGAGTTTGTGCATTATGTCTTATATGTTGGAGCGACGCATCTTGGGGCCGATCCCCGAGGTGTAGGAGAGTCATAGTGGAGCCGTGGCAATTAGTGGAGGGGAGCTTCCTGATGTTTGTGTGATGAGGCACTATGCCTACATGTTATGGGATCTCCATCTGAGGATAAAGGAAGATAACATTGGAGTACATATCAGCTACAAATGCATAATTAAGTCTATTTAGTGTACATCGGTGTATTATAGACCCTCCTGGCCCGTGACGCTGTGTGGTGGGATTTTCTATTTTGTGCACAAGGTCCGGCTAGTGCCATAGCTAGTGCCAGCCCATTTAAGGTCCCATTAGTGGTGCGTTTACTGGGAGCTACCTATAAGTGGCGGTTTCTGAATCTAGATTGTAAAGGGACCTAAATTTATAATTTCCATTAGTAGTGTGCTAAGTTGCATGGGGTTCGTTTAAGGATGGAAAACCTTGGCCTTCCCTATACAAAACTTACTGATGGATTTAGTTAGTTATGTAGATCATGAGTCCTCTACAGAAGATAATTTAGGTGATGAGAAGAACAACTCATCTTAGGTACCATTAATGGTGCATTTTTCGAGAGCTGCCTATAAGTGGTGGTTTTCGAATCTAGGTTCTAAAGGGACCTACGTTTATAATTTCCATTAGTAGTATGCTAAGCTGCTCATAATGGGGTTCATTCAAGGATGGAAAACCTTGGCCTTCCCTATACAAAACTTACTAATGGATTTAGTTACTTATGTAGATCATGAGTCCTCTACAGAATATAATTTAGGTGATGAGAAGAGTAACTAGTTAGTAGTTACCCCATCCTCTAATGTGATGGCCTGGGCCGAGGTTCGCCTTGGTGTGGTCTCTACCCAAGAGAAATCATGTATAACCATCCACCAACCTAGATGGCATGGAACAAGTATGTTGGAAGCCATGGCATTCATGGCATCAACAAGTGATTATGCTAAAGTCGTAGTGCTGTAGAAAAAACTTGACATATAGTGGAGTGCAGTTATGGCTGAAACATCCCATGTGGTGGAGCATCATGCCAAAATTTTAGGTATCACAAGGATGCTAGAAGCCCTAGCTATAAAGGGAAAACCATTGCTCAAAAGGCACAGTCCCTAGGTCCTAAGTGCTAAGGATAAATTTTCTTTTGATGAGGGACAGAAGCTCCTAGATAAAGCCATCATGGAGCTACCTAGGAAAGGGAAAGATATGGAATATCCTCTAAGAAAGGATTGGAATAACATGCTAAGAGCTATAGGACTCCCTAGACCACTCTCTGAGTTGGTAGAAAGGGATAGCAAGGATAATATTAACCTCCCTACACAAGTAAAGGTGGAAATGGGAGAGGTTGGAGACCCTAAGATTTAGATTTTTTTTCAAATTTTAAGATGTAGAACCTGAAATTGACCGAGAGACCATATAGAGCCGAAACAATATCATAGATCGATCACTGGGCTGAAACTTAGAGCAAGTAGTTCAAAATTCAACTATAAACGGTCCTCCAAATTGTGCATGGTGTTTTTCGTAATGGCCCTGCATGCCGGGGTGGACTGCCCCCCAGCCCAGAGGGGGCTCTACCTCCCCCGAGTAGGTTGGAGAGAAAACACGCACCGTGACAGGTCCTCCAAAACAGACCCTAGTGTAGTAATGGCTCTACACGAGCATGGATTCTCACTTGCAAAAGAGCAACCAAAAGCCCTACCCGAACAAAGACAAATAGAGACCCTAGAATCTCAATGGGCCCATCTAGCCAACAAGGGAAAAAAGGCCACACTACAAAAACACATACGTGTTGCATTCGGACGGCATCTAGTCAAAGCGAAAAGCAACAAAATCAAGCTACAATAGCGAGAATGACTAGATATGACAGTCCTGACAATAGATGCTCCTTGAATAGCACTGTACTGACGATCTAAGAAACCAGTGGAGAATCCACATCTGGTCATGCAGTTGGGGACTCAAGGGCATTTGTTAGAAGGCTTAAATTTACAAGCCAAGACCCGAAAGTTGAAGACATAGTACCACCTGCTTATCTTAGGATCAAACTCACCACGAAAAGAGAGCATACTATTGATGCTCTGATTGATGAAGGAGCATATTTTAATATCTTGACCTATGAATCATGGACCCTACTCACACCGACTAATGCAACTCTTAGCCCTTACGGGGGACACCCACAAGAACTCATAGGGAAGTGCAAAATCCTTGCAACAATTGAAACTGAAAGCTTGCCTATCATATTTCATGTTCCTCCAAATAGTGCTAATTGTGAGAAGGGAACCCTCCTTGGAAGACCCTTCAAAAGGGCGACCAATTGTGAGGCTGACTATGTAGCACAGAGGATACACCTGACACTACCGGGTGTAAGGATAGTCACAACCTTTAGTAGGGGTGACCTCATCGAATCTCGAGGGAAAGGCAAGGAAGGTGCTAACATAACAATCAAGCCTACTAACGAGAGTAAGGACTTGTTGGAAGAGTTGATACAAGCACAGGTCGAACAACGAGAACCAGTAAGTGAGGCCATGCCTGAAACAAGAAGGCCAAGAGACAATGCCAAGGACGGGCTTTAGACTTACAAATATTGTAGAAGATCCCAAAAGAAGCCCAAGCCTTATAGACGAAGGCATGGATGGAGAGCCAATACAACGCCGAGATGGATATCCAAAGCGTTGCTACATGCTCAAGGTTATTATGCAGGTAACCGATGGATTGGGGTACCAAAACCCCCTGCTAAACCACCTCTATCAACTGAAGGCCAGATTGCATCAAAAGCAATGAAGCACAGGAGGAAATCTAAGAGAAACTCCAGGTCTCGAGGCAAGAAACCAAACATGAGTGTTCGAAAGAAAGAGCCTCAGCCTAGCATGCTTAATAAGCAGATGTCACATGTAACCATTGAGCGTGCACAAAGACCACTAGTGCTCAAGGAGCTTTTGACTTCCCAAGAGGATAATGAGCACCAGAGGCACAACGCTACTCATGAGAAGGCCGATTCTCAATAAATAAAATGGCACAATCGTCTAATAGCCTCGAGCAAATCATTCAGCCAGTGCTACGTCCATCTAAGAGTCCTAGATCTCCTACACCCTCTTTTCCCAAACAGACACAAGAAGCACAATATCAATCGGCAAGGGTGGCTGCTCAATCCCAATCTCTATCTCCATCTAAGCTTCCAATTTCCAAGAGGTGGGACAAGACACCATTGGTAGCTCTCGGCCCAAGGATATGCATGTGCAACCTAATGTGACTAGATCAACTCATGCTTGATCTACACAAGTGAATGCTCAAAGGGCAACAAAAGACACGACCACTTTCGATTTTCCTAGGGACTTGACACTGCAATCTACTAGCAGTAGCTAGTCCACTGAAATAGTTGCTACTACTTTCAATCAAGGATCATAGTAGTCACAGCCCTTGGCCGTGACAATGCCCCTTAGTAGTTCACCTGTGGAGGAGGTATCCCAACCAACTTCCTTGACAAATCTAGCACTTCCAAAGCACCTAAAGCCTAGGGTGGAGAAGATAAATAGAAGGGAACTGGCCAAAGACCTAGACTCTCCAAAAAGAGAGGCAATTGTACCCTCACAACCTAGCAAGGCCATTCAGCGCTAGAGAAAGAGAATGCTGAGGCCCAACTAAGCACATCAATGGTTGACCTAGTTCAAGGTCTTGATTCGTTAAGTTATGCACCTTTACTAACCAAGAAAAAGAGGAGAAAACAACGAAAACAACAGGAGTTACAAGTGGTTGTGGACCCCAAGAACATTGAGATCAAGAGCGCTGGAGAGCTAACAAATAAAGCATCGAGTCCATCCACCAAAGAACCCATCGATGTCTCTCTTAATAGCGGTGAAGCCTTAGACACATTTGTGTGCTCTGAAAAATCAAAGCAACCGTTACCATCAATGGTTGCTTTCAACACTCAATCCACCGACAATAGAACTCGCATTGACCAATCAAGAGTGGATACAACACTATCACAATAGGGTGACAAATCTATACTAGCCACATCGGAGGAGAACCATGACAAAATAGCAACAAAACCTCAGCAAAAATGCACAATCCCTGAGAGCATAAGAAATCCTAGTATTGACCAATCTTGCTCATCTAGGCCTAAGCCCCTAGCTATGCTAAAGCCTAGGGAAACTCCTAGAACCTTGCATGAGATAGCAACCGAGCAAGTTTTAGAAGTGTCGTAGAATACTTAACTCAGTTGGATGCTAAATTCAAAGTATTTGCACGAGTCTACGTCCTTGCAGACATGGGCGCATTCCCTAAGGAGTAGCTTGGAGAATACTTGCCATTTTCCCTATCCTGGGAAGAGCAAGAACATCTTAACGAGCACTATGACAGGCTCCTACATAAACGCATGCGACTCACCTCTAACAAGGAAGTCGACAAACTACACTTAACTATAACATTCAATTATGTGCTTTGCCAACCAAATCTCTTAGAGATAGAGTAGCTAAAGCGACAATCAGAGGGTCGAAGTCAATTTGAAAAACACTAGTTTGAAAGCCGCATTGCAATGGCCGAACTAGAAGCCCACATTATGACAGTCTCAGAGGAGCAATTGGCCAAATGGTGGTCTGAAAGAGACCCAACCTATGTGGCACCAACTTCCTTTTGAGTGCTGATTGTCATTCGGGGTACGGACTTAGATTGAACTAGCCAAGAGAACTTTGTGGTTGATAAGGTTCTCACTAAGGAGGAGCTACATATTGCAAGTAGACTCGGACAAGGTACCATGATACTTGATGTTGCAAAATACATTATGTTATTAAGAAGGCTACCATGACTACTGGATGCATGTGCCACACTCTAGTACAATCCTAAGTTCTATAATTGGTTTTTATCCTCGTGAAATGACATGGATTCGTAAATATGTATATAAATAAACAATGACTTTTGTGACCATGTATAGATAAGATCAACACACACAAGCAATGATAGTCAAGCGCAGGGAGAAGAGTTGGGTTTGACAGGCTGAGCTCCTCAAGTCCTCCACTCTCCACACATTGAGAAGTCATGTAACCATTCCCACCTCTAGAAGGAGGGCATGCAACCCTCATTATCACCATATGAAGCTCTGACCAACATCTCTGATGGTTTAGATGGGGCACCGTCCCTTTCTATACACCTTTCCCCTTTTTTGGTCTATCCTTCCACGAATGAGCCATGATCCACTCCATGACAACCAGTCCACGCAACTTAGCATAAGTCAAGATATGCTAATGGCTGGAGGAAAAATGAACATCATCATGGGGGCCATCCCTCTACAACAAACGTTGCATGCCTCACCTCTCCCCTCCTCATCATATGCGCTTGATAACCCATTGTATAATCCCTTCCATGTGAATAGTTTTATCCTGCCTCAAGGCCTAATCCTTGGTTCGCATTTTGCAGGTCCCCCTACCGTAGGCCGACATGGAGCACTAGTTGAGCTGGCTTGCAAGGATGCTATCCACCGTCGAAGGGAGCATGCAGCACAAGCTCCTCCGCTAGGACACTGCGTACCTACCCTTAAAAGGTATGCAAAGAAACGAGGCCCTAAATGACACCGCCCAGGATGTAGGCTGAAAACTCCCCAAGCCAAGAGGATGAGAGCTCAAGGGAGCACACAGGGCATGGCAACATCGGTCGTGCAGGCCCCTAACAGACACTCAGGCACCAGGTGCTCGAAAGAGGAGAGGGCAGCTCGGGACAAGCAAGAATTTGATGCATTGTTTAAAAGCATTCTGGAAACAGTTGCGGCCAGGGACTACACCATCCGGGTCCTAGCCGACATCTTCCCTGCCCAACCTCACAGGAGCCCCACACCAGCAAAACCTCAGTCACCCGATCACTCAGACTCGCCCTGCCTCGTACAAACAGAGTAGCCCCATGTTGTATAAAGGGCTTATCAAATGCTACCTGGCCATGACTTTTTGTCTTTAAATGGTTAAGTGCTGACATGTTCCCCAATTGTAAAATTTTTTCATATTTGTGTTTAATATATTTCACATCTTTACAAAAGAAAAAGCTAATCAAGCGCAAGTGATGAGTATCGAAGTCAACACCATGGAATTCAGATAAGCGATGTCTCCTTGCATTGCACTGGTTTATTATAGTTGTGGCATATGCCCTGCATGTACTCTCATGAAGTGACAAGTGGATGCAAGCTGATGCATGTCTTTGTGCAAAAGTGTTCAATGCCCAAGTCACCGCAAGACCACCGACCCCATAAAGAACCGCGATAAAGCCACGCTGCCAAAAGCAAAAATCACCCTTACCGACCACCCACATTGCATGGCCCAAAGCATAGTCATCGGCTACGCTTTCTTTCTAGGTCAAGCTCTACATTTGGCTCACAGTAGTTGTTACCTCAATCGTACCAACATTGCATATTGCATCACTCTAATATATGTTTCCTGAGCCTTTGAAGCTCAACATTTTCCAACCCATGGAAAGGCTGATATCCTCAACATATTGCAATGGTTGTACTCAGGCAAGTCCAAAAAAAAAGAGAGAGAAAGAAGAAGAAAAAAAAGAAAGAAAGAAAGAAAGAAAAAAGAACAAGAAAAGGAAACGAAAAAAGAAAACGAAAAAGGAAAAAAGAAAATAAAAGAAAAGAAAAGAACGAAAAATAAGAAGCGCCCATGATCACAGCACAACACCTAAGGGTCCTCAAATTAGGTACGACCAATGACCTTGGTTGGTTGGCTCCGTCCCTAGTCCCCTAGCCCTTTAGCATCACCCACCCTCTTGCAGTCTGCCTTAATACCATTGCAATCAATTTTGGTAAGCATTGCATGAATGGCCATGAAAAGTACACCATCCTCATCAAGCAAGTCCAATTGCTCCCAACTACCAAAAGTGCGGTGTCCTTGTGTTCAATTAGGCTACGTCGTGTAGTCACAACACAAAGGATGTCTCATACACCTTCACGTGTACTTCTTCTCAACATGGATAACTTTGCTTCATCCACACATTGTTACGAGAAACTAGTCCACGGTCTTCTAACTACATAATATCTATGTATGCACGACCACTCACATAATATCTGCACCAAAGTATATACACTGTTTGGGTCCTCAAGTGCAGGACAATACTCTCAGTTTTCTTAGAGTTCGACCTGTCTCACAAACTAATTGAACTATGTCTTGTGCACGATAGAGAAGACTAGCACTACCCCTAGGGAGAGACCACCAATGAGAGGTTTTCAATTGCAAGTATTGAAGACTATAACAAAAGTGTCGTTCGCTCTTCATCGACACCCAACTCTGAATTCTTATCCTTTATCGTCCTGCAAACCCGCCAAGAATCGTCATGTGCAGAATCCCCAATAAACCAACACTTGCACTAGCCATCAGTGCAATCCCCAACAAAGAACAGCCCTACCACCAACTCCAATAACCCTACCACTAGCCATTTAGGCCGCCAACGTGCCCCCAATGACCTTCCTCCACACCACCACCAACACTCCTCCATGGAAACCACCGATGTCCCTTCCACCCACGTCTTAAATGCATACCAAAGCCCGCTACCTACGATGGTGATGAGTGCCATGGGAGTGGCACTTGCCTAAGCGAGGGATAATGTTAACTGGTAGAGGAACAGGGTGGAAAATCTGGAAAAGCTAAAGCAGAAGATAAAGTCCAAGGCAAAGTGAAACGGAAGACAAAGGCGCACAAGGAGAAAAGTCCTAAATAAGGGAGAAAGGTGCACAAGGAAAATCGCAAGTCAATACTTTTGTAAAAGAGCGCTTGCGTATCATCTCATCCGCAACATCAACACTCAACTTTACATTCTGCTCCAACGGGACTGAAAGTGGTTTGCATGCTGTCATACCATACTTGGACAACATATTCAAGCCATACTGTCTTTGGGACAACCATATACCATCATCACATCTGATCACCTCAACGCCAAGGAAGTACCTTAGCTCACCTAAATCCTTCATCTCAAACTTCTTCTTCAAAAAGTCCTTGACTTCAGCAATCCCACTATCACTATCACCTGTAATAATCAAGTCATCCACATAGATTACTATGATGACCAAATCTGCATCTCCCTTTCTCACATAAAGCGAGTGATCAGCATCAGAAACATAAAAGCCAATATTGAGAAGATACTCTCTGATCTTGTCAGACCATGCTCTAGGTGCTTGCTTGAGCCCATAGAGCGCCTTCTTCAACCTGCACACATACGTGGGATGATCTAAATCTTCATAACCTGTTGGTTGATCCATATACACTTCTTCCTGCAAATCACTATGCAAGAAGGCATTCTTCACATCCATTTGCTGCAACCTCCAACCTTTGGCTACTGCCAAAGCAATCACACATCTGACAGTTGCCATCCTAGCAACTGGACTGAAGGTTTCTTCATAATCTATGCTATATGTCTGGGCATAGCCTTTTGCAACTAGCCTAGCTTTGTACCTACTAATAGAACCATTTGCATTGTGCTTAATCTTATAAACCCACTTATATCCAATAGCTTTCTTTCCCTTCGGCAATGATACTAGATCCCAAGTCTTATTGGCCTCTAATGCAGCCATCTCCTCATCCATTGTTGCATCCCAATGAGCATGACCAACACCCTCCTTAAAACATATGGGCTCAACATCCTCAACTAGTTTCACCATATAAGCATAATGGTGAGTTGCATAACCTTCAAAACCAAATCTTTTAACAGGGTATCTCACCCTGCTAAACCTGCATACCACTGGATCACTCAATGGAGTCTTTGCATTAACATGTGCTCTTTGCACACATGGAGTCCTCACTGAAGGAATGCCAAGCTCATCATCCAAGCTCTCTGAGCCACTGAAGTCTCCATCAAGAACTGCATCAATGCCATCTGCCACTTTATTATTTCCTTTGTCTTTACCTGTAGTGCTACTAGATGCACCTGAAGATGTAGAGGTACTCCTTAGTCTCCCAGACCAAGGACTACTAGATGATGTCTTTGGTCCACTAAGAGTTCGTGATTCTTGCTTTTCAACCTGCACATGAGTTTCATGATCATCATCATCATCCAATGCATCACCACTAGATGCATACCAACTGCTCATTTCATCAAAGATGGCATCCCTGCTCACTCTGGACTTACATGTGACAGGGCTATAACAGCGATACCCTTTCTGTTCTAAAGAGTATCCAATAAAGACACACTTTTCAGACTTTGGATCCAGTTTCTTCCACAACTCATCTAGCACATGAACATACGCAATGTAGCCAAACACTTTCAAGTGTGATACATCAGGCTTCTTGCAGTAAAACATTCTTCAAGAGTCATACCATGAACTGCAGCTATGGGAGTTCTGTTCATAATATAAACAGTAGTATGAACAGCCTCAGACCAGAAATGCTCAGGCATATTCTTTTCAACCATCAAGGTGCATGCAACTTCTGCAATATGCCTGTTTTTCCTTTCTGCAACCCCATTTTGCTATGGGGTATATACCTACATGTGAATTGTCTCTTTATCCCATGAGACCTCAGAAAATCACTGAACTCATTCGAGAGGTACTCTCCCCCTCCATCTGACCTCAAGCACTTTACTTTCAAGCATGTTTCTCTTTCAACTGCAGCCTTGAAAGTTCTAAAGTGCTCAAGCGCTTCACTCTTTTCCTTCATAAAATATACCCACAGCTTTCTAGAACAATCATCAATCAATGTGACAAAGTATGAACTGCCTCTAAGAGATAAATTTTGCGTAGGCCCCCAAATGTCTATATGCACAACATCAAGGATATTTCTACTTACATCTCTATCATGTGAAAAGGGTTGTCTTGCCTGCTTACCAAACTGACATGCTTCGCATACCTTATGAAATTCTGCAACTCTAAATGTAGGCAAACGTATAACCAACACTTTGTACTGCATTAATTTCATCCTTTGTACATTTTCATGTCCAATGCATTTGTGCCAAATTTCAATATCTGAAACAACGCCTTTTCCTTTAGTATACATAGCAGCATTCATAGTAGGAATTCCAGCATCCAGAGTAAACATACGTCCAACTCTACTTCCCTTTGCAACTAACTTGCACTTGTCATTGAAGTCTTCTACAAAGTAGCCCTTTGCGTTAAATCTGACTTGCAGCCCTTGCTCTATTATCTGACCAACTGACGCCAAGTTCCTTGTAATAGATGGCACATGTAATACATCTGAAAGACTCTTTGTCTTACCATCATGCAAGGACAAGGGAACTTTTTCAATGTGTGAAATTGGGTGGCATGAATCATCACCCATCTGCACATAACTTGCATTTTGCAAATCCTGCATCTCTCCAAACCATTCTGCATGGCTGGTCATATGATTGGATTTACCTGAATCAACATACCAAACATCATCATTTTTGTCTTCATTTTGTCATGAAGATGATGCATAGTTTCCTTGCTGCAACTTACCACTGCAGATATCATCTTTCTTAGCATAACATTGAGATGCTATATGACCTGTTTTGCCATAGTAGTGACACACAATACGAGAGTTAGAACCTCTGTTCTGCCATCCACCTCTTCCTCTAAAGCTCCCTCTGCCTCTAAAGTTACCACGACCTCCTAAAACCTGCATATCGCCAAATTATTGATTCAATCTGTTTTGTTGGTTGTCACTACCACGTCATGTACCACGGCCTCTTGAAGAGAACGTGTCATGTCCCCTTCTAGAACTGGAGTAGAAAGCTTGGACTTGTTCACCACTTTTCTCAGATGTCTCACTCTGCATGTTGATCTCTTCAGTGATCATAAGGGAGATCAACTCATCGAAATCTCAAAATGGCTTTCTAACATATACGGAAGTTACAAAAGGCTTCCAAGCCTTTTCATTGTTAAGTCCACCCAAGGTAGACGACACCAAATCATCATCATCGGGCATTGCATCAATCGCGCTGCCAAGGCATCTGCAATGCTCCTTACCTTTAGTGCATACTCATTGATAGACATCTTCCCTTTCTTCAATGTATTCAACTCTTGCTTGAGTTGAATCTTTCATGCCTTTGTATTTGCAGAAAACATACTTTCAAGTATGGTCCAAGCTGCATTTGAATTCTTTGCATTTCTAATGTGTCCCAGCATATTATTGTCAATTACTGTAGACAACCAATACATGACCTTCTTGTCTTTTACATTCCATTCCTTCCATGCCTTTGTCTCTTCTACAATTGGAGGATCACTCACCTCCGGGTCCTTTTCTTCACCTAAAACAAACTGGTAGAGGCCTTTTCCAATAAGGAAGTTGTTAAGGCCAATTTCCACCCTTAATATACCAAATAGATACAAAACCTCCATAACAGATAATCAAAATCTGGTTCTAAATGTTGATAATCTAACTTCTCAGATACACATTCTGATCACGATATGCTATTCAATATTCACTATTCATCACCATTAACATTATCAATGGAATCAGATAATTCGGAATACAGTACAAAGAATTAAATATACACAGGCAAAATCAGGTAACATCCTTTCATTGTCAAAACAGAATTGTCTTCTACAGCAGCGCATTTCAATTCTCTCTTTCTTCCACGAATAGTTACATCCCAAAAGGTTCATGACTCTTCCATTCGAAAAGGTACAACTAACACCCCTACATATCCCTTACTCCCTAAAGCTCAAAGTAAAGTGATAAATAATCCCTAAGGTTATGCCTCTAACAGAAGTTCGTGACACGGAACTTCCATGAAGGGTAGTTGTTCTTGTGGAGCTTCTCAATGATGGGGCTTCCACTGTTCTCTGCCATTATCACAAAATTAATACCAACAGCAAGCAAATCTTTTGCAACCCTCAACCTGTAGTGCACAACAATACACTAGACAGCCTTTTTCACTGTCTGCTCAACAATACATGCAATCTGCAACCAGTTTGTAGATAAACCTTGTGTTTACTCACTCGTAAACACCTTTGAACTTACAGATCTGAAATCTGTAACTTGTGCACCCACTTTCGATCAATACAGTCAAAGTCACAGTGTATCCTGAAACTGCTGTCCACAACCTTACGGCTCTAAAACGGGGCCTGAAATGGCCTCAGATGACCAAGATAACTGCGGGAAAGCCCTTAAGGGCCTATCTGCAGAATACATTGCTCTTTTTGCACACCAAATCTCACTGCAATCTGAGATTTTCGCTATGCCCAGCTTTCGGTACCTCCATAGGCACTATCCAAGACAGAGAGTGGAAGAATGGGAGAGCTTCTTACTCGTGGATTGCTTGCTCGAACCTTACTTCTTCTCCTTCACTTCAGCCTTTGAAATCAGCCTCTCTCAATGGCGCAGCTCTGATACCATATCAAGAATCGCATGGTGGGGGGACTTGCTCAAGATGCTGCACCGAACACACATAGAATGCACAAGGAGAAGCTCACTCAAGAGACAAGAAGAGATATGGAGGCCAAAACGTTTTCTTGCTAGTTTCTTCTTCTTCTTCCACACACTTTTCAATGTACACAAAGTATAGATAAGATACAACATAAAGGAAAGTGGCCTACTAAGTCAAACAATGCATAATTGACTACACTAGTCAATTGGCGCTATAACTATGCCAGCTGTAAATAGGTGTAACAACCTAAATATAATAAGTAATGAGTCAGTGGCCATGCGTGAGTCATAATGACCACCGACGTGCTAAGTGTAGACATGTGGATCCATCTAACCAGGTGATCCATCATCAATGTCCACATGTGTTGAGCTTGTCATCTCAACACAGACAAAACATGATCAAGGGAAGAAGCGGATACAATCAAGGGATAGAGGCTGCCAGCCTTGGCACCTCTCGCAATCACAAGTCTGCCACGATTGATCTTCCATGTAGAGTCTCCAAAAGATACATGAAAACCTGTGTCATCAAGCTGTCCAACTGACATGAGACTGCGTGTCAAAGCAAGTACATGATGTACATCATGCATAACAAAACTCCTGCCAGAAGGAAACTATAGCCTAACATCACAAATGCCCACAATATCGAGAGTTATCATCACCCAAGCGCATAGAACCCGAAACAATACAGTATGAATGAAATCACTCTCGGCAAGGTGTCACATGAAATGATGAACTTGAGTCCAAGAGCCAACAGTGTGCATACATAGAGTGTATCTCTGTCATTTGCGAAGCACTAGAAGAAGCTGCAAGGATATAATCATCATCAACATCTTTAGTCTACATAACATTGATCTCTTCAATTTTAACACTGGACTTTGCAGGCACTATGTTGCGATTAGAAGTCTTATCCTGCACTTTGTCTTTCCCCTTATCTTTGCGTCTTTCATTGCGCAGTTCATGGTATTGTGGCCTAATATGGCCCTTTTTCCCACAATGGTGACAAGTAACATCTGCATTTCTACCACGGGATTTGCTACATGACTTCCCATGAGACTTGGACCGAGATTTCTGAGAATCTCGTCCATGGCCACTGCCACTACCATGCTTTCTATATCCATCACTCCTGCCTCTAACTGTCATAGCATGTGATATATGAGAGGCATCCAAATTCTTACGATTAACCTCTTCCTGCGGAAGAGCACTCTCAACATCAGATAACCTCAAGGTAGCAGTAGAGGCACATAATGCAGTGCGGAATACATCCCATGACTCATTAAGAGTACCAAGTAAGAAAATAGGAGTGACATCCTCTGCAAAAGTGATGTCGTACGAAGTCAAGTTCTTGAGTATAGCATGGAAGTGGCTCAAGTGAGCAGACATAGTCACATTCTCCTTCATGCGCAGATCCATAAGTTGCTTCAATCGATACATCTGGCTCGCTAGACTTTTCTTGTCATAGAGATTTTTTATTTTATCCCACAACTTCCATGCACTCTGTTCTTCCTCAAATACATTGTAATGAACCTGTTCTGTGAGAGAAAATACAATATGGACTTGCATAACTCATCAAGCTCAAGCCATTCCTCATCTGGCATAGTTGCAGGCGGATACCCGCTCAATCTCAATGGTTTGATCTACGATTTGTGCACCAATACTTGCCAAATCTAACTCTTCTAATAATAGTAATTCGTATCATCAAGCTTAGTGATGTTAAAAATAGCATGATCAGTGGACAAACTCGCCATAATGCAGGTTGAAAGACTGTAGACAATTCAAAACTGCTTGCTATTTACTGCAAAAAATGACCAAAAAATCACCAAAATCCAAAGAAAAATGCAAGAAAAGTGTAATCAAAGCTACTGCCCACTAAGTACTAGTGAAATACATCATTTTAGAATATTTCAGCATGAAAAATCTATGTCAGTCGGGAGCTATATGCTAGCTGTAATAAATGACAACAGGGTACTGTGAGAAGCAATTGCTGATCAAATCGCTACACCAAGTCAAGAAATGACAGCCAAGACATGACCAGCCATAAACAGGCATAAATCAGCACCAAACAATCATTAAGACCCTAAGCAAACACCCAAACATATCACCAAAGCATCCGTCAGTGAGTAGGTATACCCCCTGGACAATAGGGCAATTTGTAAGTGTAAGAGATCCCAAAGTCTCAAGTATCTACAAAAATGCTCAAATAGCATAGACCTCCTACTCAATGTTGGTCAAGCATACAAGATGCTCCCACTGGCACAAAAGGTGGATAAACCAGCTCAACAGCTCAATCAAACCAAGTCAAAGTACCAAAGACAGGTAACCAAGACAATGCCTCAATAGCATCCCAAGAGCATGGCGGCTACAAAGCAACTGTAGGTAGCATCCATGAGCAAGACATACATCCCAATAAAGATCTTTGACAACCATAGTGACATCCGATACAAAATTTTGGAATAGCAAATGAGAATCCAAGTGAAGTCTTCAGAGAGCATTAAAGCTCAACAGGTACATGGTACACTGTGCCAAGACAAATGCACCAAGTCGTAGGCGTCGGGTAAGTATGTACCCAAAGAGCATATAATTGTCAAAGCACTGACCACTGTCAAGCATAGACCGATGTCAATAAGTGTAGGCTGAAATAAGCTCAAGCTTCCAAAATCATCTGGATCCAATGACAATTTCTAAGTTGTCCCTCGATGATCAATACATCATAGCATAACCCAAGACATACACCCAAAACCAATAGGCATATGTCAAAGCATGAAAGATAGCTTCAGCCCAAGAGTATTCAGCATGCATTTACTATTATAAACTGTGTATTTCAAGCCCCACAATCAGGCCAAAATCATAGCATTACATGTAGCTTCAATCCCCTAGTCAATCGGGATGCAATAGGCATCAAACCGGTTATGTAGTCATGCCCAAACAAGCATAGGCATACAAATATATGCTTTCTCAGACCTGAAATCTGTTGTAGAATATTCTATCATTAGAATTTGGCAAATCTGACATCACTATCACGTTCGAAGCGTGTCAAAACCCCAACTTAGATTCTTACCTTGCCTGAATCGGTCCAAATGCCCGAGATATAACAAAAAGAGTGATTTTTGGGCCAGATTTTGAAACATGCGCAGAAAAAACGTGAGCTAGCTGGGCGGGTCTGCTGTCCCACGTGTCAACAATGGGGCCCAAAGGGGGCACAAATGGGGACCAAAGAAGACCTACACCAAGCCTCAGCAAGCCTTGATAGGCTGGAAGCAAGATCCAGGTGAAGGAAGCTCTAAGAGGTTTGAGCTATAGCTGCCCACAACCTATGAAAACCCTATTTACCTAGACCTGTGGACTAAGATAAATCTCTGAAACAATCAAGCAATACCTCAATGTCAATGCCCTGATGGTGCCTCAATAGGTCGAGAAGAAGTTTGGGAAGCCAGGAAGTAATGGAAGCTCAAGAGAATGAGCTATGGCTACCGGGAAGGAGACCCAATGTGACTGGGGAGTCAACAGGAAGCTGAGAATGCCACGAGCCAAGCTCAAGAGTCGGGAAGCCGTGCTCTGCTACCAGTTGAAAGGTGGGAAGGATCGAAGCTTGCACTTGAGAGCTATGGCGGGAGAGCAAGAGCAAGAAAGAGAGAGACAAGAAATGGGAACTCCAACAGTCACAATGTGCAACCGGGCCTTTCTTTATTCAAACTATCACTAAAAGAATAAAGAATAAAGTGACGGTGACAGGTGTCCGCCACTTGCAGTGTGCAGTGGCAGTGACTGTCAGTGTAGTAATACACAAGCGGCTAGGTGGAGGCGCCTTTACCCCTAACAACTTTCAACATTTTACAATGCAGATGTTGGCATTTACATGCTTGCTAACGAGTGGATAAATGAGATTGAACTGAGGGATGTGCATTATACATTGGGCCCACTTAAGCCATGGGATTGGTGGACAACTTGGATTTTGGAACATGGCATGATTTTTGAGTCACTTTGGAAGATTCATTACCTAGAAACAAAATGAGGCCAAGAACTAGAGGGATGCTTCTCTTTTAATTTTAGTCCCTCTTAGTCGCCATTGTTTGTCTAGGGTAAAACAATATTTTCTGGGAGGTGGCTCATTATTTGGACTTGCAAGATATTATAAACATAGGAGTGGGAATAGCTTGCCATACTTCTCAACTATGAATATAGGACTCGGAATAGCTTGCCATACTTGTCAACTATGAATGGTTTTTCCTTGGCTTCAATGGGAAACGGAAGTACATCCAGTTATGTGCAAGGACAGGGAGGAGATTTGACCTCTCTCTCTCTCTCTCTCTCTCTCTCTTTTCATGAAGAAGTTTGAATGGATGAATGGAAATCTATACGAGAGGCGCTCTAAGAGTCTCCCTCCTCACTCTTTCCGTGCGTGTGTGTGATATCAAGTTGTCATACATAGACAAGAAGAAGCATCACTACCTTTGAAGATTGCGGGGCCACATGCAAAGTAAGTGTGGAGAATACTTTGTAGAGCTTGATCATCCCGATTCTTCAGAGCGTTATATTGAATGATGAGAGGGTTTTCAGAAGGAAGCTAGGAAGTGTAAGAAAAGAGATCATAGCTCACCAGATTTAAGATATGGATGACATGGTGGTCGTGAACGATGATGGCAACTATTTCTTGCAGGTAGGATGACGACATTCCGTGGTGACAGGTGGCAGCGCAACAATGGCATGGTTCGCAAGAAACATCATTTCTGAAACGTAATGTGGAGGCATAATAGTGGACAATGTTGACAATAGTATTGATGAAAGGCTTGATGGCGTCCGCAGGACTGGAGGGCGACTATTGAAGCAGATGGTGATTCACAGAGACAATGACTTAATGATGACGAGTAACGCAGTGCAATGGTAGTAGCCACGGAGGCTAATATGACGGCGCATGCGAAGGTGGTGACTTTTGTTATCGCAAGGCGGCACATTACACAAAGAAGATGGCGACATTGATCGCAGGGAGAATGGTATTAAACAAGGCATGATGGTGGCTTAATCATGGACAATGATGGAGGCGGTAAAAGCAAAAGTCGATGACAACTTAACGCAGAGAAGGCTTAAAGTATAGCCTTAAAGGCAATACGTATTAAAAAACCTTAAGGCTTAATTTTGGAAAAAAACGTTTTAAGGCTTTTTAGCCTTAAGGAAAAGGCATACAAGCTCTATGCTTTTTGGAAAGCAAACTCAAACGTGGGTGCTTAGGAAAACTATATAAGAGGAGGTGTGAAAGGAGTTTAGCCTTGCCCTACCCCATGTATTCTTCCTTGTATCTTCAGAGCAGAGTGGAGGGTCGCACCTGAGAGTGTGCTCTTGTCATGCCAATTGGGAAGTTAGAGAATTTGGATGTCGAGGTACTGAGTGTCAAGTCAAGGTTATCAAGGTATGAGATTTTCATGCTGTTGGATTTGTCTCCGAAGTTTGTACGAAGGATTGGTGTTTTCAAACTTTGTATTGGGTTTGTGCGATGCTCTACCCAAAATCAAGTTGATTTGTCATTTCTAAGCTACAAGAAGCATTATGTGTTGTTTGGTTTTGTGTGTGGCTTGTGGTGTTTATCGAATATTTAAATTTTTTGTGTTGTGTTGTGCATCCAACAAATTCAATTATTCTCACTGGCACTCCTTAATAACGTCTTGTTATTGGGTTGTGAGTGAGGCTTGGTCTCGATCACCGCTCATGGAACAATATAAGTGCTCGTTCTTGATGTTTTATGATGAATCTTTTACACATATTATGGAAAATGGTTTCAAATGTTTGAATATGATTTCTAATGCTTTAAAAAATAGAATTCTCAATTTGTTCTTACTGCTTGTATAATAGAAATGGAAATTGAGAAAACCCACATCAATACGGGAATTATGAGTTTTCATGGTTCTTTTGGTGTTCATATAGGATCATATGAAGTATAATACTGGGTCTTGGCTCATGCAAGATCTACATGTCTAAAAATTTTAAAATCATAAATAAATAATAATGTAAATCAAGAAAAAAAAATTAAAAATAGATTTTATGTATGAAAAAAGTATAAAAATTTATGAATATGTCCGTGAATGTATAGTTAGGGGCTAGGGCATGAGGTTTGCCTTAGTTTATCTTCATTATTTATGTTATAATATGTATTTATTATTTTCTATATACGAAAAACATATGAAAAATACTATTTACATCTTCCAACGTAAGCAAAACCTTAAATGATAGGAGAAAAGATATTGCAGTAGTTGAATATCATATAAAATATTGTTTTTATGCATAGCTTGACATTAAGAATTTGCTTGTTTTAAGTCCAAGAAAGCTAGTAGCACGAATTACTTTGGTGCTACCATAGCAATGACGCATTGTGTTAGAGTGAAGTCATAAAAAGAATTGTTTGTGCACAATCCACGCTATTTGAACTAGAATTTTACTTGTTTGTGCACTTAAAGGCATTCACTTTACATCTGCATTCTATATACATGGTATCATGAGAATTATCTCTTAGACGCACATCACTTGTTCACAAATATTCGACCCATGTTGAGTGCAGGATTCCCTGAGTTCTAGGTTTAGATGATTGTTTCCTTTGGGGACTAATTTGGTAAGGATTGAATTATCTTCTAGAATGGATATTAAAAGAGTAGACTATATTGTGTATGTGCTTTATGTTGAAATGACACAAATTAGGGCTGATCCTTAAGGTTTAGGAGAGCTGTAGTGGGCCATAGTAATCAGTTGAGAGGTGCTCCTTTGTGATACGAGGTGCTAGATACCGTTATGTTTGGGTACTCCAATTGCTTTGAGTTAGAAAGAGTAGCTAATATGTGGAAATTTTTGAATCTTGGTTAATTAGGGACTAGTTAATTAGTTTTTGCCAAAGAGCACCAAGATTGATCCATTATTTTTTTATAGACTCCATCAAGCTGAGATCCAAGAACAAGAATGAGTCAAAAGGGCTAGAAGACGGGCTGAAATTACTAGGAGGTATTCCCCTCAACATAGCAACTTGATACCCCTACACAGGAGAGATCTTAGTGACCCTAGTAGCACAAATAGTTCGTGAAGAGAAGGAGGAAGCTATGATGCTCCCCTTTTTCCACTAAGTTTATCTACTTTAAGTGCAGTTATAGCCATACCATCACAAACTCCTACAACAAATTCGTTCTTTGTTATGGTGTAACCTATTGCTATTCCCATAAGAACAATGGATTTGCTAGATTTAGGGTAATATTTACCCATCTTTAATGGGCTAGCATAGCAGGATGTGAAGCTTCATATTAGTGAGTTCCAAAAACTCATGTTTAATTGTCGAATTCTAGACGAGGGACATCTAATGATTTAATATGACCTTGAAAGTGAGGGCTACAATGTCGTATCAAGGCTTAGAAGCAAGTACCATAACTATGATTGATCTATTCTTTGTAGCCTTTCAAAGAGAATTTGTCCCTGAAAGAGGTGGTCAATATTGGCTATAGGTTCTAAATGTGACATATCAAGAGTCCCATGAAAACGCTTGAGCATATGCTAAAAAGATAAAAGAGGTATTTTGCAAGTGACAAGTCTCTACTCCTATTACACCAACTGCCCAATTACAATATTTCTTGCATGGATTGGACTTCAATATCCAAGTATAGTTGAGTAGTGTCTCTCTAGCATATAGATATTTTTATAGCCCAAGCTACAAAGGAAGTAGAGTCATACTTATAAGCCGCCTACGCATCGAGGGAATTTAAATTTAAGCCTTCATCCTATAAATAATTTGGGATTGATTAGTGGAGATCAAGGTGCGATTAGTATCTCTAACCAATCCGAATGATAGAAGAAGCATGATGCATAATGTGCCTTTGTTGCCAGCTCCTCTAAATATTGTTAAGCCATAAGTGAGCTAAACAAATCCTTTTGTAAATTGAGGGTCTATGAAAGTAGTAGCCCCTTTGTGTCAAGAATCGCGTGGTGGGGGGACTTGCTCAAGATGATGCGCCGAACACACACAGAGTGCACAAGGAGAAGCTCACTCAAGAGACAAGAAGAGAGATGGAGGCCAAAACGTTTTCTTTCTAGTTTCTTCTTCTTCTTCTACACACTTTTACAATGTACACAAAGTATAGATAAGATACAACATAAAGAAAAGTGGCCTACTAAGTCAAACAATGCATAACCGACTACACTAGTCGACTGGCGCTATAACTATGCCAGCTGTAAATAGGTGTAACAACCTGAATATAATAAGTAATGAGTTAGTGGCCATGTGAGAGTCATAATGACCATCGACGTGCTAAGTGTAGACGTGTGGACCCATCTAACCAGGCGGTCCATCATTAATGTCCGCATGTGTTGAGCTTGTCATCTCAACACTCCCCCTCAAGCTCAACTGCATCTCTGCAACTCCAAGTAAGCTTCAAAACTTTTGAAGCTTCTCTGTATCCAATCTCTTCGTAAAGATGTCAGCTATCTGATCCTCTGTGCTGACATACACCAAGTCAATCTCACCTGCTAGTACCTTCTCTCTCACAAAGTGGTAGTGTATCTCAATATGTTTTGTCCTGGCATGGAACATAGGGTTCCTAGACAACTGTATACTGCTCATGTTGTCACAATAAATGACAACTGGACCTTCCATCTGCACATCTAAGTCAGCCAATAACTTTTGTAGCCATATACCTCACATGCTGCTACAGTAGGACCTCTATACTCAGCCTCTGTACTCGACAAAGCAACTGTAGATTGCTTTTTGTTGCTCCAAGCAACTGTTGCACTACCAAGAGAGAACATGTATCCGCTGGTAGATCTTCTATCAGACATACTATCAGACCAATCTGCATCTGTGTATCCAAACACCTGTACATTTGTACCTGCCTCATAGAAAAGTTCATAATGTAATGTGGACTTCACATATCTCAATATGCGTCTAACTGCATCCAAAAGTGGCGTTCTAGGCACTTGCATAAACTGACTCACAAGACCAACAACGTATCTCAAGTCTGGCCTTGTAATGGTGGTCATGTAGATCGAACTCCCCACTATCCTTCTAAACATATTAGGGTCTTCTATCTCATCCCCAACATCAGCACTCAACTTTACATTCTGCTCCAACAGGACTGAAAGTGGTTTTTGCATGCTGTCATACCATACTTGGACAACATATCCAAGCCATACTATCTTTGGGACATCCATATACCATCATCACATCTGATCATCTCAATGCCAAGGAAGTACCTTAGCTCACCTAAATCCTTCATCTCAAACTTCTTCTTCAAAAAGTCCTTGACTTCAGCAATCCCACTATCACTATCACCTGTAATAATCAAGTCATCCACATAGATGACTATGATGACCAAACCTGCATCTCCCTTTCTCACATAAAGTGATTGATCAACACCAAAAACATAAAACCCAATATTTACAAGATATTCTCTGATCTTGTTAGACCATGCTCTAGGTGCTTGGTTGAGCCCATAGAGCGCCTTCTTCAACCTGTACATATACGTGGGATGCTCTAAATCTTCATAACCTGCTGGCTGATCCATATACACTTCTTCCTGCAAATCACCATGCAAGAAGGCATTCTTCACATCCATTTGCTGCAACCTCCAACCTTTGGCTACTGCTAAAGCAATCACACATCTAACAGTTGCCATCCTAGCAACTGGACTGAAAGTTTCTTCATAATCTATGCCATATGTCTAGGCATAGCCTTTTGCAACCAGCCTAGCTTTGTACCTACTAATAGAACCATCTGCATTGTGATTAATCTTATAAACCCACTTACATCCAATAGCTTCATTGCCCTTTGGCAATGATACTAGATCCCAAGTCTTATTGGCCTCTAATGCAGCCATCTTCTCATCCATTGTTACATCCCAATGAGTATGACCAACAGCATCCTCAAAACAAGTGGGCTCAACATCCTCATCTAGTTTCACCATATAAGCATAATGGTGAGCTGCATAACATTCAAAACCAAATCTTTTAACAGGGTATCTGACCATGCTAGATCTACGTACCACCGGATTACTCAATGGAGTCTTTACATTATTATGAGCTCTCTATACACCTGGTGTCCTGACAGAAGGAATACCAAGCTCATCATCCAAGCACTCTGAGTCACTGGAGTCTCCATCAAGAACTACATCAATGCCATCTGACACTTTATTCTTTTCTTTGGCTTTACCTGTAGTGCTACTAGATGCACCTGAAGATGTAGAGGTACTCCTTAGTCTCCCAGACCAAGGACTACCAGATGATATCTTTGGTCCACTAAGAGTTCGTGATTCTTGCTTTTCAGCCTACACATGAG
Source organism: Lygodium microphyllum (assembly GCF_053477565.2). NCBI lineage: Eukaryota > Viridiplantae > Streptophyta > Polypodiopsida > Schizaeales > Lygodiaceae > Lygodium > Lygodium microphyllum. The sequence goes on along the minus strand of NC_141161.1, from coordinate 11,987,950 downwards.
TGTCGTGATGATGATCATCATCTAATGAATCACCACTAGATGCATACCAACTACTCATTTCATCAAAGATGACATCCCTGCTCACTCTGAACTTATATGTGACAGGGTTATAACAGTGATACCCTTTCTATTCTAAAGAGTATCCAATAAAGACACATTTTTCTACCTTTGGATCAAGCTTCTTCTGTAGCTCATCTGGCACATGAACGTGTGTAACACAGCCAAATATCTTCAAGTGCAATACATCAGGCTTCTTGCCAGTAAAGCATTCTTCAGGAGTCATCCCATGAATTGCAGCTGTGGGAGTTCTGTTCATAATATAAACAGCAGTATGAACAACCTTAGACAAAAAATGCTTAGGCATATTCTTTTCAGCCATCAAGGCATGTGTAACTTCTGCAATATGCCTGTATTTCCTTTCTGCAACCCCATTTTGCTGTGGGGTATATCTGCATGTGAACTGTCTCTTTATCCTATGAGACCTCAGAAAATCACTGAACTCATTCGAGAGGTACTCTCCCCCTCCATGACCTCAAGCACTTTACTTTCAAGCCTGTTTCTCTTTCAACTGCAACCTTGAAAGTTCTAAAGTGCTCAAACGCTTCACTCTTTTCCTTCATAAAATATACCCACAACTTTCTAGAACAATCATCAATGAATGCGACAAAGTATGAACTACCTCCAAGAGATACATTTTGTGTAGGCCCCCAAATGTCTGTATGCACAACATTAAGGATATTTCTACTTACATCTCTGTCATGTGAAAAGGGTTGTCTTGCCTGCTTACCAAACTGACATGCTTCGCATACCTTATGAAATTATGCAACTCTAAATGTAGGCAAACCTGTAACCAACCCTTTGGACTGCATTAATTTCAGCCTTTGTACATTTGCATGTCCAATGCATTTGTGCCAAATTTCAATATACGCAACAACAGCTTTTCCTTTAGCATACATAGCAGCATTCATAGTATGAATTCCAGCATCCAGACTAAACATACGTCCAAATCTACTTCCCTTTGCAACTAACTTGCACTTGTCATTGAAGTCTTCTACAAAGTAGCCCTTTGCATTAAATCTGACTTGCAGCCCTTGCTCTACCATCTGACCAACTGACACCAAGTTCCTTGTAATAGATGGCACATGTAATACATCTGAAAGACTCTTTGTCTTACCATCATGCAAGGACAAGGGAACTTTTCCAATGTGTGAAATTGGGTGGCATGAATCATCACCTATCTGCACATAACCTGCATTTTGCAAATCCTGCATCTCTCCAAACCATTTTGCATGGCTGGTCATATGATTGGATGCACCTGAATCAACATACCAAACATCATCATGTGTTCCCTTTCTTGTAACAGCATTCAGCATATACTACATAACAAACAGACTTTCATTTTTGTCTTCATTCTGTCGTGAAGACAATAAATAGTTTCCTTGTGTTGCAACTTACCACTGCGAATATCATATTCAACCAAGGCCTAGTCTCATTGGGATAAACTGAATGCCAAGATTCGTTCTTTTCTTTTTCTATCTTGTACTACAGTCGTGATAGCTCATATCAAGCAGTTGACGGTGGCTCGAGAGATACGGCTAGAGCTCGACCAAATGTATAACTGGATGACCCTAATGAAGAGGGTTTCTTTGGAGGTGCAGATACGGACCTTGTCCATAAATAAGTCTTCTTCACTTCAGGAACACATCAACAAGCTTCAACATCTTCAGATGCAGGTTCAAAATGCAGGGTAGGGTGAGATGCAGCTGATTCCAGATGGACGTGGTGGTACCCATACTTCCGAGGCGTTGCATGTGCCAGGCTTGGGGTATCATTTGCTTTCGGTTCATAAGATTTGTTCTCTTGGTCTCTTGGTGGTTTTCCTAGCATAACATTGGACTACAATATGACCTGTTTTGCCACAATAGTGACACACAATACTAGAGTTGTTAGAACCTCTATTCTGCCATCCACCTCTTCCTCTAAAGCTCCCCCTGCCTCTAAAGTTACCACGACCTTCTGAAACCTGCATATCACCAAGTTGCTGATTCAATCTGTTTTGATGGTTGTCACTACCACGTCCTATACCACGGCCTCTTGAAGAGAACCTGCCACATCCCCTTCTTGAACTAGAGTAGAAAGCTTGGACCTGTTCACCACTTTTTTCAAATGTCTCACTCTGCATGTTGATCTCTTTAGTGATCATAAGGGAGACCAACTCATCGAAATCTAGAAATGGCTTTCTGACATTTACGGAAGTTACAAAAGACTTCCAAGCCTTTTCATTGTTAAGTCCACCCAAGGTAGACGATACCAAATCATCATCATCGGGCATTGCATCAATCGTTGCCAAAGCATCTGCAATGCTCCTTACCTTCACTGCATACTCATTGATAGACATCTTCCCTTTCTTCAATGTATTCAACTCTTACTTGAGTTGAATCTTTTGTGGCTTTGTATTTACGGAAAACATACTTTCAAGTACGGTCCAAGCTGCATATGAATTCTGTGCATTTCTAATATATCCCAGCATATTATTGTCAATTACTGCAAATAGCCAATACATAACCTTTTTGTCTTTTGCATTCCATTCCTTCCGTGCCTTTGTCTCTTCTGCAGTTGGAGGATCACTCACCTCTAGCTCCTTTTCTTCACCTAAAACAAACTGGTAGAGGCCTTTTCCAATAAGGAAGTTCATGACACAAAACTTCCATGAAGAATAATTGTTCTTGTCGAGCTTCTCAATGATGGGGTTTCCACTATTCTCTGCCATTATCACAAAACTAATACCAAATAGCAAGAAAATCTTCTACAACCCTCGACATGTAGTGCACAATAATACACCAAACAGCCTTTTTTAGTGTCTACTCAACAATACATGCAATTTGCAACAACCAGTTTGCAGATAAACCTTGTGTTTATTCGCTGGAACTTACAGATCTGAAATCTGTAACTTGTGCACCCACTTTCGGTAAATACAATCGAAGTCAGTGTACCCTGAAATTGCTGTCCGCAACCTTGTGGCTCTAAAACGGGACCTGAAACGGCCTCAGATGCCCAAAATAACTGCATACCACTAGATCACTCAATGGAGTCTTTGCATTAACATGTGCTCTTTGCACACATGGAGTCCTCACTGAAGGAATGCCAAGCTCATCATCCAAGCTCTCTGAGCCACTGGAGTCTCCATCAAGAACTGCATCAATGCCATCTGACACTTTATTATTTCCTTTGTCTTTACCTGTAGTGCTACTAGATGCACCTGAAGATGTAGAGGTACTCCTTAGTCTCCCAGACCAAGGACTACTAGATGATGTCTCTCGTCCACTAAGAGTTCGTGATTCTTGCTTTTCAGCCTGCACATGAGTTTCATGATCATCATCATCATCCAATGCATCACCACTAGATGCATACCAACTGCTCATTTCATCAAAGATGGCATCCCTGCTCACTCTAGACTTACATGTGACAGGGTTATAACAGTGATACCCTTTCTGTTCTAAAGAGTATCCAATAAAGACACACTTTTCAGACTTTGGATCCAGTTTCTTCCACAACTCATCTAGCACATGAACATACGCAATGTAGCCAAACACTTTCAAGTGTGATACATCAGGCTTCTTGCAGTAAAACATTCTTCAGGAGTCATACCATGAACTGCAGCTATGGGAGTTCTGTTCATAATATAAACAGCAGTATGAACAACCTCAGACCAGAAATGCTCAGGTATATTCTTTTCAACCATCAAGGCACGTGCAACTTCTGCAATATGCCTGTTTTTCCTTTCTGCAACCCCATTTTGCTATGGGGTATACCTACATGTGAATTGTCTCTTTATCCCATGAGACCTCAGAAAATCACTGAACTAATTCAAGAGGTACTCTCCCCCTCCATCTGACCTCAAGCACTTTACTTTCAAGCATGTTTCTCTTTCAACTGCAGCCTTGAAAGTTCTAAAGTGCTCAAGCGCTTCACTCTTTTCCTTCATAAAATATACCCACAGCTTTCTAGAACACTCATCAATGAATGTGACAAAGAATGAACTGCCTCTAAGAGATAAATTTTGCGTAGGCCCCCAAATGTTTATATGCACAACATCAAGGATATTTCTGCTTATATCTCTATCATGTGAAAAGGGTTGTCTTGCCTGCTTACCAAATTGACATGCTTCGCATACCTTATGAAATTATGCAACTCTAAATGTAGGCAAACCTGTAACCAACCCTTTGGACTGCATTAATTTCAGCCTTTGTACATTTGCATGTCCAATGCATTTGTGCCAAATTTCAATATACGCAACAACAGCTTTTCCTTTAGCATACATAGCAGCATTCATAGTAGGAATTCCAACATCCAGAGTAAACATACGTCCAAATCTACTTCCCTTTGCAACTAACTTGCACTTGTCATTGAAGTCTTCTACAAAGTAGCCCTTTGCATTAAATCTGACTTGCAGCCCTTGCTCTACCATCTGACCAACTGACACCAAGTTCCTTGTAATAGATGGCACATGTAATACATCTGAAAGACTCTTTGTCTTACCATCATGCAAGGACAAGGGAACTTTTCCAATGTGTGAAATTGGGTGGTATGAATCATCACGCATCTGCACATAACTTGCATTTTGCAAATCTTGCATCTCTCCAAACCATTCTGCATGGCTGGTCATATGATTGGATGCACTTGAATCAACATACCAAACATCATCATTTTTGTCTTCATTCTGTCATGAAGATGATGCATAGTTTCCTTGCTGCAACTTACCACTGTGGATATCATCTTTCTTAGCATAACATTGAGCTGCAATATGACCTGTTTTGCCATAGTAGTGACACACAATACGAGAGTTAGAACCTCTGTTCTGCCATCCACCTCTTCCTCTAAAGCTCCCTCTGCCTCTAAAGTTACCACGACCTCCTAAACCCTGCATATCGCCAAATTATTGATTCAATCTGTTTTGTTGGTTGTCACTACCACGTCATGTACCACGGCCTCTTGAAGAGAACTTGCCATGTCCCCTTCCTGAACTGGAGTAGAAAGCTTGGACTTGTTCACCACTTTTCTCAGATGTCTCACTCTGCATGTTGATCTCTTCAGTGATCATAAGGGAGATCAACTCATCGAAATCTCAAAATGGCTTTCTAACACATACGGAAGTTACAAAAGGCTTCCAAGCCTTTTCATTGTTAAGTCCACCCAAGGTAGACGACACCAAATCATCATCATCGGGCATTGCATCAATCGCGCTGCCAAGGCATCTGCAATGCTCCTTACCTTTAGTGCATACTCATTGATAGACATCTTCCCTTTCTTCAATGTATTCAACTCTTGCTTGAGTTGAATCTTTCATGCCTTTGTATTTACAGAAAACATACTTTCAAGTATGGTCCAAGCTGCATTTGAATTCTCTGCATTTCTAATGTGTCCCAGCATATTATTGTCAATTACTGTAGACAACCAATACATGACCTTCTTGTCTTTTGCATTCCATTCCTTCCATGCCTTTGTCTCTTCTACAATTGGAGGATCACTCACCTTCGGGTCCTTTTCTTCACCTAAAACAAACTGGTAGAGGCCTTTTCCAATAAGGAAGTTGTTAAGGCCAATTTCCACCCTTAATATACCAAACAGATACAAAACCTCCATAACAGAAAATCAAAATCTGGTTCTAAATGTTGATAATCTAACTTCTCAAATACACATTCTGATCACGATATGCTATTCAATATTCACTATTCATCACCATTAACATTATCAATGGAATCTGATAATTCGGAATACAGTACAAAGAATTAAATATACATAGGCAAAATCAGGTAACATCCTTTCATTGTCAAAACAGAATTGTCTTCTACAGCAGCGCATTCCAATTCTCTCTTTCTTCCACGAATAGTTACATCCCAAAAGGTTCATGACTCTTCCATTCGAAAAGGTACAACTAACACCCCTACATATCCCTTACTCCCTAAAGCTCAAAGTAAAGTGATAAATAATCCCTAAGGTTATGCCTCTAACAGAAGTTCGTGACACGGAACTTCCATGAAGGGTAGTTGTTCTTGTGGAGCTTCTCAATGATGGGGCTTCCACTGTTCTCTGCCATTATCACAAAATTAATACCAACAGCAAGCAAATCTTTTGCAACCCTCAACCTGTAGTGCACAACAATACACTAGACAGCCTTTTTCACTGTCTGCTCAACAATACATGCAATCTGCAACCAGTTTGTAGATAAACCTTGTGTTTACTCACTCGTAGACACCTTCGAACTTACAGATCTGAAATCTGTAACCTGTGCACCCACTTTCGGTCAATACAGTCAAAGTCACAGTGTATCTTGAAACTGCTGTCCACAACCTTGCGGCTCTAAAACGGGGCCTGAAATGGCCTCAGATGACCAAGATAACTGCGGGAAAGCCCTTAAGGGCCTATCTGCAGAATACATTGCTCTTTGTGCACACCAAATCTCACTGCAATCTGAGATTTTCGCTATGCCCAGCTTTCGGTACCTCCATAGGCACTATCCAAGACAAAGAGTGGAAGAATGGGAGAGCTTCTTACCCGTGGATTGCTTGCTCGAACCTTACTTCTTCTCCTTCACTTTAACCTTCGAAATCAGCCTCTCTCAATGGCGCAGCTCTGATACCATATCAAGAATCGCGTGGTGGGGGGACTTGCTCAAGATGCTGCACCGAACACACATAGAATGCACAAGGAGAAGCTCACTCAAGAGACAAGAAGAGAGATGGAGGCCAAAACGTTTTCTTGCTAGTTTCTTCTTCTTCTTCCACACACTTTTCAATGTACACAAAGTATAGATAAGATACAACATAAAGGAAAGTGGCCTACTAAGTCAAACAATGTATAACTGACTACACTAGTCAATTGGCGCTATAACTATGCCAGCTGTAAATAGGTGTAACAACCTGAATATAATAAGTAATGAGTCAGTGGCCATGTGTGAGTCATAATGACCACCAACGTGCTAAGTGTAGACATGTGGATCCATCTAACCAGGTGATCGATCATCAATGTCCGCATGTGTTGAGCTTGTCATCTCAACACAGACAAAACATGATCAAGGGAAGAAGCGGATACAATCAAGGGATAGAGGCTGCCAGCCTTGGCACCTCTCGGAATCACAAGTCTGCCACCAGTGATCTTCCATGTAGAGTCTCCAAAAGATACATGAAAACCTGTGTCATCAAGCTGTCCAACTGACATGAGACTGCGTGTCAAAGCAAGTACATGATGTACATCATGCATAACAAAACTCCTGTCAGAAGGAAACTGCAGCCTAACATCACCAATGCCCACAATATCGAGAGTTATCATCACCCAAGCGCATAGAACCCGAAACAATACAATATGAATGAAATCACTCTCGGCAAGGTGTCACATGAAATGATGAACTTGAGTCCAAGAGCCAACAGTGTGCATACATAGAGTGTATCTCTGTCATTTGCGAAGCACTAGAAGAAGCTGCAAGGATATAATCATCATCAACATCTTTAGTCTACATAACATTGATCTCTTCAATTTTAACACTGGACTTTGCAGGCACTATGTTGCGATTAGAAGTCTTATCCTGCACTTTGTCTTTCCCCTTATCTTTGCGTCTTTCATTGCGCAGTTCATGGTATTGTGGCCTAATATGGCCCTTTTTTCCGCAATGGTGACAAGTAACATCTGCATTTCTACCACGGGATTTGCTACATGACTTCCCATGAGACTTGGACCGAGATTTCTGAGAATCTTCTCCATGGCCACTGCCACTACCATGCTTTCTATATCCATTACTCCTGCCTCTAACTGTCATAGCATGTGATACATGAGAGGCATCCAAATTCTTACGATTAACCTCTTCCTGCAGAAGAGCACTCTCAACATCAGATAACCTCAAGGTAGCAGTAGAGGCACATAATGCAGTGCGGAATACATCCCATGACTCATTAAGAGTACCAAGCAAGAAAATAGGAGTGACATCCTCTGCAAAAATGATGTCCTACGAAGTCAAGTTCTTGAGTATAGCATGGAAGTGGCTCAAGTGAGCAGACATAGTCACATTCTCCTTCATGCGCAGATCCATAAGTTGCCTCAACCGATACATCTGGCTCGCTAGACTTTTCTTGTCATAGAGATTTTTGATTTTATGCCACAACTTCCATGCACTTTGTTCTTCCTCAAGTACATTGTAATGAACCTGTTCTGTGAGAGAAAATACAATATGGGCTTGCATAACTCATCAAGCTCAAGCCATTCCTCATCTGGCATAGTTGCAGGCGGATACCCGCTCAATCTCAATGGTTTGATCTATGATTTGTGCACCAATACTTGCCAAATCTTACTCTTCTAATAATAGTAATTCGTATCATCAAGCTTAGTGATGTTAAAAATAGCATGATCAGTGGACAAACTCGCCATAATGCAGGTTGAAAGACTGTAGACAATTCAAAACTGCTTGCTGTTTACTGCAAAAAATGACCAAAAAATCACCAAAATCCAAAGAAAAAGGCAAGAAAAGTGTAATCAAAGCTACTTCCCACCAAGTACTAGTGAAATACATCATTTTAGAACATTTCAGCATGAAAAATCTATGTCAGTTCGGAGCTATATGCTAGCTGTAATAAATGACAATAGGGTACTGTGAGAAGCAATTGCTGATCAAATCACTACACCAAGTCAAGAAATGATAGCCAAGACATGACCAGCCATAAACGGGCATAAATCAGCACCAAACAATCATTAAGACCCTAAGCAAACACCCAAACATATCACCAAAGCATCCGTCAGTGAGTAGGCATACCCCCTGGACAATAGGGCAATTTGTAAGTGTAAGAGATCCCAAAGTCTCAAGTATCTACAAAAATGCTCAAATAGCATAAACCTTCTGCTCAATGTTGGTCAAGCATACAAGATGCTTCCACTGGCACAAAAGGTGGATAAACAAGCTCAACAGCTCAATCAAACCAAGTCAAAGTACCAAAGACAGGTAACCAAGACAATGCCTCAATAGCATCCCAAGAGCATGGCGGTTACAGAGCAACTGTAGGTAGCATCCATGAGCAAGACATACATCCCAATAAAGATCTTTGACAACCATAGTGACATCCGATATAAAATTCTGGAATAGCAAATGCGAATCCAAGCGAAGTCTTTAGAGAGCACTAAAGCTCAACAGGTACATGGTACACTGTGCCAAGACAAATGCACCAAGTCGTAGGCGTCGGGTAAGTATGTACCCAAAGAGCATATAATTGTCAAAGCACTGACCAGTGTCAAGCATAGACCGATGTCAATAAGTGTAGGCTGAAATAAGCTCAAGCTTCCAAAATCATCTGGATCCAATGACAAGTTCGAAGTCGTCCCTCGATGATCAATACATCATAGCATAACCCAAGATATACACCCGGAACCAATAGGCATATGTCAAAGCATGAAAGATAGCTTCAGCCCAAGAGTATTCAGCATGCATTTACTATTATAAACTGTGTATTTCCAGCCCCACAATCAGGCCAAAATCATAGCATTACATGTAGCTTCAATCCCCTAGTCAATCGGGATGCAATAGGCATCAAACCGGTTATGTAGTCATGCCCAAACAAGCATAGGCATACAAATACATGCTTTCTCAGACCTGAAATCTGTTGTAGAATATTCTATCATTAGAATTTGGCAAATCTGACATCACTATCACGTTCGAAGCGTGTCAAAACCCCAACTTAGATTCTTACCTTGCCTGAATCGGTCCGAATGCCCGAGATATAACAAAAAGAGTGATTTTTCGGCCAGATTTTGAAACATGCGCAGAAAAAACGTAAGCTAGCTGGGCGGGTCTGCTGTCCCACGTGTCAACAATGGGGCCCAAAGGGGGCACAAATGGGGGCCAAAGAAGACCTACACCAAGCCTCAGCAAGCCTTGATAGGCTGGAAGCAAGATCTAGGTGAAGGAAGCTCTAAGAGGTTTGAGCTATAGCTACCTACAACCTATGAAAACCCTGTTTACCTAGACCTGTGGACTAAGATAAATCTCTGAAACAATCAAGCAATACCTCAATGTCAATGCCCTGATGGTGCCTCAATAGGTCGAGAAGAAGTTTGGGAAGCCAGGAAGTAATGGAAGCTCAAGAGAATGAGCTATGGCTACCGGGAAGGAGACCCAATGTGACTGGGGAGTCAACGGGAAGCTGAGAATGCCACGAGCCAAGCTCAAGAGTCGGGAAGCCGTGCTCTGCTACCAATTGAAAGGTGGGCAGTGACTGTCAGTGTAGTAATACACAAGCGGCTAGGTGGAGGCGCCTTTACCCCTAACAACTTTCAACATTTTACAATGCAGATGTTGGCCTTTACATGCTTGCTAACGAGTGGATGAATGAGATTGAACTGAGGGATGTGCATTATACATTGGGCCCACTTAAGCCATGGGATTGGTGGACAACTTGGATTTTGGAACATGGCATGATTTTTGAGTCACTTTGGAAGATTCATTACCTAGAAACAAAATGAGGCCAAGAACTAGAGGGATGCTTCTCTTTTAATTTTAGTCCCTCTTAGTCGCCATTGTTTGTCTAGGGTAAAACAATATTTTCAGGGAGGTGGCTCATTATTTGGACTTGCAAGATATTATAAACATAGGAGTGGGAATAGCTTGCCATACTTCTCAACTATGAATATAGGACTCGGAATAGCTTGCCATACTTGTCAACTATGAATGGTTTTTCCTTGGCTTCAATGGGAAACGGAAGTACATCCAGTTATGTGCAAGGACAGGGAGGAGATTTGACCTCTCTCTCTCTCTCTCTCTCTCTCTCTTTTCATGAAGAAGTTTGAATGGATGAATGGAAATCTATACGAGAGGCGCTCTAAGAGTCTCCCTCCTCACTCTTTCCGTGCGTGTGTGTGATATCAAGTTGTCATACATAGACAAGAAGAAGCATCACTACCTTTGAAGATTGCGAGGCCACATGCAAAGTAAGTGTGGAGAATACTTTGTAGAGCGACTATTGAAGCAGATGGTGATTCACAGAGACAATGACTTGATGATGACGAGTAACGCAGTGCAATGGTAGTAGCCACGCAGGCTAATATGACGGCGCATGCGAAGGTGGTGACTTTTGTTATCGCAAGGCGGCACATTACACAAAGAAGATGGCGACATTGATCGCAGGGAGAATGGTATTAAACAAGGCATGATGGTGGCTTAATCATGGACAATGATGGAGGCGGTAAAAGCAAAAGTCGATGACAACTTAACGCAGAGAAGGCTTAAAGTATAGCCTTAAAGGCAATACGTATTAAAAAACCTTAAGGCTTAATTTTGGAAAAAAACGTTTAAGGCTTTTTAGCCTTAAGGAAAAGGCATACAAGCTCTATGCTTTTTGGAAAGCAAACTCAAACGTGGGTGCTTAGGAAAACTATATAAGAGGAGGTGTGAAAGGAGTTTAGCCTTGCCCTACCCCATGTATTCTTCCTTGTATCTTCAGAGCAGAGTGGAGGGTCGCATCTGAGAGTGTGCTCTTGTCATGCCAATTAGGAAGTTAGAGAATTTGGATGTCGAGGTACTGAGTGTCAAGTCAAGGTTATCAAGGTATGAGATTTTCATGCTGTTGGATTTGTCTCCGAAGTTTGTACGAAGGATTGATGTTTTCAAACTTTGTATTGGGTTTGTGCGATGCTCTACCCAAAATCAAGTTGATTTGTCATTTCTGAGCTACAAGAAGCATTATGTGTTGTTTGGTTTTGTGTGTGGCTTGTGGTGTTTATCGAATATTTAAATTTTTTGTGTTGTGTTGTGCATCCAACAAATTCAATTATTCTCACTGGCACTCCTTAATAACGTCTTGTTATTGGGTTGTGAGTGAGGCTTGGTCTCGATCACCGCTCATGGAACAACATAAGTGCTCGTTCTTGATGTTTTATGATGAATCTTTTACACATATTATGGAAAATGGTTTCAAATGTTTGAATATGATTTCTAATGCTTTAAAAAATAGGATTCTCAATTAGTTCTTACTGCTTGTATAATATAAATGGAAATTGAGAAAACCCACATCAATACGGGAATTATGAGTTTTCATGGTTCTTTTGGTGTTCATATAGGATCATATGAAGTATAATACTGGGTCTTGGCTCATGCAAGATCTACATGTCTAAAAATTTTAAAATCATAAATAAATAATAATGTAAATCAAGAAAAAAAAATTAAAAATAGATTTTATGTATGAAAAAAGTATAAAAATTTATGAATATGTCCGTGAATGTATAGTTAGGGGCTAGGGCATGAGGTTTGCCTTAGTTTATCTTCATTATTTATGTTATAATATGTATTTATTATTTTCTATATACGAAAAACATATGAAAAATACTATTTACATCTTCCAACGTAAGCAAAACCTTAAATGATAGGAGAAAAGATATTGCAGTAGTTGAATATCATATAAAATATTGTTTTTATGCATAGCTTGACATTAAGAATTTGCTTGTTTTAAGTCCAAGAAAGCTAGTAGCACGAATTACTTTGTTGCTACCTTAGCAATGACGCATTGTGTTAGAGTGAAGTCATAAAAAGAATTGTTTGTGCACAATCCACGCTATTTGAACTAGAATTTTACTTGTTTGTGCACTTAAAGGCATTCACTTTACATCTGCATTCTATATACATGGTATCATGAGAATTATCTCTTAGATGCACATCACTTGTTCACAAATATTCGACCCATGTTGAGTGCAGGATTCCCTGAGTTCTAGGTTTAGATGATTGTTTCCTTTGGGGACTAATTTGGTAAGGATTGAATTATCTTCTAGAATGGATATTAAAAGAGTAGACTATATTGTGTATGTGCTTTATGTTGAAATGACACAAATTAGGGCTGATCCTTAAGGTTTAGGAGAGCTGTAGTGGGCCATAGTAATCAGTTGAGAGGTGCTCCTTTGTGATACGAGGTGCTAGATACCGTTATGTTTGGGTACTCCAATTGCTTTGAGTTAGAAAGAGTAGCTAATATGTGGAAATTTTTGAATCTTGGTTAATTAGGGACTAGTTAATTAGTTTTTGCCAAAGAGCACCAAGATTGATCCATTATTTTTTTATAGACTCCATCAAGCTGAGATCCAAGAACAAGAATGAGTCAAAAGGGCTAGAAGACGGGCTGAAATTACTAGGAGGTATTCCCCTCAACATAGCAACTTGATACCTCTACACAGGAGAGATCTTAGTGACCCTAGTAGCACAAATAGTTCGTGAAGAGGAGGAGGAAGCTATGATGCTCCCCTTTTTCCACTAAGTTTATCTACTTTAAGTGCAGTTATAGCCATACCATCACAAACTCCTACAACAAATTCGTTCTTTGTTATGGTGCAACCTATTGCTATTCCCATAAGAACAATGGATTTGCTAGATTTAGGGTAATCTTTACCCATCTTTAATGGGCTAGCAGAGGAGGATGTGAAGCTTCATATTAGTGAGTTCCAAAAACTCATGTTTAATTGTCGAATTCTAGACGAGGGACATCTAATGATTTAATATGACCTTGAAAGTGAGGGCTACAATGTCGTATCAAGGCTTAGAAGCAAGTACCATAACTATGATTGATCTATTCTTTGTAGCCTTTCAAAGAGAATTTGTCCCTGAAAGAGGTGGTCAATATTGGCTATAGGTTCTAAATGTGACATATCAAGAGTCCCATGAAAACGCTTGAGCATATGCTAAAAAGATAAAAGAGGTATTTTGCAAGTGACAAGTCTCTACTCCTATTCCACCAACTGCCCAATTACAATATTTCTTGCATGGATTGGACTTCAATATCCAAGTATAGTTGAGTAGTGTCTCTCTAGCATATAGATATTTTTATAGCCCAAGCTACAAAGGAAGTAGAGTCATGCTTACAAGCCGCCTACGCATCGAGGGAATTTAAATTTAAGCCTTCATCCTATAAATAATTTGGGATTGATTAGTGGAGATCAAGGTGCGATTAGTATCTCTAACCAATCCGAATGATAGAAGAAGCATGATGCATAATGTGCCTTTGTTGCCAGCTCCTCTAAATATTGTTAAGCCATAAGTGAGCTAAACAAATCCTTTTGTAAATTGAGGGTCTATGAAAGTAGTAGCCCCTTTGTGTCAAGAATCGTGTGGTGGGGGGACTTGCTCAAGATGATGCGCCGAACACACACAGAGTGCACAAGGAGAAGCTCACTCAAGACACAAGAAGAGAGATGGAGGCCAAAACGTTTTCTTTCTAGTTTCTTCTTCTTCTTCTACTACACACTTTTACAATGTACACAAAGTATAGATAAGATACAACATAAAGGAAAGTGGCCTACTAAGTCAAACAATGCATAACCGACTACACTAGTCGACTGGCGCTATAACTATGCCAGCTGTAAATAGGTGTAACAACCTGAATATAATAAGTAATGAGTTAGTGGCCATGTGAGAGTCATAATGACCATCGACGTGCTAAGTGTAGACGTGTGGACCCATCTAACCAGGCGGTTCATCATTAATGTCCACATGTGTTGAGCTTGTCATCTCAACACTTCCCCTCAAGCTCAACTGCATCTCTGCAACTCCAAGTAAGCTTCAAAACTTTTGAAGCTTCTCTGTATCCAATGTCTTCGTGAAGATGTCAGATATCTGATCCTCTGTGGTGACATACACCAAGTCAATCTCACCTGCTAGTACCTTCTCTCTCACAAAGTGGTAGTGTATCTCAATATGTTTTGTCCTGGCATGGAACATAGGGTTCCTAGACAACTGTATACTGCTCATGTTGTCACAATAAATGACAACTGGACCTTCCATCTGCACATCTAAGTCAGCCAATAACTTTTGTAGCCATATACCTCATATGCTGCTACAGTAGGACCTCTATACTCAGCCTCTGTACTCGACAAAGCAACTGTAGATTGCTTTTTGTTGCTCCAAGCAACTGTTGCACTACCAAGAGAGAACATGTATCTGCTGGTAGATCTTCTATCAGACATACTATCAGACCAATCTGCATCTCTGTATCCAAACACCTGTACATTTGTACCTGCCTCATAGAAAAGTTCATAATGTAATGTGGACTTCACATATCTCAATATGCGTCTAACTGCATCCAAAAGTGGCTTTCTAGGCACTTGCATAAACTGACTCACAAGACCAACAACGTATCTCAAGTCTGGCCTTGTAATGGTGGTCATGTAGATCGAACTCCCCACTATCCTTCTAAACATATTAGGGTCTTCTATCTCATCCCCAACATCGGCACTCAACTTTACATTCTGCTCCAACAGGACTGAAAGTGGTTTTTGCATGCTGTCATACCATACTTGGACAACATATCCAAGCCATACTATCTTTGGGACATCCATATACCATCATCACATCTGATCATCTCAATGCCAAGGAAGTACCTTAGCTCACCTAAATCCTTCATCTCAAACTTCTTCTTCAAAAAGTCCTTGACTTCAGCAATCCCACTATCACTATCACCTGTAATAATCAAGTCATCCACATAGATGACTATGATGACCAAACCTGCATCTCCCTTTCTCACATAAAGTGATTGATCAACATCAAAAACATAAAACCCAATATTTACAAGATACTCTCTGATCTTGTTAGACCATGCTCTAGGTGCTTGGTTGAGCCCATAGAGCGCCTTCTTCAACCTGTACATATACGTGGGATGCTCTAAATCTTCATAACCTGCTGGCTGATCCATATACACTTCTTCCTACAAATCACCATGCAAGAAGGCATTCTTCACATCCATTTGCTGCAACCTCCAACCTTTGGCTACTGCTAAAGCAATCACACATCTAACAGTTGCCATCCTAGCAACTGGACTGAAAGTTTCTTCATAATCTATGCCATATGTCTGGGCATAGCCTTTTGGAACCAGCCTAGCTTTGTACCTACTAATAGAACCATCTGCATTGTGATTAATCTTATAAACCCACTTACATCCAATAGCTTCATTGCCCTTTGGCAATGATACTAGATCCCAAGTCTTATTGGCCTCTAATGCAGCCATCTTCTCATCCATTGTTACATCCCAATGAGTATGACCAACAGCATCCTCAAAACAAGTGGGCTCAACATCCTCATCTAGTTTCACCATATAAGCATAATGGTGAGCTGCATAACATTCAAAACCAAATCTTTTAACAGGGTATCTGACCATGCTAGATCTACGTACCACCGGATTACTCGATGGAGTCTTTACATTATTATGAGCTCTCTATACACCTGGTGTCCTGACAGAAGGAATACCAAGCTCATCATCCAAGCACTCTGAGTCACTGGAGTCTCCATCAAGAACTACATCAATGCCATCTGACACTTTATTCTTTTCTTTGTCTTTACCTGTAGTGCTACTAGATGAACCTGAAGATGTAGAGGTACTCCTTAGTCTCCCAGACCAAGGACTACCAGATGATATCTTTGGTCCACTAAGAGTTCGTGATTCTTGCTTTTCAGCCTACACATGAGTGTCGTGATGATGATCATCATCTAATGAATCACCACTAGATGCATACCAACTACTCATTTCATCAAAGATGACATCCCTGCTCACTCTGAACTTATATGTGACAGGGTTATAATAGTGATACCCTTTCTGTTCTAAAGAGTATCCAATAAAGACACATTTTTCTACCTTTGGATCAAGCTTCTTCTGTAGCTCATCTGGCACATGAACGTGTGTAACACAGCCAAATATCTTCAAGTGCAATACATCAGGCTTCTTGCCAGTAAAGCATTCTTCAGGAGTCATCCCATGAATTGCAGCTGTGGGAGTTCTGTTCATAATATAAACAGCAGTATGAACAACCTTAGACAAAAAATGCTTAGGCATATTCTTTTCAGCCATCAAGGCATGTGTAACTTTTGCAATGTGCCTGTATTTCCTTTCTGCAACCCCATTTTGCTGTGGGGTATATCTGCATGTGAACTGTCTCTTTATCCTATGAGACCTCAGAAAATCACTGAACTCATTCGAGAGGTACTCTCCCCCTCCATGACCTCAAGCACTTTACTTTCAAGCCTGTTTCTCTTTCAACTGCAGCCTTGAAAGTTCTAAAGTGCTCAAACGCTTCACTCTTTTCCTTCATAAAATATACCCACAGCTTTCTAGAACAATCATCAATGAATGCGACAAAGTATGAACTACCTCCAAGAGATACATTTTGTGTAGGCCCCCAAATGTCTGTATGCACAACATTAAGGATATTTCTACTTACATCTCTGTCATGTGAAAAGGGTTGTCTTGCCTGCTTACCAAACTGACATGCTTCGCATACCTTATGAAATTATGCAACTCTAAATGTAGGCAAACCTGTAACCAACCCTTTGGACTGCATTAATTTCAGCCTTTGTACATTTGCATGTCCAATGCATTTGTGCCAAATTTCAATATACGCAACAACAGCTTTTCCTTTAGCATACATAGCAGCATTTATAGTAGAAATTCCAGCATCCAGAGTAAACATACGTCCAAATCTACTTCCCTTTGCAACTAACTTGCACTTGTCATTGAAGTCTTCTACAAAGTAGCCCTTTGCATTAAATCTGACTTGCAGCCCTTGCTCTACCATCTGACCAACTGACACCAAGTTCCTTGTAATAGATGGCACATGTAATACATCTGAAAGACTCTTTGTCTTACCATCATGCAAGGACAAGGGAACTTTTCCAATGTGTGAAATTGGGTGGCATGAATCATCACCTATCTGCACATAACCTGCATTTTGCAAATCCTGCATCTCTCCAAACCATTTTGCATGCTGGTCATATGATTGGATGCACCTGAATCAACATACCAAATATCATCATGTGTTCCCTTTCTTGTAACAGCATTCAGCATATACTGCATAACAAACAGACTTTCATTTTTGTCTTCATTCTGTCGTGAAGACAATAAATAGTTTCCTTGTGTTGCAACTTACCACTGCGAATATCATATTCAACCAAGGCCTAGTCTCATTGGGACAAACTGAATGCCAAGATTCGTTCTTTTCTTTTTCTATCTTGTACTACAGTCGTGATAGCTCATATCAAGCAGTTGACGGTGGCTCGAGAGATACGGCTAGAGCTCGACCAAATGTATAACTGGATGACCCTAATGAAGAGGGTTTCTTTGGAGGTGCAGATGCGGACCTTGTCCATAAATAAGTCTTCTTCACTTCAGGAACACATCAACAAGCTTCAACATCTTCAAATGCAGGTTCAAAATGCAGGGTAGGGTGAGATGCAGCTGATTCCAGATGGACGTGGTGGTACCCATACTTCCGAGGTGTTGCATGTGCCAGGCTTGGGGTATCATTTGCTTTCGGTTCATAAGATTTGTTCTCTTGGTCTCTTGATGGTTTTCCTAGCATAACATTGGACTACAATATGACCTGTTTTGCCACAATAATGACACACAATACTAGAGTTGTTAGAACCTCTATTCTGCCATCCACCTCTTCCTCTAAAGCTCCCCCTGCCTCTAAAGTTACCACGACCTTCTGAAACCTGCATATCACCAAGTTGCTGATTCAATCTGTTTTGATGGTTGTCACTACCACGTCCTATACCACGGCCTCTTGAAGAGAACCTGCCACGTCCCCTTCTTGAACTAGAGTAGAAAGCTTGGACCTGTTCACCACTTTTTTCAAATGTCTCACTCTGCATGTTGATCTCTTTAGTGATCATAAGGGAGACCAACTCATCGAAATCTAGAAATGGCTTTCTGACATTTACGGAAGTTACAAAAGACTTCCAAGCCTTTTCATTGTTAAGTCCACCCAAGGTAGACGATACCAAATCATCATCATCGGGCATTGCATCAATCGTTGCCAAAGCATCTGCAATGCTCCTTACCTTCATTGCATACTCATTGATAGACATCTTCCCTTTCTTCAATGTATTCAACTCTTACTTGAGTTGAATCTTTTGTGGCTTTGTATTTACGGAAAACATACTTTCAAGTACGGTCCAAGCTGCATATGAATTCTGTGCATTTCTAATATATCCCAGCATATTATTGTCAATTACTGCAGACAACCAATACATAACCTTTTTGTCTTTTGCATTCCATTCCTTCCGTGCCTTTGTCTCTTCTGCAGTTGGAGGATCACTCACCTCTAGCTCCTTTTCTTCACCTAAAACAAACTGGTAGAGGCCTTTTCCAATAAGGAAGTTCATGACACAAAACTTCCATGAAGAATAATTGTTCTTATCGAGCTTCTCAATGATGGGGTTTCCACTATTCTCTGCCATTATCACAAAACTAATACCAAATAGCAAGAATATCTTCTGCAACCCTCGACATGTAGTCGACAATAATACACCAAACAGCCTTTTTTAGTGTCTACTCAACAATACATGCAATCTGCAACAACCAGTTTGCAGATAAACCTTGTGTTTATTCGCTGGAACTTACAGATCTGAAATCTGTAACTTGTGCACCCACTTTCGGTAAATACAATCGAAGTCAGTGTACCCTGAAATTGCTGTCCGCAACCTTGTGGCTCTAAAACGGGACCTGAAACGGCCTCAGATGCCCAAAATAACTGCATACCACTAGATCACTCAATGGAGTCTTTGCATTAACATGTGCTCTTTGCACACATGGAGTCCTCACTGAAGGAATGCCAAGCTCATCATCCAAGCTCTCTGAGCCACTGGAGTCTCCATCAAGAACTGCATCAATGCCATCTGACACTTTATTATTTCCTTTGTCTTTACCTGTAGTGCTACTAGATGCACCTGAAGATGTAGAGGTACTCCTTAGTCTCCCAGACCAAGGACTACTAGATGATGTCTCTCGTCCACTAAGAGTTCGTGATTCTTGCTTTTCAGCCTGCACATGAGTTTCATGATCATCATCATCATCCAATGCATCACCACTAGATGCATACCAACTGCTCATTTCATCAAAGATGGCATCCCTGCTCACTCTGGACTTACATGTGACAGGGTTATAACAGTGATACCCTTTCTGTTCTAAAGAGTATCCAATAAAGACACACTTTTCAGACTTTGGATCCAGTTTCTTCCACAACTCATCTAGCACATGAACATACGCAATGTAGCCAAACACTTTCAAGTGTGATACATCAGGCTTCTTGCAGTAAAACATTCTTCAGGAGTCATACCATGAACTGCAGCTATGGGAGTTCTGTTCATAATATAAACAGTAGTATGAACAACCTCAGACCAGAAATGCTCAGGCATATTCTTTTCAACCATCAAGGCACGTGCAACTTCTGCAATATGCCTGTTTCTCCTTTCTGCAACCCCATTTTGCTATGGGATATACCTACATGTGAATTGTCTCTTTATCCCATGAGACCTCAGAAAATCACTGAACTAATTCGAGAGGTACTCTCCCCCTCCATCTGACCTCAAGCACTTTACTTTCAAGCATGTTTCTCTTTCAACTGCAGCCTTGAAAGTTCTAAAGTGCTCAAGCGCTTCACTCTTTTCCTTCATAAAATATACCCACAGCTTTCTAGAACAATCATCAATGAATGTGACAAAGAATGAACTGCCTCTAAGAGATAAATTTTGCGTAGGCCCCCAAATGTCTATATGCACAACATCAAGGATATTTCTGCTTATATCTCTATCATGTGAAAAGGGTTGTCTTGCCTGCTTACCAAACTGACATGCTTCGCATACCTTATGAAATTCTGCAACTCTAAATGTAGGCAAACCTGTAACCAACCCTTTGGACTGCATTAATTTCAGCCTTTGTACATTTGCATGTCCAATGCATTTGTGCCAAATTTCAATATACGCAACAACAGCTTTTCCTTTAGCATACATAGCAGCATTCATAGTAGGAATTCCAGCATCCAGAGTAAACATACGTCCAAATCTACTTTCCTTTGCAACTAACTTGCACTTGTCATTGAAGTCTTCTACAAAGTAGCCCTTTGCATTAAATCTGACTTGCAGCCCTTGCTCTACCATCTGACCAACTGACACCAAGTTCCTTGTAATAGATGGCACATGTAATACATCTGAAAGACTCTTTGTCTTACCATCATGCAAGGACAAGGGAACATTTCCAATGTGTGAAATTGGGTGGCATGAATCATCACCCATCTGCACATAACTTGCATTTTGCAAATCCTGCATCTCTCCAAACCATTCTGCATGGCTGGTCATATGATTGGATGCACCTGAATCAACATACCAAACATCATCATTTTTGTCTTCATTCTGTCATGAAGATGATGCATAGTTTCCTTGCTGCAACTTACCACTGTGGATATCATCTTTCTTAGCATAACATTGAGCTGCAATATGACCTGTTTTGCCATAGTAGTGACACACAATACGAGAGTTAGAACCTCTGTTCTGCCATCCACCTCTTCCTCTAAAGCTCCCTCTGCCTCTAAAGTTACCACGACCTCCTAAAACCTGCATATCGCCAAATTATTGATTCAATCTGTTTTGTTGGTTGTCACTACCACGTCATGTACCACGGCCTCTTGAAGAGAACTTGCCATGTCCTCTTCTTGAACTGGAGTAGAAAGCTTGGACTTGTTCACCACTTTTCTCAGATGTCTCACTCTGCATGTTGATCTCTTCAGTGATCATAAGGGAGATCAACTCATCGAAATCTCAAAATGGCTTTCTAACACATACGGAAGTTACAAAAGGCTTCCAAGCCTTTTCATTGTTAAGTCCACCCAAGGTAGACGACACCAAATCATCATCATCGGGCATTGCATCAATCGCGCTGCCAAGGCATCTGCAATGCTCCTTACCTTTAGTGCATACTCATTGATAGACATCTTCCCTTTCTTCAATGTATTCAACTCTTGCTTGAGTTGAATCTTTCATGCCTTTGTATTTACAGAAAACATACTTTCAAGTATGGTCCAAGCTGCATTTGAATTCTCTGCATTTCTAATGTGTCCCAGCATATTATTGTCAATTACTGTAGACAACCAATACATGACCTTCTTGTCTTTTGCATTCCATTCCTTCCATGCCTTTGTCTCTTCTACAATTGGAGGATCACTCACCTTCGGGTCCTTTTCTTCACCTAAAACAAACTGGTAGAGGCCTTTTCCAATAAGGAAGTTGTTAAGGCCAATTTCCACCCTTAATATACCAAACAGATACAAAACCTCCATAACAGAAAATCAAAATCTGGTTCTAAATGTTGATAATCTAACTTCTCAAATACACATTCTGATCACGATATGCTATTCAATATTCACTATTCATCACCATTAACATTATCAATGGAATTTGATAATTCGGAATACAGTACAAAGAATTAAATATACACAGGCAAAATCAGGTAACATCCTTTCATTGTCAAAACAGAATTGTCTTCTACAGCAGCGCATTCCAATTCTCTCTTTCTTCCACGAATAGTTACATCCCAAAAGGTTCATGACTCTTCCATTCGAAAAGGTACAACTAACACCCCTACATATCCCTTACTCCCTAAAGCTCAAAGTAAAGTGATAAATAATCCCTAAGGTTATGCCTCTAACAGAAGTTCGTGACACGGAACTTCCATGAAGGGTAGTTGTTCTTGTGGAGCTTCTCAATGATGGGGCTTCCACTGTTCTCTGCCATTATCACAAAATTAATACCAACAGCAAGCAAATCTTTTGCAACCCTCAACCTGTAGTGCACAACAATACACTAGACAGCCTTTTTCACTGTCTGCTCAACAATACATGCAATCTGCAACCAGTTTGTAGATAAACCTTGTGTTTACTCACTCGTAAACACCTTTGAACTTACAGATCTGAAATCTGTAACCTGTGCACCCACTTTCGGTCAATACAGTCAAAGTCACAGTGTATCTTGAAACTGCTGTCCACAACCTTGCGGCTCTAAAACGGGGCCTGAAATGGCCTCAGATGACCAAGATAACTGCGGGAAAGCCCTTAAGGGCCTATCTGCAGAATACATTGCTCTTTGTGCACACCAAATCTCACTGCAATCTGAGATTTTCGCTATGCCCAGCTTTCAGTACGTCCACAGGCACTATCCAAGACAGAGAGTGGAAGAATGGGAGAGCTTCTTACCCGTGGATTGCTTGCTCGAACCTTACTTCTTCTCCTTCACTTTAACCTTCGAAATCAGCCTCTCTCAATGGCGCAGCTCTGATACCATATCAAGAATCGCGTGGTGGGGGGACTTGCTCAAGATGCTGCACCGAACACACATAGAATGCACAAGGAGAAGCTCACTCAAGAGACAAGAAGAGAGATGGAGGCCAAAACGTTTTCTTGCTAGTTTCTTCTTCTTCTTCCACACACTTTTCAATGTACACAAAGTATAGATAAGATACAACATAAAGGAAAGTGGCCTACTAAGTCAAACAATGCATAACTGACTACACTAGTCAATTGGCGCTATAACTATGCTAGCTGTAAATAGGTGTAACAACCTGAATATAATAAGTAATGAGTCAGTGGCCATGTGTGAGTCATAATGACCACCGACGTGCTAAGTGTAGACATGTGGATCCATCTAACCAGGTGATCCATCATCAATGTCCGCATGTGTTGAGCTTGTCATCTCAACACAGACAAAACATGATCAAGGGAAGAAGCGGATACAATCAAGGGATAGAGGCTGCCAGCCTTGGCACCTCTCGTAATCACAAGTCTGCCACGAGTGATCTTCCATGTAGAGTCTCCAAAAGATACATGAAAACCTGTGTCATCAAGCTGTCCAACTGACATGAGACTGCGTGTCAAAGCAAGTACATGATGTACATCATGCATAACAAAACTCCTGCCAGAAGGAAACTGCAGCCTAACATCGCCAATGCCCACAATATCGAGAGTTATCATCACCCAAGCGCATAGAACCCGAAACAATACAGTATGAATGAAATCACTCTCGGCAAGGTGTCACATGAAATGATGAACTTGAGTCCAAGAGCCAACAGTGTGCATATATAGAGTGTATCTCTGTCATTTGCGAAGCACTAGAAGCTGCAAGGATATAATCATCATCAACATCTTTAGTCTGCATAACATTGATCTCTTCAATTTTAACACTGGACTTTGCAGGCACTATGTTGCGATTAGAAGTCTTATCCTGCACTTTGTCTTTCCCCTTATCTTTGCGTCTTTCATTGCGCAGTTCATGGTATTGTGGCCTAATATGGCCCTTTTTCCCACAATGGTGACAAGTAACATCTGCATTTCTATCACGGGATTTGCTACATGACTTCCCATGAGACTTGGACCGAGATTTCTGAGAATCTCGTCCATGGCCACTGCCACTACCATGCTTTCTATATCCATTGCTCCTGCCTCTAACTGTCATAGCATGTGATACATGAGAGGCATCCAAATTCTTACGATTAACCTCTTCCTGCGGAAGAGCACTCTCAACATCAGATAACCTCAAGGTAGCAGTAGAGGCACATAATGCAGTGCGGAATACATCCCATGACTCATTAAGAGTACCAAGCAAGAAAATAGGAGTGACATCCTCTGCAAAAGTGATGTCCTACGAAGTCAAGTTCTTGAGTATAGCATGGAAGTGGCTCAAGTGAGCAGACATAGTCACATTCTCCTTCATGCGTAGATCCATAAGTTGCTTCAACCGATACATCTGGCTCGCTAGACTTTTCTTGTCATAGAGATTTTTGATTTTATCCCACAACTTCCATGCACTTTGTTCTTCCTCAAATACATTGTAATGAACCTGTTCTATGAGAGAAAATACAATATGGGCTTGCATAACTCATCAAGCTCAAGCCATTCCTCATCTGGCATAGTTGCAGGCGGATACCCGCTCAATCTCAATGGTTTGATCTACGATTTGTGCACCAATACTTGCCAAATCTTACTCTTCTAATAATAGTAATTCGTATCATCAAGCTTAGTGATGTTAAAAATAGCATGATCAGTGGACAAACTCGCCATAATGCAGGTTGAAAGACTGTAGACAATTCAAAACTGCTTGCTGTTTACTGCAAAAAATGACCAAAAAATCACCAAAATCCAAAGAAAAAGGTAAGAAAAGTGTAATCAAAGCTACTTCCCACCAAGTACTAGTGAAATACATCATTTTAGAACATTTCAGCATGAAAAATCTATGTCAGTCCGGAGCTATATGCTAGCTGTAATAAATGACAATAGGGTACTGTGAGAAGCAATTGCTGATCAAATCACTACACCAAGTCAAGAAATGATAGCCAAGATATGACCAGCCATAAACGGGCATAAATCAGCACCAAACAATCATTAAGACCCTAAGCAAACACCCAAACATATCACCAAAGCATCCGTCAGTGAGTAGGCATACCCCCTGGACAATAGGGCAATTTGTAAGTGTAAGAGATCCCAAAGTCTCAAGTATCTACAAAAATGCTCAAATAGCATAAACCTTCTGCTCAATGTTGGTCAAGCATACAAGATGCTTCCACTGGCACAAAAGGTGGATAAACAAGCTCAACAGCTCAATCAAACCAAGTCAAAGTACCAAAGACAGGTAACCAAGACAATGCCTCAATAGCATCCCAAGAGCATGGCGGCTACAGAGCAACTGTAGGTAGCATCCATGAGCAAGACATATGTTGAGAATCAGCAATCACACTCAAACAGCCTCTTTGTATGGAGTCTCAGGGTCAAGGACATGCAGGGTACATTATCCCATATGCACAATGGTGCCTACTGCAGTTTCCTACTTTCCTATAAAGCATTGTACTTGCTTCCTTTCTTAATGCAATGATAGTACTCTTTTCATTTCAGTAAAGTGTCAATGTCATCGTCCACATACACAAGATTGTGTTTATGAGTCCAAGTCTCAATCTTGGAACCTAATTCACTTGTGTAACAAACAGTGTCCATTCCATCATGAGTCTACACTTCTCCTTCCATCCTCCATAGCTTCCGGTTATGTCATGCTCTAGATCCCGCATTTCTAACATGGTATCAGAGCCCAGTTGGGCATGGCATTGCTTCTCCAGCCTCTCTTGATTCTTCTGAACCTCCATCCAGCTCAGTGTCAGTGTATGACTTCTTTTCTCAACTCTACTCTCACTGAAGCTTCCATGGCAGCCATAGCCAGCAGCACCCTGTCAGATTGAACTGCTTATATCTCACTCCACAGGTCAAATCTCTTGGATCTTCCTTCTGGAAAAGTATTCCCCAACTCATAAAGCTTCCCTGTATCACATCAATCCAGGACATTGGACCATCTGGAGCTCAGCATTGTGAAAATCCCCAATCTCTGTTCTGTGTCTGCCATAGCCAGACAGGACCTACCTTGCTTGGAGCTTTCATAACTCTTCAACCAGGCCATTTCAGCCCACGATTTCTTCTGGAGAGTTGTTCCTCTGCTCAAGGCGTTTCATCTTGGCACAACAATCAATGACATTGATGCTCCCTGGCTCCAGCATTGCAGAAATTCGACCACGCTGTCCAGATCTGCGCCGAATCTGTTCGCGGCACCTGCGCGCCTCATACTGACCACGATCTGCACAATCTCCATGGGGCTTTGGTAGCCCATGACATAAGCTTCCTAGATATGTAAAAAGTTTTGAAAATGATGCACTGTAGCTCCTGCAATAAGCAAAAAACCAGGCCCCTGTCTCAGAAACCCTAATTCCACCATAGCCAAAAGCTTCAAAATCTTGACATTTTTCACTGTTTCTCTCACTGAAGTTATCAACAGTGATTTTAATCACTGAGCAATACTCTCTGAAGTTCGTTAAAGTATTGTCACTCAGATCTGAAGACATCAGCATCAAATCAAGAAGGGGAAGATCACTTGGAGTAAAAGACTTTTGCAGATTTGGTATTCATTGACACTCAGTTAGTGCTTTTTAGCACTTGTGTCTCTCAATCAATTCTTCTGTTGCTCAAATCTAATAAAGTCTGAAGTTGATTTGCTACTGTTCCCGTAAATCTAACATGGGCAAAGATTCGCCAAATGCTCGATTCAAAGGAGTCGGATTCCACACTTGGCAAACCCGCATCAAGCTCATTCTGATGAAGAAGGGTCTCTGGGCCATCACAAATGGCAAAGAGAAGAAACCGAGGGACGCGGACCTTGCAACTACTTGGCAAAAGAATGATGACAGAGCCCAGGCCATTATCAAATTGGAGCTAGATGATAGTTATATCCATCACGTGGATAACTGTGAGACCTCACAGGATACATGGAAAAGACTTGACACCCTGTTCGGTGCACAATCTAAATCATCAAAGTATCGTCTCCTAATTGAATTCTTCAGGCTTGAAATGAAGTCCAGCACATCACTTGCCACACATCTTAATTACATGGAAGGACTCCTAACCCAACTTGCAGGAATCAACATTAAAATGGATGAAGATGTTTGCATCGGTGTTCTACTTAAGAGCTTGCCTCCTGAATATAATAACGTATCAACAACTTTAATCAACATGCCAAATCCTGAACTTGTTGATATCCAGGCATCACTGTTAGAAGAAGAAAAGAAGCTAAAAACTAAAGAAGAACCAAGTACCTCTAGAGATGAGCATGCATTATATGTTGGCAACAGGTACAAAGGCAAGAAAGATCAGCTCTTTTGTGACTTCTGCAAAAGGACCGGACACACCGAGAGGTTCTGCCACGCAAGAAAGAGATCCCAAAAGGCCTATCTAGTCGCAGTCAAAGAAGAAGAAGAAAATGAAGCAAAGGAAGAAGAAGATGAAGATCACCAGGATCGGAAGGACAAGACTCATCAGTCCTTGTACTCTCATAATTCTGATAGATTGTTTTAATAGCCTTGTATTTTCCTTACCCTAATGCTTCCTACCATAAGCTTTGTAAACTCCTTATGTAACTTGGCATTACAGTTCCTGTACACTTTGTGAGGCCCCTGTTACAGCCTCTGGATGTCCACCATGTTTATGGTACCCACACTTAGCTTTTTCTGCGACAGCCTCTGGTGTTTTGCCATGTCTGTGGTATACCCACACTTTGCAGGTGGTTCTCATTACAGCCTCTACACACTTTGTGCCTTTCCTAGTTGTGATTGAGGAGGGATGTTGAGAATCAGCAATCACACTCAAACAGCCTCTTTGTATGGAGTCTCAGGGTCAAGGACATGCAGGATACATTATCCCATATGCACAATGGTGCCTACTGCAGTTTCCTACTTTCCTATAAAGCATTGTACTTGCTTCCTTTCTTAATGCAATGATAGTACTCTTTTCATTTCAGTAAAGTGTCAATGTCATTGTCCACATACACAAGATTGTGTTTATGAGTCCAAGTCTCAATCTTGGAACCTAATTCACTTGTGTAACAAACAGTGTCCATTCCATCATGAGTCTACACTTCTCCTTCCATCCTCCATAGCTTCCGGTTATGTCATGCTCTAGATCCCGCATTTCTAACAACATACATCCCAATAAAGATATTTGACAACCATAGTGACATCCGATACAAAATTCTGGAATAGCAAATGAGAATCCAAGCGAAGTCTTTAGAGAGCACTAAAGCTCAACAGGTACATGGTACACTGTGCCAAGACAAATGCACCAAGTCGTAGGCGTCGGGTAAGTATGTACCCAAAGAGCATATAATTGTCAAAGCACTGACCAGTGTCAAGCATAGACCGATGTCAATAAGTGTAGGCTAAAATAAGCTCAAGCTTCCAAAATCATCTGGATCCAATGACAAGCTCGAAGTCGTCCCTCGATGATCAATACATCATAGCATAACCCAAGACATACACCCGGAACCAATAGGCATATGTCAAAGCATGAAAGATAGCTTCAGCCCAAGAGTA
The DNA here is from genome assembly GCF_053477565.2 of Lygodium microphyllum. Taxonomy (NCBI): domain Eukaryota; kingdom Viridiplantae; phylum Streptophyta; class Polypodiopsida; order Schizaeales; family Lygodiaceae; genus Lygodium; species Lygodium microphyllum. Next base: position 11,959,223 of record NC_141161.1, on the reverse strand, counting down.
TTCAGCATGCATTTACTATTATAAACTGTGTATTTCCAGCCCCACAATCAGGCCAAAATCATAGCATTACATGTAGCTTCAATCCCCTAGTCAATCGGGATGCAATAGGCATCAAACCGGTTATGTAGTCATGCCCAAACAAGCATAGGCATACAAATACATGCTTTCTCAGACCTGAAATCTGTTGTAGAATATTCTATCATTAGAATTTGGCAAATCTGACATCACTATCACGTTCGAAGCGTGTCAAAACCCCAACTTAGATTCTTACCTTGCCTGAATCGGTCCGAATGCCCGAGATATAACAAAAAGAGTGATTTTTCGGCCAGATTTTGAAACATGCGCAGAAAAAACGTAAGCTAGCTGGGCGGGTCTGCTGTCCCACGTGTCAACAATGGGGCCCAAAGGGGGCACAAATGGGGGCCAAAGAAGACCTACACCAAGCCTCAGCAAGCCTTGATAGGCTGGAAGCGAGATCTAGGTGAAGGAAGCTCTAAGAGGTTTGAGCTATAGCTACCTACAACCTATGAAAACCCTGTTTACCTAGACCTGTGGACTAAGATAAATCTCTGAAACAATCAAGCAATACCTCAATGTCAATGCCCTGATGGTGCCTCAATAGGTCGAGAAGAAGTTTGGGAAGCCAGGAAGTAATGGAAGCTCAAGAGAATGAGCTATGGCTACCGGGAAGGAGACCCAATGTGACTGGGGAGTCAACGGGAAGCTGAGAATGCCACGAGCCAAGCTCAAGAGTCGGGAAGCCGTGCTCTGCTACCAATTGAAAGGTGGGCAGTGACTGTCAGTGTAGTAATACACAAGCGGCTAGGTGGAGGCGCCTTTACCCCTAACAACTTTCAACATTTTACAATGCAGATGTTGGCCTTTACATGCTTGCTAACGAGTGGATGAATGAGATTGAACTGAGGGATGTGCATTATACATTGGGCCCACTTAAGCCATGGGATTGGTGGACAACTTGGATTTTGGAACATGGCATGATTTTTGAGTCACTTTGGAAGATTCATTACCTAGAAACAAAATGAGGCCAAGAACTAGAGGGATGCTTCTCTTTTAATTTTAGTCCCTCTTAGTCGCCATTGTTTGTCTAGGGTAAAACAATATTTTCAGGGAGGTGGCTCATTATTTGGACTTGCAAGATATTATAAACATAGGAGTGGGAATAGCTTGCCATACTTCTCAACTATGAATATAGGACTCGGAATAGCTTGCCATACTTGTCAACTATGAATGGTTTTTCCTTGGCTTCAATGGGAAACGGAAGTACATCCAGTTATGTGCAAGGACAGGGAGGAGATTTGACCTCTCTCTCTCTCTCTCTCTCTCTCTCTTTTCATGAAGAAGTTTGAATGGATGAATGGAAATCTATACGAGAGGCGCTCTAAGAGTCTCCCTCCTCACTCTTTCCGTGCGTGTGTGTGATATCAAGTTGTCATACATAGACAAGAAGAAGCATCACTACCTTTGAAGATTGCGAGGCCACATGCAAAGTAAGTGTGGAGAATACTTTGTAGAGCGACTATTGAAGCAGATGGTGATTCACAGAGACAATGACTTGATGATGACGAGTAACGCAGTGCAATGGTAGTAGCCACGCAGGCTAATATGACGGCGCATGCGAAGGTGGTGACTTTTGTTATCGCAAGGCGGCACATTACACAAAGAAGATGGCGACATTGATCGCAGGGAGAATGGTATTAAACAAGGCATGATGGTGGCTTAATCATGGACAATGATGGAGGCGGTAAAAGCAAAAGTCGATGACAACTTAACGCAGAGAAGGCTTAAAGTATAGCCTTAAAGGCAATACGTATTAAAAAACCTTAAGGCTTAATTTTGGAAAAAAACGTTTAAGGCTTTTTAGCCTTAAGGAAAAGGCATACAAGCTCTATGCTTTTTGGAAAGCAAACTCAAACGTGGGTGCTTAGGAAAACTATATAAGAGGAGGTGTGAAAGGAGTTTAGCCTTGCCCTACCCCATGTATTCTTCCTTGTATCTTCAGAGCAGAGTGGAGGGTCGCATCTGAGAGTGTGCTCTTGTCATGCCAATTAGGAAGTTAGAGAATTTGGATGTCGAGGTACTGAGTGTCAAGTCAAGGTTATCAAGGTATGAGATTTTCATGCTGTTGGATTTGTCTCCGAAGTTTGTACGAAGGATTGATGTTTTCAAACTTTGTATTGGGTTTGTGCGATGCTCTACCCAAAATCAAGTTGATTTGTCATTTCTGAGCTACAAGAAGCATTATGTGTTGTTTGGTTTTGTGTGTGGCTTGTGGTGTTTATCGAATATTTAAATTTTTTGTGTTGTGTTGTGCATCCAACAAATTCAATTATTCTCACTGGCACTCCTTAATAACGTCTTGTTATTGGGTTGTGAGTGAGGCTTGGTCTCGATCACCGCTCATGGAACAACATAAGTGCTCGTTCTTGATGTTTTATGATGAATCTTTTACACATATTATGGAAAATGGTTTCAAATGTTTGAATATGATTTCTAATGCTTTAAAAAATAGGATTCTCAATTAGTTCTTACTGCTTGTATAATATAAATGGAAATTGAGAAAACCCACATCAATACGGGAATTATGAGTTTTCATGGTTCTTTTGGTGTTCATATAGGATCATATGAAGTATAATACTGGGTCTTGGCTCATGCAAGATCTACATGTCTAAAAATTTAAAAATCATAAATAAATGATAATGTAAATCAAGAAAAAAAAAATTTAAAAATAGATTTTATGTATGAAAAAAGTATAAAAATTTATGAATATGTCCGTGAATGTATAGTTAGGGGCTAGGGCATGAGGTTTGCCTTAGTTTATCTTCATTATTTATGTTATAATATGTATTTATTATTTTCTATATACGAAAAACATATGAAAAATACTATTTACATCTTCCAACGTAAGCAAAACCTTAAATGATAGGAGAAAAGATATTGCAGTAGTTGAATATCATATAAAATATTGTTTTTATGCATATTTTGACATTAAGAATTTTCTTGTTTTAAGTCCAAGAAAGCTAGTAGCACGAATTACTTTGGTGCTACCTTAGCAATGACGCATTGTGTTAGAGTGAAGTCATAAAAAGAATTGTTTGTGCACAATCCACGCTATTTGAACTAGAATTTTACTTGTTTGTGCACTTAAAGGCATTCACTTTACATCTGCATTCTATATACATGGTATCATGAGAATGATCTCTTAGATGCACATCACTTGTTCACAAATATTCGATCCATGTTGAGTGCAGGATTCCCTGAGTTCTAGGTTTAGATGATTGTTTCCTTTGGGGACTAATTTGGTAAGGATTGAATTATCTTCTAGAATGGATATTAAAAGAGTAGACTATATTGTGTATGTGCTTTATGTTGAAATGACACAAATTAGGGCTGATCCTTAAGGTTTAGGAGAGCTGTAGTGGGCCATAGTAATCAGTTGAGAGGTGCTCCTTTGTGATACGAGGTGCTAGATACCGTTATGTTTGGGTACTCCGATTGCTTTGAGTTAGAAAGAGTAGCTAATATGTGGAAATTTTTGAATCTTGGTTAATTAGGGATTAGTTAATTAGTTTTTGCCAAAGAGCACCAAGATTGATCCATTATTTTTTTATAGACTCCATCAAGCTGAGATCCAAGAACAAGAATGAGTCAAAAGGGCTAGAAGACGGGCTGAAATTACTAGGAGGTATTCCCCTCAACATAGCAACTTGATACCCCTACATAGGAGAGATCTTAGTGACCCTAGTAGCACAAATAGTTCGTGAAGAGGAGGAGGAAGCTATGATGCTCCCCTTTTTCCACTAAGTTTATCTACTTTAAGTGCAGTTATAGCCATACCATCACAAACTCCTACAACAAATTCGTTCTTTGTTATGGTGCAACCTATTGCTATTCCCATAAGAACAATGGATTTGCTAGATTTAGGGTAATCTTTACCCATCTTTAATGGGCTAGCAGAGGAGGATGTGAAGCTTCATATTAGTGAGTTCCAAAAACTCATGTTTAATTGTCGAATTCTAGACGAGGGACATCTAATGATTTAATATGACCTTGAAAGTGAGGGCTACAATGTCGTATCAAGGCTTAGAAGCAAGTACCATAACTATGATTGATCTATTCTTTGTAGCCTTTCAAAGAGAATTTGTCCCTGAAAGAGGTGGTCAATATTGGCTATAGGTTCTAAATGTGACATATCAAGAGTCCCATGAAAACGCTTGAGCATATGCTAAAAAGATAAAAGAGGTATTTTGCAAGTGACAAGTCTCTACTCCTATTCCACCAACTGCCCAATTACAATATTTCTTGCATGGATTGGACTTCAATATCCAAGTATAGTTGAGTAGTGTCTCTCTAGCATATAGATATTTTTATAGCCCAAGCTACAAAGGAAGTAGAGTCATGCTTACAAGCCGCCTACGCATCGAGGGAATTTAAATTTAAGCCTTCATCCTATAAATAATTTGGGATTGATTAGTGGAGATCAAGGTGCGATTAGTATCTCTAACCAATCCGAATGATAGAAGAAGCATGATGCATAATGTGCCTTTGTTGCCAGCTCCTCTAAATATTGTTAAGCCATAAGTGAGCTAAACAAATCCTTTTGTAAATTGAGGGTCTATGAAAGTAGTAGCCCCTTTGTGTCAAGAATCGCGTGGTGGGGGGACTTGCTCAAGATGATGCGCCGAACACACACAGAGTGCACAAGGAGAAGCTCACTCAAAAGACAAGAAGAGAGATGGAGGCCAAAACGTTTTCTTTCTAGTTTCTTCTTCTTCTTCTACTACACACTTTTACAATGTACACAAAGTATAGATAAGATACAACATAAAGGAAAGTGGCCTACTAAGTCAAACAATGCATAACCGACTACACTAGTCGACTGGCGCTATAACTATGCCAGCTGTAAATAGGTGTAACAACCTGAATATAATAAGTAATGAGTTAGTGGCCATGTGAGAGTCATAATGACCATCGACGTGCTAAGTGTAGACGTGTGGACCCATCTAACCAGGCGGTCCATCATTAATGTCCGCATGTGTTGAGCTTGTCATCTCAACACTCCCCCTCAAGCTCAACTGCATCTCTGCAACTCCAAGTAAGCTTCAAAACTTTTGAAGCTTCTCTGTATCCAATGTCTTCGTGAAGATGTCAGCTATCTGATCCTTTGTGCTGACATACACCAAGTCAATCTCACCTGCTAGTACCTTCTCTCTCACAAAGTGGTAGTGTATCTCAATATGTTTTGTCCTGGCATGGAACATAGGGTTCCTAGACAACTGTATACTGCTCATGTTGTCACAATAAATGACAACTGGACCTTCCATCTGCACATCTAAGTCAGCCAATAACTTTTGTAGCCATATACCTCACATGCTGCTACAGTAGGACCTCTATACTCAGCCTCTGTACTCGACAAAGCAACTGTAGATTGCTTTTTGTTGCTCCAAGCAACTGTTGCACTACCAAGAGAGAACATGTATCTGCTGGTAGATCTTCTATCAGGCATACTATCAGACCAATCTGCACCTGTGTATCCAAACACCTGTACATTTGTACCTGCCTCATAGAAAAGTTCATAATGTAATGTGGACTTCACATATCTCAATATGTGTCTAACTGCATCCAAAAGTGGCTTTCTAGGCACTTGCATAAACTGACTCACAAGACCAACAACGTATCTCAAGTCTGGCCTTGTAATGGTGGTCATGTAGATCGAACTCCCCACTATCCTTCTAAACATATTAGGGTCTTCTATCTCATCCCCAACATCAGCACTCAACTTTACATTCTGCTCCAACAGGATTGAAAGTGGTTTTTGCATGCTGTCATACCATACTTGGACAACATATCCAAGCCATACTATCTTTGGGACATCCATATACCATCATCACATCTGATCATCTCAATGCCAAGGAAGTACCTTAGCTCACCTAAATCCTTCATCTCAAACTTCTTCTTCAAAAAGTCCTTGACTTCAGCAATCCCACTATCACTATCACCTGTAATAATCAAGTCATCCACATAGATGACTATGATGACCAAACCTGCATCTCCCTTTCTCACATAAAGTGATTGATCAACATCAAAAACATAAAACCCAATATTTACAAGATACTCTCTGATCTTGTTAGACCATGCTCTAGGTGCTTGGTTGAGCCCATAGAGCGCCTTCTTCAACCTGTACATATACGTGGGATGCTCTAAATCTTCATAACCTGCTGGCTGATCCATATACACTTCTTCCTGCAAATCACCATGCAAGAAGGCATTCTTCACATCCATTTGCTGCAACCTCCAACCTTTGGCTACTGCTAAAGCAATCACACATCTAACAGTTGCCATCCTAGCAACTGGACTGAAAGTTTCTTCATAATCTATGCCATATGTCTGGGCATAGCCTTTTGCAACCAGTCTAGCTTTGTACCTACTAATAGAACCATCTGCATTGTGATTAATCTTATAAACCCACTTACATCCAATAGCTTCATTGCCCTTTGGCAATGATACTAGATCCCAAGTCTTATTGGCCTCTAATGCAGCCATCTTCTCATCCATTGTTACATCCCAATGAGTATGACCAACAGCATCCTCAAAACAAGTGGGCTCAACATCCTCAGCTAGTTTCACCATATAAGCATAATGGTGAGCTGCATAACATTCAAAACCAAATCTTTTAACAGGGTATCTGACCATGCTAGATCTACGTACCACCGGATTACTCAATGGAGTCTTTACATTATTATGAGCTCTCTATACACCTGGTGTCCTGACAGAAGGAATACCAAGCTCATCATCCAAGCACTCTGAGTCACTGGAGTCTCCATCAAGAACTACATCAATGCCATCTGACACTTTATTCTTTTCTTTGTCTTTACCTGTAGTGCTACTAGATGCACCTGAAGATGTAGAGGTACTCCTTAATCTCCCAGACCAAGGACTACCAGATGATATCTTTGGTCCACTAAGAGTTCGTGATTCTTGCTTTTCAGCCTACACATGAGTGTCGTGATGATGATCATCATCCAATGAATCACCACTAGATGCATACCAACTACTCATTTCATCAAAGATGACATCCCTGCTCACTCTAAACTTACATGTGACAGGGTTATAACAGTGATACCCTTTCTGTTCTAAAGAGTATCCAATAAAGACACATTTTTCTACCTTTGGATCAAGCTTCTTCTGTAGCTCATCTGGCACATGAACGTGTGTAACACAGCCAAATATCTTCAAGTGCAATACATCAGGCTTCTTGCCAGTAAAGCATTCTTCAGGAGTCATCCCAAGAATTGCAGCTGTGGGAGTTCTGTTCATAATATAAACAGCAGTATGAACAACCTTAGACAAAAAATGCTTAGGCATATTCTTTTCAGCCATCAAGGCATGTGCAACTTCTGCAATATGCCTGTATTTCCTTTCTGCAACCCCATTTTGATGTGGGGTATATCTGCATGTGAACTGTCTCTTTATCCTATGAGATCTCAGAAAATCACTGAACTCATTCGAGAGGTACTCTCCCCCTCCATGACCTCAAGCACTTTACTTTCAAGCATGTTTCTCTTTCAACTGCAGCCTTGAAAGTTCTAAAGTGCTCAAACGCTTCACTCTTTTCCTTCATAAAATATACCCACAGCTTTCTAGAACAATCATCAATGAATGCGACAAAGCATGAACTACCTCCAAGAGATACATTTTGTGTAGGCCCCCAAATGTCTGTATGCACAACATTAAGGATATTTCTGCTTACATCTCTGTCATGTGAAAAGGGTTGTCTTGCCTGCTTACCAAACTGACATGCTTCGCATACCTTATGAAATTCTGCAACTCTAAATGTAGGCAAACCTGTAACCAACCCTTTGGACTGCATTAATTTCAGCCTTTGTACATTTGCATGTCCAATGCATTTGTGCCAAATTTCAATATATGCAACAACAGCTTTTCCTTTAGCATACATAGCAGCATTCATAGTAGGAATTCCAGCATCCAGAGTAAACATACGTCCAAATCTACTTCCCTTTGCAACTAACTTGCACTTGTCATTGAAGTCTTCTACAAAGTAGCCCTTTGCATTAAATCTGACTTGCAGCCCTTGCTCTACCATCTGACCAACTGACACCAAGTTCCTTGTAATAGATGGCACATGTAATACATCTGAAAGACTCTTTGTCTTACCATCATGCAAGGACAAGGGAACTTTTCCAATGTGTGAAATTGGGTGGCATGAATCATCACCTATCTGCACATAACCTACATTTTGCAAATCCTGCATCTCTCCAAACCATTTTGCATGGCTGGTCATATGATTGGATGCACCTGAATCAACATACCAAACATCATCATGTGTTCCCTTTCTTGTAACAGCATTCAGCATATACTGCATAACAAATAGACTTTCATTTTTGTCTTCATTATGTCGTGAAGACAATAAATAGTTTCCTTGTGTTGCAACTTACCACTGCGAATATCATATTCAACCAAGGCCTAGTCTCATTGGGACAAACTGAATGCCAAGATTCGTTCTTTTCTTTTTCTATCTTGTACTACAGTCGTGATAGCTCATATCAAGCAGTTGACGGTGGCTTGAGAGATACGGCTAGAGCTCGACCAAATGTATAACTGGATGACCCTAATGAAGAGGGTTTCTTTGGAGGTGCAGATGCGGACCTTGTCCATAAATAAGTCTTCTTCACTTCAGGAACACATCAACAAGCTTCAACATCTTCAGATGCAGGTTCAAAATGCAGGGTAGGGTGAGATGCAGCTGATTCCAGATGGACGTGGTGGTACCCATACTTCCGAGGTGTTGCATGTGCCAGGCTTGGGGTATCATTTGCTTTCGGTTCATAAGATTTGTTCTCTTGGTCTCTTGGTGGTTTTCCTAGCATAACATTGGACTACAATATGACCTGTTTTGCTACAATAGTGACACACAATACTAGAGTTGTTAGAACCTCTATTCTGCCATCCACCTCTTCCTCTAAAGCTCCCCCTGCCTCTAAAGTTACCACGACCTTCTGAAACCTGCATATCACCAAGTTGCTGATTCAATCTGTTTTGATGGTTGTCACTACCACGTCCTATACCACGGCCTCTTGAAGAGAACCTGCCACGTCCCCTTCTTGAACTAGAGTAGAAAGCTTGGACCTGTTCACCACTTTTTTCAAATGTCTCACTCTGCATGCTGATCTCTTTAGTGATCATAAGGGAGACCAACTCATCGAAATCTAGAAATGGCTTTCTGACATTTACGGAAGTTACAAAAGACTTCCAAGCCTTTTCATTGTTAAGTCCACCCAAGGTAGACGATACCAAATCATCATCATCGGGCATTGCATCAATCGTTGCCAAAGCATCTGCAATGCTCCTTACCTTCACTGCATACTCATTGATAGACATCTTCCCTTTCTTCAATGTATTCAACTCTTACTTGAGTTGAATCTTTTGTGGCTTTGTATTTACGGAAAACATACTTTCAAGTACGGTCCAAGCTGCATATGAATTCTCTGCATTTCTAATATATCCCAGCATATTATTGTCAATTACTGCAGACAGCCAATACATAACCTTTTTGTCTTTTGCATTCCATTCCTTCCGTGCCTTTGTCTCTTCTGCAGTTGGAGGATCACTCACCTCTAGCTCCTTTTTTTCACCTAAAACAAACTGGTAGAGGCCTTTTCCAATAAGGAAGTTCATGACACAAAACTTCCATGAAGAATAATTGTTCTTGTCGAGCTTCTCAATGATGGGGTTTCCACTATTCTCTGCCATTATCACAAAACTAATACCAAATAGCAAGAAAATCTTCTGCAACCCTCGACATGTAGTGCACAATAATACACCAAACAGCCTTTTTTAGTGTCTACTCAACAATACATGCAATCTGCAACAACCAGTTTGCAGATAAACCTTGTGTTTATTCGCTGGAACTTACAGATCTGAAATCTGTAACTTGTGCACCCACTTTCGGTAAATACAATCGAAGTCAGTGTACCCTGAAATTGCTGTCCGCAACCTTGTGGCTCTAAAACGGGACCTGAAACGGCCTCAGATGCCCAAAATAACTGCGGACGGCCCTAAAGGGCTTGTATGCAGAATACACAGTGCTCTTTGCGCAAACCAAATCTCACTACAATCTGAGATTTTTTGCTCTGCCCTGCTTCTAGTGCCTCCACAGGCATTGTCCAAGAGAAAGAGTGGAAGAATGGGAGAGCTTTTTACCCGTGGCTTGCTTGCTCAAATCTTACTTCTTCTCCTTTACTTCAGCCTTCGAAATCAGCCTCTCTCAGTGGTGCGGCTCTGATACCATGTCAAGAATTGCATGGTGGGGGGACTTGCTCAAGATGATGCGCCGAACACACACAGAGTGCACAAGGAGAAGCTCAGTCAAGAGACAAGAAGAGAGATGGAGGCCAAAACGTTTTCTTTCTGGTTTCTTCTTCTTCTTCCACACACTTTTACAATGTACACAAAGTATAGATAAGATACAACATAAAGGAAAGTGGCCTACTAAGTCAAACAATGCATAATTGACTACACTAGTCGACTGGCGCTATAACTATGCTAGCTGTAAATAGGTGTAACAACCTGAATATAATAAGTAATGAGTTAGTGGCCATGTGAGAGTTATAATGACAACCGATGTGCTAAGTGTAGACGTGTGGACACATCTAACCAGGCGGTCCATCATTAATGTCCTCATGTGTTGAGCTTGTCATCTCAACACTTTGCAAGTTGTGCAACCTAATAAGAGGGTAGCTCCTAACACCATTGGTTATGAATCTAGTGTGTCAAATATTGTAGAGGAAGTAAAGGATACAATGAAACATTATATGGATATGATCACTAAGCAATAGTACCAGAATGTTGTAGATGTTAATTTCTAAAAGCACCAACAAAATCTAGTGGGTACTAGAAAGCTCAATGATGAGGGCCCATTACAATTTGGAAAGATCTAAGTGGTGTGGTGGTCGGCAACATTTCCCTCGTAATTTTCCTAATGTCAAATCCAATATATGTGGGAAGTCTAGTCACTTAACCACCATTTTTTGGAGTAGTTTAGCTCTCTCTAGTAAGGTAGTCAAAAACCTGATCCTATGAACCATCGTGCAAATAATGAGAAGGCCAAAGGAGAGGGTCCTGAGAAAATTTTGCAAAGGGGTAAATCCACACTCAAGAAAATGCCCACTGGGGTCAATTTAGTTGAAATTGTGCTATAATTGGTGAGAGTTTATCTCCTAACAATGTCAGGGCAGTAATTAGGGACTAGAAACTAAAAGACGCTTAGAAAGATGACCTTAGTACAAGCAAAGTTTATCCTAAACCTAGCAAGGATGATAAGAAGATGTTGGATGCCCAGGAAGGGCCTCTTAAAAATAAGAATGTTTCAGAGAAGCCTGTGGTGGTCAAAAGAAAGCAAAAATAAAAGGAAAAGGAGGGTAGTAAGACCATCAAGAAGCCAAAAGAGTGGCTAGTGTCGAAAGAGAAGAGAGTAATGGAAAACTTTTGTGAGTTTGACCTAGCAAAATACACTTTGCCAAGTTAAACCGGATGTGAATCTACTACAATTAATCCAATTGTCACCCACTGAATGTTTATAAGGAGTTCAAGAAAACCCTACTAATGGGTTATGTCATTTAGCCTTTTGGTGTCCATCAAGTGGATAATGAATGGTGGGATTGTGTAGAGAATTAATGGCCAAGGGTGCAAGCATATGTCAATGGAATCTTGATAGACAATACAGTGGTGGACCCCAGCTCATCCGTAAACATTATGAGTATGGACTTGTTAGAGAGATTGGGTCTACCAATTCAAAAAGTTATCACAACAATTTTAAAAATGGCAAATGATAGCCTAAGATAGCCGAAAGGAATGATAACACAAGTATATGTGATAGTTGCTAATATTGAGTATGTCCTTGAATTTCGTGTCATCCGATTTGCCAAAAGGCCAAGCTATCAATTGTTGCCTGGACGCCTGTGGATATTACATTCCGATTGTTTAGTGGATTTTCTATCTAGTCGATTGATTTTTGGGCATGGGTTAAAGGAAGTAATTCTTGGTACATACCCTGAGCACCCATTGGATAAAAGAGCATTACCTCCCACTATAGAATGAGAAGCACTCAAGGGAACTTTAACTATTGGAACCTTGAGTTCTAGTTTATTATGAAGGGATTCTATGACTGAGGAGGTTTACCAAGTATATTTAAATGAGCTAATAGAGGCAAAGAATAGGATTCATGATATTGATGTGATAGAGCTAGATCTTGGAACTCTTGATGATCCCCACCCCATTAAACTGGGCACTATGTTATCTCTTGATGAGTGTGCAGATTATATAGCACTCTTGCAAGAGTTTAAGGGTATATTTGCATGGAGTAATGACAAACTAAAGGGGATTCCCCCCCTTTGTTGGCTGTGTATCCAATCCCATTGATGGAAGGTAGTAAGCCAATGAGGCAAAAGATTAGACGTATGCCTATTAAGTTAAGAGAGCCTCTTTTTGAGGAGGAAGGCTGGTCTGATCTTTCCCATTGAATATACAAAATGGTGTTCACTGGTGGTATTAAGAAATAAAAAGAATAATCAAATCCATCAATGTGTTGATTAAGGAATTGAACAAATACAGGGTAAATGATTATTATCTTCTAGCCTTTATTGATCATATTTTAGATCAATTGATAGGGCGAGAGATATAGTCTTTTGTGAGCCATTTTTCAAGTTATAACCAGATGGGCATTGCTAAAGATGATAAGTTAAAGATAGCGCTCATTTCAATTTTTGGTACTTTTTCATACCATGTAATGGCTTTTGGTCTATGTAATGCTTATGGGTCTTGGCAAAGAATGGCAAATAAGACCTTTTCCGATATATCCCCTCAAGAACTAAAGGTTTTCATAGATGATTTGGGGGTGGCTACCATGACTCATCAAAGACAATTGATTATTCTACACACATGCTTTGAGTGATGTCGTGAGTATTTCATAGTCTTGAATCCTCGAAAGTGTTTATTTGGGGTGCCCTATGATTTGCTATTGGGTCATGTTATCAGTGCGGCGGGTATTGCCATTGACCTTGAAAGGATGGTTGTTATTAGGGCTTTAAGCCCACCCACTTTCCATAGGAAAGTTCACAGTTTTGTTTCATTTATAGGGTACTACCATCGATTCATTAATTCATTGGCTGAATGTTTATTACCCTTGACAAATCTTTTATGTCACAGTCATTTTTTTGAATGGACAGAAGCATGCAAAGTGGAATTTGAATATGTTAAAATGAAATTATCCAAAGTGCTGGTTTTGAAAGCTCCCAAAAGAGGTGAGGTTTTCTACATATTGAAGACTGTGACAAGGCATAGTATTAGTTTTTGTTTATCCCAAATTTGGGAGGCATAGCTTTATCATCCTATTACATTTGCAACTTCATCACAACTATTTAGAGAAGGTTTTCTTAGCTATGGTATTCACCACCAAGATTTTAGACATTATATTATTTATGAGAAGGTGGTGTTTTTTTACCAAGGCAGAGCAATTGCGCTTATTAACTGAACAAGCTTCAACCCCCTGATTGCCTAGCTAAGTGGTTGATTTATTTGTAGGAGTTTTATTATGAAATTAGGAGTATGCCACCAAAACTGTAGGGTATTGTGGAGTGAAGAGTTGATCTTGGTGAGCCTAAGGAAGAATTGGCTATTATTAGTGACTGTGAGGATTTATGAAAAATTGATGCAATATCTATTCCATCATGGTATGTATCTATTATGCATTATCTATCAATTGGAAACCCTATGGAAACTCTTTCTAAATTCAAAAAGAGGAAGATTAAGCAACATGCACTTCACTTTTCAATAATAGAAAGTGTTCTATATAGAAAAGGTGTGAATGAGATTTATCATCATTGTGTGGTGCCTGATGAGGTACCTTTTATTCTTGAGGAATGTTATGATTCAGCATGTGGAGGCTATTTTTATGGATAACTTGTCGCCTAGAAAGCTTTACGTGTTGGGCTATTGGTGGCAAATGGTTTTTCAAGATGCTTTTGCATATATAAAGCATTGTGATGTTTGTCAGAGAGATGATGCTAGTGAAAATCATACACAGCTACCGCCGAATCCTATTCTTGTGACTTTTCCCTTTGAGAAGTGGGACATTGATTTTATTGGACTTGTGCATTCTTTGTCTACTAGCAAAAGCATTATATCATTGTGGAGGTGGACTATTTTACAAAATGGTGTGAATCTTGAGCTATGATGAAGGATAATGCCAAGGAAACAACTAGTTTTATCATGGAGCGAATTGTTTGCCATTTTGGTCCACCTAAGGAACTAGTGTCTAACCGTGGGAAACATTTTTTGAATAATTTTATAGAAGCCTTGACTGAAGATTTAAAAATTAAACATAATAAAACCATCCCATATAATCCCCAAGAAAATGGACAAGTAGAGAGTACCAACAAGAAGCTTGTAGGGATTTTATCTAAGATTGTATCTGAGGGTAAGCATGAATGGGACAAGAAACATTATATGACTATTTGGGCTTATAATATGACATTCAAGAGAGCAACATGCCAAGATTTACTTGGATGCAGATACATGTTTGAGCAATGCTTGCTCCATTGTCTTCGCAATTGATTATTGAGCTTTCATTGCTCATTGATGCTTGGTTCTTTGCGGGCTACTTCTTGATCACTAGACTTCTTGACAGTGCTTGGGTTTAGCAGTTATGGCTTTGTTGCTTCTATGTTGCCTAGCTTCTATGCTAGGTGGGTTGCTTTTGCCCATACAAGTTAGAGAGTAGTTGCTCTTGATGCTTACCCGGCTATGCACTTTGTCTAGTGTCATATACTTTACAAAGCCACTTATTTGGATGTTGTTGTACAGATACTTGGGCTTCTCCTAGAGATTGACCATTGCAGGATCTTATGCCACTTACCGGTTTTGCATTGACTTGGATATTACTATGTGGTCTGATGTACTATAGATTCATGTTTGCCATTATGTTTATGGGCTGATTTCATGGCTGAATACCATATGCTCTTATGACAAATTTCTTATGCTTTACCATACTATGGCTGGTTATGTCATGTAGTTGGCTACGACTCTGCTTCATGTGGAGGCTTTTGCATCCTTGGTTGATGCTTTTATGTCCTCCTGTCTGTTAAGGTTTCATGAGCCTTTGCAGCATGCTTCTACCATTGATGTACTTGCAAATGATTGTCTTTATGAGCAGGTTCCCTCTGTTGGGATAGCCCTCGATTGCTTGAGCTCCATGGATACTATGGATAGCCCTGTTCATGATGACTTGGATTCCTTGTCGTCTTTTACAAGTTCTTCTACTTCAGATGTTATTTGCTTCCATTGTGGGAAGCTTGGGCATGTTCAAAGAAAATGCTTTAGATGGATTAGAGAGCATCAGAGATAGAGACAAACTCGACATGAGTAGAGAGTTAGAGATACAATAGATGTAGCATGTGTTACAACTCTTATTAGTGGTGAGGTACATGTAGTTACCCATGATGATGCAGTTGAGCATGTACTCCTGTCATCTTGTTTCCCTACATCTTACTTTCTCAGTGAGCCTATGCGTTTGATTGGCTTTTGGACTCTATGGCATCTTTTCATGTTACCCTTCATAGAGCATGGTTCTCTTCTTACACGGAGGTTGACAGATATATTGATTTGGGCCTTGAGCAGTCTTATGCTATTGTTGGTACAAGGAATATACACCTAACTTTGCCTAATGGGGCTTCTCTTATACTTAGGGATGTTTTACATGTTCCCATGCTCAATAAGAGCTTGATTTCTATCTGTCAATTGCATAATGCAGATATACTACTTCTCTTCAAGATAGGTCATGGAAGATCTGTCGTGGTTGCTTGGTTTTGGCCAAAGGTTCTAGAGTTGGTTCTCACTACCTAGTGCATGTCTCTCATGTGGGAGATTCTATGGTTGTAGTTATCCAGATACCATATGCATTGTTATGGCATTATCGCCTAGGCCATATGCACCATAGAGAGATGGAGATCTTGTCTCGTTTAGACTCATTGTAATCTCCTATGTCACTTACAAATCTTGATGCTTGCCCTGATTGTACTCTTAGTCCTTGCAGAGCCCCCTTGGCTTATGGCAATCGTACGAGGCATGCTCCTCTAGATCTTGCCCATTGTGCAGTGTATGGACCTATGCCTTTCCAATCACTTGGTGGAGCGTCCTACTTTGTGACCTGTTGATCATGCTACCCACCATGTTTGGGCTTTTCCCTTGGTGTAGATTGAGGATGATCTAGTTATGCTTGACAGGTTTATGGATTCTGTTGGTAGCAGGCCTAGGTGCTTGCAGATGGATTATGAGAGTCATGCTCTCTCTCTCTCTCTGATTTCAGACCTCTTGTCTACAGTATGGCATTGATTTCTTGTGCCCACAGTATTATGGGATTGCTCATGGCATGTGCCTGACCTTGTAGGAAAAGGTTGCTTCTATGCTTACCATAGCTGGGTTGTCTTATGACTTTTGGGCTGAGGCCCTTATGATTGCACTCTATTTGGTTAATAGGACGCCCTGCTTGAACTTGGATTGCATTACACTCTATGAGGCATGGAGTGGCATGTAGCCCTGCTATGATTACTTGAGGATGTTTAGCTGCCAGGCATCTGTACATATGCCACATGAGCCTATGTCATGTAGATATATCCTCCTTGGTTATGGAGATGGTGACTTTAAGGCCTACAAATTATGGGATTTGGATGCTGAGTAGGTCATATGCAGCTGTCATGTTGTCTTCTATGAGACACACATACCTCTCAAGCCTCTTGATGAGCGTTCAATATGCTTTATGCCTGATTTTACAGCAGCTATAGTGCCATTACAGCAAGCTGTTTATGCTAAAAATGAGGCACTTATTGGCCTAGATGACATAACTATGCATAGCCGTCAGGGTCATGGCCAATTGCTAGACCCTTTCAGGCTCATGAGAGCCGTTTTCTTGTAGTTTTGTAGGCTGGACAACCAGCCGTATGTTAGTCTTTCGTTTTGCTGAGGCCACATGGAGTCTTGAGACCCCATTTTACGAGTGTACGGGATGTTGGCTCTCTTTCAGTGATCGACTTTGGAGAGTTTGACTACTCTCCGCTGCCTTGTATGCGCTATGGTGATGCTATGCACAATTCTGATGCTTTACATCTGCGTATTGATGAGTTGTGCTTGCTTTATGAGAAGCATTCTTGGATTGCTCCATTGTATGGAGCTGTGAGATCACTTATCTCTTGGATGTCATACACTCGGGGATGCTTGACTCTTCTTCTACATAGGTTTCGTACACTTCTTGCACAGCTCGCTTTTCGATTGGGCGTTGGGTGAGATGTCATGATTCCTCACCTTGTCATTTTTTTCATTTTCTTTGTTTTCACTCCCCAGCCAGATTGGCCTTTTAGTGCGAGGTCATCGGGGTAAAAGGCCCTTGGGCTTGCCCATGTATAGTGACTGCCTGATGGGACTTGAAATGGGCCAGCACTGGCTATGGCACTAGTAGGCGGACCTCATGCTCATGACACACAAACACCCTCATGGCCATGCGCACCAGGAGCGTCAATCTAATGCTAAAGGACAAACTGCCCTAAAGCTTAATTCATGTGTTTATAGTCTATAGTCCAACAGTTCCCTTAAGCTCCTCAGAGGGAGAACCCATACACATTGGCAATGCCACAATCACACACATGGAGGCAACCTCTCGGTAGAAACACCACGGCCCCACTGCAGCTCTCCTACATCACAGGGATTGGACCCTTGATGTGCTGCTCAACATATAACATAATCGAACACAAACTCCTCTCTTTTATATTTCTTGTATTTCCAGGAGATGTACCATGTGTCCTTACTTAACAGTCCCTTAGGAAATCGACCTTCTATCCTACGGCAAGGGATAACTTCACACTCTCAATCATGGGTCAAAGTCCTAAGAAAACAATTGCTATGCAATCCAGGAGATTTTCCTTTGGTACTATAAACTATGCATAATGCATAATGTGAATGGTTTAGTGCACAAACAAAAGAAAATCAGCATTGTGCATCGTGCAAAACCAATTTTTTCATGATTTCCATGCTATGGTTTATGTATTGAAACGAGGAGAGACATTGAGCCTTACGCTTATGCTGCCTTTCACTTTATTTTAAAACCACGTCCTATAGGCATGATGCAACACATAAATCAGATTTAAGATTATACTTTGATGCTCAACCTCCCCTCTCATCCTATTTTAATGTTTTGCATTCGTTGATAGGTGAAAATGTCATTTTATGTATATTTCTTTATAAAGAAAGTGAAACACGGACAGAGACATAGAAACGAGGGTAAACCGAGGCCAACCTCGTGCTTTACCTTCATTATCCATTGCACAAACACACATGTAATTTTTTTCGAATTTTCCTTTTATCGTTTCCTAATTTTCTCCCATTTAAAACCCTTTTTCCACCATTTTTTAGTATTTTTCCTCTATTCTTTCCAATAAAAAATAACTAGAAATTAGAATTGATTGTGGGTTTTGGCCCTTAGGTTCTTTGACAGCAAAATTTCAGGTTTTGTTGGTGTTATATCTCATATTTCTCATTTGTTTTTCAAAAAACCCTATTTTACCTCGTAAACGCGTGTTTTACGGGTTTTATAACACTAATTTCAACCATATCACTTATGATTTTCTGATTTTCTAAGCATGAATTGATAAAACTCATAGCAAACAACAATATAATGCATATTCAACCCATGGGAACAATATTTCATCAACCAAATAGCATAAAAACTCATTTTTTCTTCATAAAAATTGAATTACTACTTAGGCTTTGTGTCTCGGGATCTTGGTTTTGGTGCGGGACTGCGGATCAGCCCACATTCAATATCCAACATCTTGACAATCAGCAATCTTCATGTCTTCATTAGTCCGGAAGCAATCTGGTCTCATCCAGACAAGCTTTCCTTCACCATTCTTCATTTTCCTCTTGCACACAAGAACATCCCCTTAGGGGAGAGAGAGGGAGGAGAGAGAAAGACTAGAATCAGAATTCTCCATCCAGGCCATAATTGCACGGGTGAAGGGTAGCGAAATGATCAGCAGGCAGAGGGTAGGCAAGCCCCAATGTCCATTGGGTAGGTTGCTTTGAGCCTGGCATCTCCATCTCCAAGGATGGAGCGCATTTTTCGAGCGCAAACTGGCGCCTCCTCCTCACATTTTTATCTTCTCCATCTTGCCCACGATTTCATGCTACATCAAATGCTACCCAAGGCCCCAAAGGTCATGCCCATTTTGGCCAACATAAGTCCACATTTTCGCATTTTGACCGGTTCCTTGGCCATTTCCCCGTCCGGGCTCCAAATCAAGCTCTAAAAAATCCTGGGCGTCCGGCTTGGCATCCCGCATTGGCTGGAAACTCCTGGAAACCTGCATGATAGTCTAAAAAATTATCAAAAATCAACAAGTGTCGCTTGGGCGCCTTTTAAAAGTCGTATTTCACTTGGTGCTTAAAATCGTCCTAGCTGGAGCCACCACCTTCGATGTTGAATATTTTTCCCCTAAATTTTGGATTTTTTGGCAAATTTTATGCACATCCTGAGCTCAAAACTCAGCTCTCATTGGCAACCACGGGATAGGGCGACTCAGCCCATCGAATCCCACAACAGATCTGCACAAAACAACTAAAGGAAGCATCAAGCTTATACAAAAGAAATACATACTAAAACACAGCACAGTGCTCACCCTACCCCCTGACAAAACCAAGGCATGACATCCACAAGGAGTAGACCTAGCATAATCTGATAGAAGGTTCGAAGCTAGTCACTAACTGACTGCTCCAATATGGCCAAACTAAAAAGAACTATCAAAGAGGTTGTACTAAGTGGTGGTCTGAACTACCTACCCAACTAAGGACAACACAACTAGGAGCTCCTACTAGGCAAGGACTCCTATAGCCTGATTAGGAAGTATTTTCTTTTAGCACATTTCTTCTTTTAGGGTTTTAGGTTTCCATACTCGAGCATGTAAAAAGGACGGAGCTGAGCGTAGTGACCCAAGGAGAACAGGGCATTGGCCTCAGGTCCTGCCTCGATACCCAAGAACCTACCAAGCCCTCGCAAGGCGACACTTAATCTTTTTCTGCCGCTCACTTTTATTTTTGCTCCAATCTTAATTTCTTCTTTTGCAGCAAGACGCCACCCCTAGGAAGACAAGGCATCGGCCCCAGGTCTGACTCGTCCCCAGGAACCTACCAAGCCTTCGCAAGGCGATTATCAACTGCTCATAAATTTTCCTTTCTTTTCTTTTCGATTTTTATAGGGGGTTAGAATCCCTTTTTACACACCTTTGTATATATTTATTTTCTTTCGGGATATTCATGGTTTTTATCATCATCATTATTTTGTTCTTCGGCAGGCTTCTCTAACTACCTCACAACTAACAAGAACTCCTAGAACGGCTGCCTAGCAGGCTAGCAGAATAGGGTCACTAGAACTCCCTTCTAAAACAGGTCTTTTGATGTCTGACAATGTCTTTACAGGAGGCAACCACTACTCAGACCTCCCTCAAACATACTTAACCTAAACCTGGGACTTCATGCCTTGGACGCTGGTCCCCAATCAAGAAAATCCCCCAACAAGAACACAGACACATATAGCATGAAACACGGTACTCATAAAGGAGAAATATCACCTGGATAGGGCCACGAGAAGCTCCCACGCAACAAAGACTCCTTCCAAGCTCTTCTTTCGAACCTGTCTAACACAGAACTAAAACAAGAAACCATTAACCGCACCTGTACTAAACAGACAATTGGCCCTCTTGGCCTAACGAGATCAAAAAGAATAGTACCTACACATCCCTCCTCGAAAGAGTACAGATATACAATAATAGACTCCTTTCCAAGGAGGAAAACCCAGGGCTCCCAGCACTAAACTAAATGCATAAGGTTATGACCCATCCCTCCTGTTTATATAGCAAGAGGCGTACGCATAATATGTTGTCTAATCAACCTATGGGTCCAGGATAATAACGGTAGATTGGTCTCGGCTACTCTTTGCATCACCCATATCAACCATCGTTTGCCATATATTGCATTCTCTAATAACATTCCCCACAAGCGACCGGGTCCTGTTTCATCATTGATAACAATATCCAAACGAGGACCATAGTTAAAGAAAATGTCTTCTTCATAAGCAAGATTTGCCATTGAATCCGCAAACTGATTCTAGTAATGTGGAATCAGCTGAAAAGACACTCTCTCAAACTCCTCAAGTAGGGTCATCGCAGTCCGATGATACATACAAAGAATGGAATTCCGCACTGTGTATGTCCCATCTAGTTGATTCAGGATCAACTGGAAATCCCCTTTTACTAACAACCGACTAATAGCACCTTGTTTGGCAATATGCAGTCCCATAATCAAGGCTTTGTACTCCACCATATTGTTAGTGAATCCTACCCCGAGATAAGTAGCTAACTTCATCGTAACTCTACGTCGGGGATCTCGGATTACTACTCCAACACTCCCTTTTTTATTAGGGCCCCTGGACGCTCCGTCAAAATATAATGTATACGTCCAAAATGGGTTTACACAGCCTACCATCACAAACTCCTCTATTCGTAATAATGGTAATCAAAGTTTAGCATGTTTGGAGGGTGAACTAACAGCTCCATCCCACCTTCTTCATTGAACTCAACAGGGATACTTGTCAACATTCGTAAGCAATGATGGCAGAAGACTTTGATCTCCCATACAAAGGTTCCGTCCGCTTGCTCAATCACTTTGTATCCTTTGCTCCACCAAATAAGTTTCCCCTGATGGTATCTCTGCTCCAAATATGGGTGCTCCAAATAAGAAATTAACCGCCCCATCAACCATCTTTAAGCTCTTTTGCAGGTCTCAAATCATCCCCAGCATGGACCTGCAATGCATTTTTATGTATTAGCATACTTAGAAATAATAAAGTTTATTCTTATTAAGAATAACCTTATTTTTAAACTCTACTCCCTACAGATCAGCTAATAGAGCCATATACCTATTTTTCCCTATCTTGACAATCTTGTAGGGGCCATCCCATCTAGGTTCCAGCTTCCCTGGAAACAGCTCCCTACGCGCATCGTAGTACCGAACTAATTGCCCTTTTTTAATGGTATACTTCTTTGCTCTAAGGTCGTGCAACTGCTTCATCCAACGTTTAGCTATCTCCTAGTGTAATAAGCTTTGCAGTTTCAGCTCATCCAGGTGGGCTATGATCGTGAAATGTTCAAAAAGGGAATCCTCATCTCCCAAAGAGTGGTTAATTGCAAACCGTATGGTTGGCAACTCGATTTCAAGGGGTAACACACACTCTTTCCCATAAACTAATTTTAATGGAGTATGGCTGATAGCTCGCTTGAACGTTGTATTGTACGCCCATACTGCCACATACAACTTCCTGTCCCAGTCTTGTTTCTTCTTAGAGACTATTTTAGACAAGATACCCACAAGTTGCTTATTAGTACTTTCAACTTGACCATTTTCTTGCGGATTATAGGGGGTTGTTTTATTATGCTTGATTTGCCAAGCTTCAGTCCAGCTTTTTATCACCTTATTTAAAAAGTGGGTTCCACGGTCCGACACTAGTTCCTTTGGTGGACCGAAATGGCAGATAATCTGCTCTAAAACAAAACTTGTAGTCTCTTTTGCATTGTCCTGCCTCGTCGCCCGTGCTTCTGACCATTTTGTGAAATAATCAGTTGCCACTATAATGTACCTCTTCTGAGTAATAGACGGCGGGGTGATAGGACCCACAAAATCAATGCCCCACTTCTCAAATGGAAGGATAGCCATGATAGGCGTAAGCGGGCATTTCCTATTCTCTGCTATCATGTCTTTGATAGGTATTACATCTCTTAACATACTCAAAGGAATCTTGGCCACCAATACCCAGCTCTTAACGCTTTCTGTGCCGTCAACCGTCCCACAAAGTGCCCTCCACATGTAGAGTCATGGCACTCTTCTAAGATAAAAGGAACCTCGTCAGGCATCACACATCAGCGATAGATATCATCAACACCCTGCCAATATAGTGTCCCTGCGATCAAGGAGAACTTCAAAGCCTGTTGTTTGATTTTCCTCTTTTCTGATTTTGATAGACCAGCTCCAGTCTCTCCTGTTGATAGATAATGTGTAATAGCAGCATACCAAGATGAAATGGAAGCTGTATCAATTTTAAACATTTCTTCAATATCACTTCCTTCAGCCAAAGTCTCCTTCGGCTCCCCGAAATCCACAAGGCATTCCACAATTCCCTGCAACCTTGGTGGCTTACTCTTAATCTCATAATCGAACTCCTGCAAAGTGATTAATCACTTTGCCAAACGATCAGGCGGTTGCAGCTTATTCATAAGCAATCTAAGTCCTTCTGCATTCGTATAGAGAACTACCTTCTCATAGAGGATATAGTGCCTAAATTTCTTAGTCCCAAAGACCATCGCAAGACACAATTTTTCCATGTAGGTATAATTGATCTCCGAAATGCCCAATTTTCGACTAGCAAAAGCTATTAGATGATACCACTTTTCCTCCCAGATTTGGGCTAAACAGTAGTTGATACTATGCATGGTGGCTGCTGAAAATATGTAGAACACCTCGCCTCTTTTAGGTGCTTTTACTAGCTCCTGTTTCACATGCTCGAAAGCTACCTTACAAGGGTCGCTCCATTCAAATAAACAGCTAAAGGATAATAAATTCGTTAATGGCAACGTCCTTTCTGCCAAGGCATTTATAAACCTCCGATAGTACCCTATTGATGACAGAAAGCTATGTACCTTTTTCGAAGTGCGTGGTGGACTCATAGCAACTATAACCTTGATCTTTTCATGGTCAATTGCTATCCCTACTGAACTGACCACATGGCCTAGAAATAGCCCATAAGGCACTCCAAAGTCACACTTCTGTGGGTTAAGAGCGATGCAAAATTGTCTGTAGCGCTCAAAGCACTTTCTTAAAATAATCAACATCCTTTCCCTTACAGTGACTGCCCCTAGGTCACTCGTTTGGGGAGATGTCACCAAAGGTCTTGTTTGTTGTTCGTTGCCATGATCCACGTGCATTGTACAAACCAAAGGTCATCACATGGTACGCAAAAGTACCAAAGACACTAATAAAAGTCATTTTCAACTTGTCCTCTTCTGCAATTGCCATCTGGTTGTATCCTGCAAAGTAATCCATGAATGAATATATTTCCCTACCCGCTAATTGATCCAAAATCTGGTCAATAAATGGCAACAGGTAGTAATCCTTAATCATCTGCTTATTCATCTCTCTAAAATCTACACATAATTGGATCTGGTTGTTTTTCTTCTTCCTGATAACAACTGGTGAACACCATTCCATGTGCTGAACAGGGAAGATTAACCTAGCTTTCTGTAACTTCTGTAACTCCTCAAACAGCTCGTCCCTTAATTCAAAAGGCATACGCCTTACCTTCTGATGCACAGGATGACTGCCTTCTTTTACAGGAATAGTATGAATGGCCAGGCTGGGAGGAATGCCTCTCAGCTTGTCATAACTCCAAGCAAAGATGTCGCGGAATTCTTGAATCAAGGACACATAGTCCTCCCTTTCTACTGAACTGAGCATGGAACCTAATTTAATTGGCAGCAAATCCTCCGACGTGCCAAGGTCAAACTCAATCACATCTACATCTCTTATCCTATCTTGCGGCTCTATCGGCTCATTTAGAGTTACCTGGTAAATATCCTCTGTAGTGGAATCCTCTTTAGATTCATCACTGGATGATGTCTCAATACCAGATGGATCATCTATTGTTTCTAATTCAGTAGAGGATAAAGGAGCTCTCTCATTCTGAGGAGACTTAGGGTAAGCATCGACTATTACTCGATTAGCACCTCTATCTAGAACTACTCGACCGGCGGGTATATCGACTTGACAGTCTATTCGTAAGATCCAAGGCCTACCTAGAAAAACTCGATAGCTAGGACATCCTGCAAATCTTATGACCCTAAATTCCAAGAAGCATTCTACACTTGCCACTGTAACATGGACCTTAGTAATGCAACCTTCTAGTTGTCTCAGACTATCATCCGCCATTCTAAGAAGGGTGGAGCTGTCTTTTTGGATGCCTAGGCCCAACCTCTCCATCAATTCTGAACTCATGATATTGACGGAGGATCCCCTGTCTACAATAGCATGCTCCACTAATATTCCATCTACATATGCTGGAACCCTAGGGCAATTCTTTTTAGCATGATCAAACCAATCTTCCCCTACTCGTGCTATGCCCAAAGGTTCTACAATATACTCGATACACAGGATCTTTTTGAATTCCTTGCGTACTCTTGGAGATAATTTGATCAATTATAGAAGGTTTGCATTTGGTTTGACTTCACAAAGAGAACTTGCTAGATCAAAATCATGATAGGTAGCCAAAGCTCTCTTTTCTCGCCAAACCATCCTTTCTTTTGGTCTCGGGACCGGTTTTGGTGATTCTTTCTTGGCTCTTGCCTTCATTCTTGGCACTTCCTCATCCTTCTTAGGATCAACTTTTTGGTCAACCGGCCTTAGCGGTCCACCTTCCATGCTAGGGCTCTAGACTTGCGTCCCCTTATCCCCTTGCTAAGGGTTTCCCTCAACCGGTTTTGCATTATCTTTGTCAACCTCTTTAGCCTTTTGGTCTCTTGTCACGGCTCTTAGGTTAGAGGTTTCAGCATCATTGACTCGTACAGCCTCAATAAGGCTCACTCCATTGCCTTGTGGCAACTCTTCTATAGTGGTCTTTCCCCTTTGCAATATTTGTCTTGGTACATCATTTTGCTGCAAGTTATTTCCTTGCGCTCTATGATTAATGGGACCTGGCTATTTACTCCCTTGTTGAAGAGAACTAACCTTACTCCAACAGGTGGTAGCTAAATGGCCCGACTTCCCACAAATATCATTTTTAACATTTGGACAGTTTCTAGGGAAATGTTGTCCACCACACCACTTACAGCTGAATCTTGAGGGTCCACCCTCTTCAGGGCGCGTCGACTCCCTACTATCAGATTCTACTGCTTCTTCAAGAAATTGACATCAACAACTATTTGCCGATATTGTTTGGAAATCATGTTGGTATAATGCTTCATCATATCCTTAACTTTGCCAAGGACATTAGATGCACTCGACTCATAGCCTCGATCATCTACCCGTCGTTCCATTGGCCTAACAATTTGATTGGGCATGGGTTGTTGACTCACAAGAACAACATTAGAATTCGAAACTTGGCATCCAACATTTGGTGGAGCCAACTGACTTGCCATAGGCATAGTCACACTGGGCGGAGCTGGCAGCAAAGGTACATTCTGAACCATGCTTCCTCTCCCATTAGGGTTAGTCATAGGCATCCCTTGACTTCCATTCGTCAATGGTAGATTGCCTCCAGGTACTAAACCCGCATTAACATTCATTCGAGAGGAGTAGGCCATTTGTAATCGTGCTTCTACTCCTTCTGCCCGCGTAATAGCGGTGTCTATATCAGCCAAAGCCACACTGCTCAATTACACTTGAATATTGAAATCCAATCCATGCAAGGAGTATTGTAATTGGGCAGCCGGCGGAATAGGAATGCAAGTTTGTAACTTACGAAACACTTCCTTCAGCTTCTTGGCATAGGCTTTCACATTCTCATGGGGGTCTTGGCGTGTTACAATCAAGACACGAAACCAATATTGGCCACCTCTTTTAGGGGCATATTCTCCTCGGAAAGCTGCATAAAATTGATCGATTGTGGTTATGGTTTCAGACTCTATGCTATGATACCATACCGCAGCCCTTCCTTTTAACGTCATATTAAAGAACATCATGAGATGTCCCTCATCTTGGATGCGATAAATGAACATTAATATTTGGAATTTACAAATGTGAAATTCCGCATCCTCTTCAACTAATCCATTAAAAATGGGCAAGGGAACTCCTAAAGCTGGAAAATCTGGCGTCCCTGCAGGAATCGCAATGGGTTGTGCCATGGAGACAATCGGATTAGCAATGGGAGTTTGAATTGACGGAATCACACCCCCACTTGAAGTGGGTAGACTTGGTGGAAGAGAGGAAGAACTTGCGCTTCCTCCTGCACCTAACGGACTATGTGGAGCAGTTGGGTTACTAAGACCACTACCTCTTATGCGTATCGGGCTACTCCTTTGAGGAGAATAACGACATACGATCTCTAACCGCCATCTAGCCCTCTCAGCACGTTCTGTTTTTTGTATTTTGGCTTAACGGTCCTTGTCAGAGGACATAAACCAACTTCCTTTTGGTCCCTAGAAACCCTAGATTCGAGAACCTCCACTTATAGGTAGCTCCCGGTAGACGCACCACTGATGGGACCTGAAATGGGCCGGCACTGGCTATGGCACTAGCCGGACCTTATGCTCATGACACACAAACACCCTCACGGCCTCACGGACTGGGAGCGTCAATCTAATGCTAAAGGAAAAACTACCCTAAAGCTTAATTCATGCATTTATAGTCTATAGTCCAACAGTTCCCTTAAGCTCCTGAGAGGGAGAACCCATACACATTGGCAATGCCACCATCACACACATGGAGGCAACCTCTCGGAAGAATCACCGCGGCCCCACTGCAGCTCTCCTACATCGCAGGGATTGGCCCCTTGATGTGCTACTCAACATATAACACAATTGAACACAAACTCCTCTCTTTTATATTTCTTGTATTTCCAGGAGATGTACCATGTGTCCTTACTTAACAGTCCCTTAGGAAACCGACCCTCTATCCTACAGCAAGGGATAACCTCACACTCTCAATCGTGGGTCAAAGTCCTAAGAAAACAATTGCTATGCAATCCAGGAGATTTTCCTTTGATACCATGAACTATGCATGGTGCATAATGTGAATGGTTTAGTGCACAAACAAAAGAAAATCAGCATTGTGCATCGTGCGAAACCAATCTTTTCATGATTTCCATGCTAACGCTTATGTATTGAAACGAGGAGAGACACCGAGCCTTACGCTCATGGTGCCTTTCACTTTATTTTAAAACCACGTCCTATAGGCATGATGCAACACATAAATCAAATTTAAGATTTTACTTTGACTCTCAACCTCCCCTCTCACCCTACGGTTTAATGTTTTGCATTCATTTGATAGGTGAAAAGGTCGTTTTATGTGTATTTCTTTATAAAGAAAGCGATAAACACGGACAGAGACATAGAAACGAGGGTAAATCGAGGCCAACCTCATGCTTTACCTTCATTATCCATTGCACAAACACACATGTAATTTTTTAGAATTTTCCTTTTATCGTTTCCTAATTTTCTCCCATTTAAAACCCATTTTCCACCATTTTTTGGTATTTTTCCTCTATTTTCTCCAATAAAAAATGACTAGAAATTAGAATTGATCGTGGGCTGTGGCCTTTAGGTTCTTTGACAGAAAAATTTCAGGTTTTCTTGGTGTTATATCTCATATTTCTCATTTGTTTTGCAAAAAACCCTATTTTACCCCTTAAATGAGTGCTTTACGGGTTTTATAACACTAATTTCAACCATATCACTTAAGATTTTCTGATTTTTAGAGCATGAGCTGATAAAAATCATAGCAAACAACAACATAATGCATATTCAGCCCATGGGAACAATATTTCATCAACCAAATAGCATAAAAACTCATTTTTTCTTCATAAAAATTGAATTACCGCTTAGGCTTTGTGTCTCAGGATCTCGGTTTTGGTGTGGGACTGCGGGTCAGCCCACATTCAATGTCCAGCATCTTCACAATAAGCAATCTTCATGTCTTCATTGTTCCGGAAGCAATCCGGTCTCATCCAGACAAGCTTTCCTTCACCATTCTTCATTTTCCTCTTGCACACAAGAACATCCCCTTAGGGGAGAGAGAGGGAGGAGAGAGAAAGACTAGAATCATAATTCTTCATCCAGGCCATCATTGCTCGGGTGGCGAAATGATTAGCAGGCAAAGGGTAGGCAAGCCCCAATGTCCATTGGGTAGGTTGCTTTGAGCCTGGCATCTCCATCTCTAAGGATGGAGCACATTTTTTGGGTGCAAACTGGCGCCTCCTCCTCATGTTTTTTTCTTCTCCATCTTGCCCACGATTTCATGCTACATCAACTGCTACCCAAGGCCCCAAAGGTCATGCCCATTTTGGCCAACATAAGTCCACCTTTTCGCATCTTGACTGGTTCCTTGGCCATTTCCCCATCCGGGCTCCAAATCAAGCTCTGAAAAATCTTGGGCGTTCGGCTTGACATCCCGCATTGGCTGGAAACTCCTGACAACCCGCATGGTAGTCTGAAAAATTATCAAAAATCAACAAGTGTCGCTCGGGCGCCTTTTAAAAGTCGTATTTCACTTGGTGCTTAAAATCGTCCTAGCTGGAGCCACAGCCTTCGATGTTGAATATTTTTCCCCTAAATTCCGGATTTTTTGGAAAATTTCAGGCACATCCCGAGCTCAAAACTCCACTCTCACCACCCATATTCTTCATTCATGTATATAAGATAGTGCAATAAGGCTATCATATCATTTTGGACAGCACCTACATTGTGTGTGCTCTTCTCTCCCACATCTTCCTCTTCTCTGCCATAGCATCCCCTTCAAGTATAATACATTGAATCCAAGTGAGATGGTCTTGATCACCATGATGGGTTCAATGTGGAAACCTCTGCATCATAGTTAAGACGGATGCATTGGAAGCGAACCAATCTATGGAATGCACATGCATTTTTGTTTTCATAGAATAGGCTTGGATTCTTGAAACTTTATTAGATTAGGAAAAAAGAAATTTTGATTCAAGAAAATTTAGAAAAAGCCAAAAACACAAACTATTCTCGCTTGTTGTAGTTGCCATATCCTAGATTCTCGGTAATAACAAGTGATCTATCGCTTGAATGTGCTTCATGAGCTTAAAAACCGAAAAAATTACAGGTTTTCACTTTGATTTTACTAATTTCCATCAATTTTTAGCATGGGATGCATTGGCCTATTGTGGGTTGGAATTTTGATAGCAAGTAGCTAGTTATGGTCAATACTTGACTACTTTTAAAGACTCTTGTTTGCACATATCAATGGTATTCATGATTGGGATTGAAAGACACATACAATGTTCATGAAAACATGTGGGATTTACTATATTTAATTTTTATTTTCTGATTTTGGAGATTGACACAAGAAGCACATGAAAGCGGTCGCACCCGTAACAACTAGGTGCATTACTTGTAGTGATTTTCAAGTATAATTGGAAAAAGGTAAAGAACATGAATATTGTTGGTATGTCACTGAGATTTTTTGACAATATTTGCAGGTTTTTTGAGAAGACTAGAATATGCATGTCTCGGGAAAGAATTCAAGAAAGGGTAGTAAGAGGGCACAAAGAATCTAATCAGATCATTGCAAGTGGTCTAAGAAGACAAGAATATGCATGTTTGTTAAAATGAATAGGGCTTATTTATTACATCAATAAAATTAGTAAAAAAAAATCAGCCTTTAATGCCAAATATTCATGAGAAATCAAGAGTCCATGTTGGTTGTTTTGGTTCTTACCAAATTATAGTGAAGATAGTGTGCTTAACAAGGTTGCGATTGAAACTGTTTTTGTGAAGCAATTGGATGAATTTGTTTATTGAAAATTTACTATCAAAACTCTTGGAAAGCACTCAAATTTTCAATTTATATTGGTTTGAATGAAGTACTTGGATGGGAGCAAGTCAAAGACTGGCGCTTGTGAGCAGCCTGTTCATGGATGTATTGTTAACACAACAATCAAAAAGGGCTTTTGCTGTAATTTACTATGTATGCTCATTTAAATTGCTAAATTTTACTTGAAAATGAAATCATCAGTTGTAAAACCGAATTGGGACGAACGAGTAGACAAACTAAGTGCATTGGTGTTACCATTAGCTAGTCGGTAGGTAAGACCAAACTATGTGAGCTCCTAGAATCCTTGATGTGCCCAACCAAAGCAAGACACAAACTTGCAAATTCCTTGATATTTTTAAAGCATTAATCATGAGTGTTGCAGACTTTTCATACCACATTGAGATAGTCCTTAGCAATGTTGACTAGCTCCTTCTTATAGAGACTAAAGAGTGCATAGTCTAAAGAGGTAAGGGATCAAGTATGAGGTGACTTAATTCCTAGGTTTATTTTAAAAAAATTATTTTTATTTACAACATGTGAGGTGCATTGGGCTAGTTAGAATTGAGGATGCTATTGCAATAAGCACTTGATGGACTGTTTCGGGAGGTCCAAAAAGCTAGTTTGGGGGTGTTTAGGGGACATAGTTTCTATCTATTCATGCTCCTTGGTCCTTATTGAGAGTAGATTTTTGGAGCTTGATTTAGTGTGGAAAAGTGCCCAAGAGACGTAAAAGATCAATTTTTCATGGAAAATGAAACGATTGTGGATTGATGAGATGGAGTTTTCCTAGATAGAGTTCGATGCTAGGAACACAATGCAAGTCTTGGTTCCTTAATTGAAGTCCGTTTGACCCTCTATTTAATCCCCGCAAGGTTTGGCATTCTAAAGCAACTATGTGATCTGAGAGAGCCAAAAAAAGCACGATGCAGGCCAGGTTGATAGATTTCGATGATGTGAATCTAGTTGGATCTCGAATTGGAGTTCGTTTGGGCCTGTGTTTGCAAGAAACCACTTGCACATAGTGTGAAAACCCAAAGTTTGAACTAGATATTTTAATGATTAAGCTTAATAGCTTAATTAAAAGGCTTAAAATCATAAAAATTAAATCGTGGGGGATTGGGTGCCTTTTTTTTTTGTGCTCCATTTTTTTAAATTAAAAATGACTTTTGGCACCTATTGGCAAGGGGAAATGACTTTTGGCACCTATTGGCAAAGGGAAATGAAGAAGGGGCTGAGATAAACAATTTCCACACTTCCCATCACAAGAAATGGACAAGAAAATGATGTAGTAAATAGAAAAATCAATTCTAATATTTCTCTCTCCTCTCTCCTCTCTCCTCTCTCCTCTCTCCTCTCTCCTCTCTCCTCTCTCCTCTCTCCTCTTATTGTGTGTTTCCATGGTTGATTCTATTAGAGAATGGGGTGGACTAAGATGCGAGATTTCGATTGTGGGATGATGTTGAAGCATGAAGGAGCATAGATCAAGGTTAGGAGGAGTGTTAGTGGCGGCTGTTGGGAAGCATCAGCAGGCCTGCAATCACAAGATGCTTATGATACAAGGTGCGATTCTATGAGTAAGTCATAAATTTAATCATTTTATGATAAATTCCTTTTCGTAAATAGTTGGAATTGTTGTATTTGGTTGTCAATGTTGTGATTGATTAGAAATGTTAAGGAAATCAAGAAAAATAGTTCATTTAATAATTTATTTACAAACATGCAAGACTCGTAGCATTGCATTTTTCAGGAAAATCGTGTAGTTTTCTAGGGTTCGTTGTGTATATGGTGTTCTTATGGGATGGAATGTGATATAAAAATAATTTTTAACAAGATCAATAAACCCAAATTAGTAAATAAATAAATATCAATATTTATCAATAAATAAATAAAAATATTTTCAACAAAAATATTTTTTTCATTTAAAAAATAGAAAAGAATCACATTTGTGTTTGTGAATGTATGATAAGGCTAAGGCATGAGGTTGAGCCTCAGTTCAGCCCTATCTTTATGTTAAAGTGGGTATTTACTACTTTTTTGAAGGAAAAATACATAAGACATACTCTCTAAACCTACCACCAAATGTACAATATTAAGCAATAGGGAGGAGGGGGTGTTGAGGGCAAATAATATGTTGAATTCTATTTTTTTAAAATACATGCCATATAGGACACATGGTTTTGAAATGAAGAGGGTCTACTAGCACAAGCATGCTCAATGTTGGCCATATACAATGCAACAATCTCGGTTTAGAGTAAAGGCATGAAAAGAAATTTGTTTGCACCTTCACAATGTTGGTTGTTGATGGAAATATTTGAGCACTAAAAATCATACACAATTGCATTGCATATAACACATGGTATCATCCTGGATGCACAACAATTGTTTTCATCAACAATGACCTACGTTGAGGAGGTGAAGTACCCTAAACTGTAGGGTTAGTGGTTTATCTCCATTGGGGAGTATTCAGTGAGGAATATATTACATATCCTAGATTGATCGACTAAAATAGTGGAGCATATTTTATATGTGTTCTATGTATAAATGGTGCATCTTGGGGCCAATGCCCGAGGTGTAGGAGAGCCGTAGTATGAACGGCGCATCTTGGGGCCAATAATTGAGGTGTGGGAGAAATCCTATAAAATAGAGGCTCTCCTTGGGTGTAAGAGGGAGGTGAAGGAAGCATCACTTTGCATGTATCCAAGAGGAGAAGAGAAGGTACAAATGCTGTGGAGGCCCTGTTGAAATCAAGTGCTACGGAAGCTCTTCTGAAACCAAGAGGAGAAGAGAAGGTGCAAGTGCTGCGGAAGCTCTGTTGAAATTAAGGCCAAGAGGAGAAGAGATGGTGCAAGTGCTACAGAAGCTCTACTGAAATCAATCGCCAAGAGGAGAGCCCTACACATATTGTGTAGGAGAGAAGGAGACTTAAGAAGGATCAAAAGGTTCCAACTTCCAAGTTGTGCAAGTGTTAGCCGATTGTATACCGTGCAAGGAACCGTGATCTTGTTTTCAAGATCTACAAGTCAGAATTGGCTTATGTGTAATGGAGGAGCTTGCTCCTTGTCAATAATATAACTCCACAAGGGGGGGGGGGGGACTGGCCCATCTTCCAGTCCCTAGTGTGTTGCCAATTTCTCTACCTCTCTCTCTACATCTTTCTTTTCTCTCATTTATTCTCCCTCTGTGCCAACATAATATTCGCCATATATATTTTAAGTATATAAGAAAGTCGAGCATGTATCTTGGATTCTATAACATTAAGGATATGATGAAGCACTATACTGACATGATTACTTAACTTGAAATCATCAAGTGAAAAATCCAATAAGAGGTGCACCACAGAGGATATCTATCAAGTAACTTTGAATGAGCCAATAGAGAGGATAAGAGATGCAGACATAATTGAGTTGGACATTGGTACATTGAATGATTCATGGCCAATTAAATTAGAGTCCATGCTCAATTTGGAAGAAAGAAATGACTATGTATCCTTGGTTCAACGACATCTTTGCTTGGAGTTATGATGAGTTGAGAGGTATTCTCCCCAAGCCTAGCTATTCATACCATTTTCCTAAAGGAAGGTAGCCGCCCTCTGCTACAAAAAGTAAGGCATATGCCTTTCGAATTAAGGGATGAGCTATTTGAGAAATTTACAAATTTATGAAAAGTTGGCATGATATTCTCGATTCAACACACAGAGTGATTTTCACTAGTTATTAGGAAGAATAATAATAATCAAATTCAGCTTTGCATAGATTTCAGAGAGCATAATAAGTAGACGGTTAAGGATTACTATCCGTTACCATTTATTAATTAGATCTTAGATCAATTGACGGGTAGGAAAATCTATTGATTTATGGATTGTTTTGATGGATATAACCAAATGGCTATTGCAGAGGAAGATAAGCTAAATATGATGTTTATCATTGTCTTCGGTACCTTTTCATATAATGTGATGGCATTTGGTCTATGCAATGCAGTTGGGTCTTCGCATCATAGAGTTGATAATACTTTTGGCGACATCTCTCCAAAGGAGTTAAAAGTTTTCATCGATGATCTGGGGGTAACCACCACAAGGGAAAGACAACTGATCATTTTAAAGAGATGTTTTGAGGATTGTAGATAGTTCTACATTTCTCTTAATCCATGAAAGTATTTTTTCGGGGTGCCCTATATGGGTTGTTATTGGGCCATGTGGTTAGCTCAGTTTTGGTATCACAACTAACCCTGAAAAGATAAAGGTTATAGTCACTATGAGTTGGCCATGCACTCCAAAAGAGGTACACAACTTTCTGCCATCAGTAGCATATTATCAGAGATTTATCAATGCACTGGAAAAAAGAACATTGCCATTGATGAACCTATTATCTTTTAACTCTATTTAACCAAAGAAAATCTTGTCATGTATCTCTCCAGGATGTGAAGTAGGAAGTAGCAAAAGTACCAACCCTAAAAGCATCCAAAAGAGGTGAGGTACTTTATATATTTTTAGCAAAAACATTGCATAGTATTAGCTGCTATTTAGCCCAAATTTAGGAAGATAAATGGTATCATCCAATAGCCTTTGCTAGTAGCAAATTGGGGATATTTGAAGTCTACTACACTTATATGGAGAAATTGTGCCCTGGAATGGTTTTTGTGACAAAAGGAATCAAAGCACTATGTTCTCTATGAGAAGGTGGTATTTTTTACGAAGACGGAGGGACTTAGATTATTAATGAACAAGTAATAGCTGCTTGACCATTTAGCAAAGTGGTTGATCACTTTGCAGGAGTTCAAATATGAGATTAAGAGTAAGCCACCAAAGCTACAAGGTATTGCGGAACGTCTTGTGGATCTCAAGGAGCCAATTGAAATTTTGACTAAAGGAAGTGACATCAAAAGTTAATTCAGGATTGATACAACTTCTATCCCTTCCTAGCTATAATGCATTATCCATCTACAAGGGGATTCGGGACTCCTCTATCAAAGTTTGAGAAGAGAAAGATTTGGTAGCAAACACTACGCTTTTGGAATATACTAGGTGTCTTGTATTGGAAAGGAGTGGACAAGATTTATTGTTAATATGTAGTACCCGATGAGGTAACATTCATTCTTGAGGAATGCCATGATTCAACATGTGGATGGCATTTTGTTGGATGACTTACTACCCAGAAAGCTCTCTGTGCTCGATATTGGTGGCCATCAATTTTCCAAGATGTTTTCAGTTATGTTAAGCACTATGTCGATGCTGCCAAAGACATGATGCTAGGGAGAATCATAAGCGCCTACTAAACCCTATTTAGTTATGTTGCCCTTTGAAAAATGGGTTATCAATTTTGTTGGACCAATATACCCTTCATTGACTACATGAAAGCATTATATTATTGTAGCAATAGACTACTTTACAAAGTGGTCTGAAGCTCAAGCAACGACAAAGGATAATGCTAAGGAAATAATAAGTTTTATTATGGATCAAATTGTTTGCCATTTTGGTCCACCCCAGGAGATAGTGCCTGATCAAGGGACACACTTTCTGAATAAGATTTTAGTAGCCTTGATGGAAGCTTTGAAGAGTAAACACAATAAACTTGACCCATATAATCCGCAAGCAAATGGTCAAGTTCAAAGTACGAATAAACAACTTGTAGGGATCTTAATATCCAAGATAGTGTCTAAAAGTAAGCGAGATTGGGATAATAAACTATATGTGGCAGTTTGGGCTTACACTACGACATTCAAGAGAGCTACAAGCCACACCTCGTTCAAGTTGGTATATGGGAAAGAGTGCGTCTTACCATTGGAAATAGAGTTGCACACAGTGCGATTTTCTCTCAATCATTCATTGGGTGAGGCAAAAGCATCGCTGGAAAGATTTATTTCTCTTACATATATTGATGAAATTCAATTATAGGCTTTCTACATCAAGAGGTAGGGAAAAAGAGAATGAAAGCACTTCATGAACTTTGGACTAAGAAATATAAATTTGTAAAAGGTCGATTTTAGTGTTGTGCTATGATGCTCATCTCATGAGCTATTTCCTAGAAAACTAGAACGCAAATGGGATGGGCTGTATGAAATTGTGCATATAGGTAAGAATGGCTCTATAGCCCTTTTAGCAGATTTGCAGGGGGTAGAATTTAAAAATAAAGTTAACTTTAATAAGTTGATGCCTTACTATGTGTAAGGGCTGATGTCAAACTTGGTGCATGTGCAGGTCCTTTGTGATTCAGCTTTAACTTGCAGTAGGTACCAAGACAATCATAAGGGAAGAATCATTCCTTATCTTGAGCATTTGTATTTAGAGCAGCATTACCACCAAGGTCAAGTGACCTGGTGAAGTAAAGGTTATCAGGTTATTGAGTGGCAAGACGGATCGTTCACATGGGATATTAAGGTCTACTGCCACCATTATCAAAGGATTCTTATGAGTATTCCTATTGAGTTCAGCAAGGAAGGAGGGATTGTGCCTATTATACATCCTCTCTCTCAGCTCAACTTTGATTATCATAAGTATGAGTAAGCTAATCAGTATAGCATGGCCTACCAATGAAGACTGGGTCTATACTTTGTATTTTGATGGAGCATCTAGAGGGAATGCTAAGCATGCGAATGTTGGTGTGGTCATTAAAGACCGCCTAACACCATATTGGGGAATATGGAAATTTCCCATAAGTTTGGGACATGTGGTCAAATCTTTGGATTTGTCATAACTTGAATACTATAACTCCAAATTGAGCGCTCTATAGCTCAATAGATTCCATTTTTCAGGCACTTTCAAATGATAGGTCACATCATATGGTTTTGAGAAACTTATGGGCATGTTATCTGGGTGCCACCTTTTCAATATTCAAAGAATGGGAATTGGGATATTCCCAAACTCACTAATATTGTATTCCCTGATGTAGGGTTATTATGCAAATGGGAGTATATTTAGGACACTCTTTTACTAATAATATGGTAGAATACAAGGCTTTGATTATGGGGTTGAATGTAGCCCAATGTGGTGGTATCTGCCGGTTATTGGTGAAAGGTGACTCGCAGTTAGTGATCAACCAATTGAATGGGATCTATAGTGTGCGAGATCCCATCCTACGGATGTACCATCATGCAGCCTTAGATATAGTGTATATTTTTGAGATGGTGACTTGTCAGCTAGTTCCTTGATAGTGAAATTGCTTTGTAGATTCCGTGTTTTGAGTGGTTGTCTACCTCATGTTAAGACATTGTCAAGCATTCTAAGACCTGTTTTTAGAATGTAGTCCTAGTTACTCTATTTTGCTAGCCCAGTAGGCAGCTGTTCTAGGAGTCCACACTAGTGTGAGGTAGCTAGAGAAGCTTGTTGAGATAAAAAGAAGAGAAAATTTTGAATCTATCTAAAATATAAAAAATATAATACAAAGGTTTGTAAAACGGGGTTCTACCCCCTAAACTAGAAAAGGAAAGAAATAAAGAAATATCTTAGGGGTAGTTTATAATCACCTTGCGAAGGCTTGGTAGGTTTTTGGGGATGAGTCAAAATGGGGGCCGATGCCTTATCTTCCTAGGGATGGCATCTAGTTGGGAAAGAAATACTAAGGAAGGTTGGAGCAAAAAAAAAAGTCAGTAGAAGAGGAAAATAACTGAAGTGTCACCTTGCGAGGGCTTGGTAGGTTCTTGGGTATTGACAAGACAATGCCCTATTCGCCTTGGGTCACTATGCTTAGCTCCCTCCTTTTTACATGCCCAAATATGGAAACCTTCAAAGGAAAATGTTTTCAAATGAAAATATATGCTGACAAGGCAATAAGAGTCCTTGCCTAGTAGGGGTTCCTTGTCCAATTGTCCTAAGTTAGATAAGTAGTTCAGGCCACCACCTAGGATGACTTCTTTGATGGTTCTTTTTAGCCCATCTTTGCTGGAGCAGTTGGTTAGCGACTTACTTTGGACTTGTATCAGATTATACTGAGCCTATCCCTTGAGGATTTTCATGCCTTAATTTTATTAGGGGGTAGGGTGAGAGTTGTGTTTGTATCCCGAGGGGTCCACCTTATAGAACATGTAAGACACCACATGAATTCAAAAGAAAGGGTACTATATTTAGTAAAATTTATAGGATTATATTTACAAAAGGGATTTTTTAAATTATAGTTTAAAAAATATCCAAAGTAAAGTAAAAGGGGTCATTTTAAGGCCTTATAACATGTAAAGAAAGGATATTTCTTATAATATCATTTGAATGCACGTTATTTAAATGATTTCTTATAGGTGGACTCCTTGGGGCTTGTGCTTTGTTGAGCATTCTATTTTGTGGCAACTTGATGATTTTTATGGTTGTTGATTGTGCAAACCAATTTGTGGGATTCAATGGGTTGAGTTGTTCCATCCTGTGGTCACCAACGAGAGTGGATTTTTGGAGCCCGATTTTATGCAAAAAAGTATCAAAGAGACATAAAAGACCAATTGTTCATGGAAAATGAAATGGTTGTGGATTTATGAGCTAGAGTTTTTCTAGATAGAGTTGGACGCCAGGAACGCAACATAAGTCTTGGCTCATCAATCAGAGTCCATTTGACCCCCATTTAATCACCACAAGGTTTGGTATTCTGAAGTAGCTATGTGATCCAAGAGTCAAAAAGTGCATGACAAAGGCTAGATTAATAGATTTCGACGCTCTGAAGCCAGTTATCTAGTTGAATCTCAAATCGGAGTTCATTTGGGCCTCCATTCAACAAAAAACCACTTGCATATAGTGTGAAAACCCAAAGTTTGAGCTATGCATTTTAATGATTTAGCTTAATTCAAAAGCTTAAAATCCTAAAACATGAATTTTTTTTGGGGGGGGGGGGGGCATTTTTTTCGGCGCCCCATTTTTTGATTTAAAAATGGCTTTTGGCACGTGTTGGCATTGGGAGTAATGAAGAAGGGGCTATGATGAGCAATTTCCATGCTTCCCATTGCGAGAAACAGATCAAAAAATGGAAAGATCGAATTCTAGTCTTTCTCTCTTCTCTTGTTCTATGTTTCTATGGTTATTTCTATGAGAAAAGGGGGTGGGTTGAGATGTGAGTTTTTAATCATGAGATGATGCTGGAGCATAAAGAAGCATAGATCAAGGTTGAAGGAGCATGAGTAGCTATTGGGAAGCATTAGAGCTACTTCAATCACTAGATGCGTATGATACAAGATGTGGTTCTATGAGAAAGTCATAAATTTAATCGTTTTATGATAAATGTATTTGGTTGTCAATATTGTGATTGATTAGAAATGTTAAGGAAATCAAGAAAAATTAGCAATTTGTTAATATCTTTATAAACATACAAAATCTGTAACAAATCTAAGCATCGCTACCCAACACTCCCATACAATGTTCTAGGGTATATTACCTAGGGTATCCTAATTCTGCCGCCTCGCAACGAAATGTTCACGGCCACGAACCCACTAGGATCGACTTGAAATCTAGGTTCCTAGGGGTGAAGGTCTCCTAACAATATTCTAGTGTCGGGTCTTGGACATCCTACTTTATGCAGAGATACCCAAGCCAAAGCAAATCCATGCTGCACTTGGTTCAAAGAGAATGGGAAACAAGAGGGATGCACTGGCTCAACCTCTCTACCCATAGGGCATAGTCCCATTCCGGTCCCCTAAAATAGCATAAATTGGGTTCTAACTTAACAATACCTAAAGGTTGAGTGATGGTAAAACCTTGTGAGAAGCCTCATAGTTCTCTAGGACCACCCTGCCGTAGGACAGACCTATCATGGGTTCCGCCCACCTGCTTCCCTTAGTAGGCATTCTTTTGTTATCTAATTAGGTCCTATCACATTTATGTGTGACATTTAAAATCAACTTCATTAATTAATCTCTTTAGGGAATAGGGTTCATTTGTGTAATTTATAGCGCAGACACGAATACAGAGCAAGCAATCCTTTGGCAATCGAGTTCAAACAAATTCCTTAACTTATCTTCACCTTAATCTTTGTCTCCTGCACATACAAGAGA
Organism: Lygodium microphyllum; assembly: GCF_053477565.2. NCBI lineage: Eukaryota > Viridiplantae > Streptophyta > Polypodiopsida > Schizaeales > Lygodiaceae > Lygodium > Lygodium microphyllum. The sequence goes on along the minus strand of NC_141161.1, from coordinate 11,918,594 downwards.
AATTATATATTCCCTTCTACCAAGTAGAAGTACTCGGTCCAAATCACATGGCACCATAATTTCCATCCTTTATCTAGAATAGGATCTTCCAACGCCACAGAGGTTGGGCTCACGACAATCTTCAACTCCATTCGAGACAGGCAAGGGGTGTCCAGAGCTCCACCTGACCCCAAGCGGCCTAGGAGTGACACAACTTCCATGGTTCGCCTTTTCACCACTCACCCTTCAGCCCATGAATCAAGCAGTGCCCTCTCGGGTTCAATGCAACGTGACCTTGGAGATGATCCACCCATGTAAAAATATCATTTCCTTAATTAATTCAATTAATTATCAAATACAATCAAGGCAATAAACCCTAATATCGTTTTCCCGAAAAACATTCCTTTATCTCCATGGCAACTTGTCATCACAGAATCCAACCATGAATTTTTCAACAATCACAAGCACAAGCACTTGGAATAATCATCCAAACCACAATCCATCAATTAGTTGAATGTAAAAGCATTTAGAGTGTTATTCAATCAACCAACAAAACAATGGTACTCTTTTCCAAACATTGCAAAAATAGTTGCGATAACCCTTCCATCTCATATTTGCTCTACCCCTTGGGATCTAAGCGATTTTACACAAAATTTACTTAACACTTCGGCTAAAACACATGCCAAGGTCTCATACAACCATGCAAGAATGTAAATTCTATTGAGCACTTACATTGATCAACAACCCGACCTTTTTTCTAACAAGTTTAGAAGTATTGGTCTATACTTGACCCTAGGGTTTCCTAATCCCTTGAGTTCTTCCCTTGCCTTTGAGGCCTAGAGATGTTCTTTGCATCTAGCCCAACCCCAAATAGGAAGGATAAACATAGTCACTATCTAAAGGATCTCAAAGGCATCGTAGTTTTAATCCTAATGATTATTGTTTGTACGAGCTATGCACAACTTCAAGATCCTAATGAACTAATAGTTCGTGATATTAGTAAGACTTTAATGCAAGATCAATTTGTGTACCATTGATGTATGTTTCATATAATATTTTGCATGCATGTACTGTCTATGTGCATCTACGAGCCTTAACAATATTTTCCTAGGTAAAGATTAATCGAAGACATATCGATGCTTAATACTTTAGGATTGGATATGCTGTTTATGCTATGTATGGACTTGTCACATAGCAACTAGGTGTAACTAACTTCCCTTGATACATGCACTTCGCAAACTCCATCTTTCGAATGTTTGCTTTTCAATAATCCCTTCTCACGCAGCTTAGTATGAGTCTAATGCATCTCATGCATGAAATCACATCCATTAATTTGGAGATATATTACTAATGATCGATACCATAGTTGGGTTGGTAGTGGTGCCCTTGTCCGAGGCTTCGTTGCTTGTTGTGGGGTTGCCATCTGCGTGCGATATTTTTCACTTAGGGGCCATTCTCAATCTTCATCTCCCTTAGACATAAATTGCACAAGATGTCCGCTCCTTGTACTCAATTAGTGAGGGGATCAATTGGGGAGAGAAATTACACTGCAGATAATCCAAGTGAAACAAGGGGGAGAAGAATAGCATGTGTGATCACCCTCTAAGGAGGGGAAGAGAAGGAGAACCTTCTTGGAAGGTTCTCTCTCTTGCTCTCTGTCACTCCCTCTCTCCCTCTCCCTCTTTCTCTCTCTCACTCTCCCCCTCTTCTTCTTCTTCTTCTTCTTCTTTGTCTCTCTCTCTTCTCACCTCTCCCTTTCTCTCCCTCTCTCTTCCTCTCTCTCTCTTTCTCTCTCTCTCTCTCTTCCTCTCTCTCTCTCTCTCTCTCTCTCTCTCTCTCTCTCTCTCTAAGTTGGCAGCAAGAGGGGGGACAAAGAGGTGGTACTTCCCTCCCTTCCTTTACGATTGGGGGAGAGTTTATATAGGGACGAGTGGTTATTATGGGGTGGGGGGGGGGGGGGGGAGATGTGGAGAAAAGGTGGTGTGGTGGTGGCGGTGGTGGTGGTGACCATTGTCTATTTTTCATGGCAGCGAGGGCCCAATTTGGGTGCGAGTTGGGTGTGCTGGCCAAGGGGGAAGGACTGGTCATTAAGTCCAAGGGGGAGGGGGTGGCAAGCCATGTGGCCTCCCCCCTCACCATCATCGTCATCTTCCTCTCCATCAATGTTGGCTTCCTCCCTGTGTCATCATTGACGGCCTCCTCGTCCACATCACCAACCACTTTATCGTGGTCCGTGTCATCTCCATTGTCGTTCTCTTCCTCTCCCACTTCGTCATTACGCCACTCTCTCTCCCTTTCGGGACGACAAGGGAGGAGAGGATAATTTAAAAAATTGCACTAAAAATTATAGGGGGGAGGGTTTTCCCATGCAGAGTGGTGGGGAAATATTACAGTAACACTGCGATTTTAAGGGAAATCATGTGATTTTGGGGTTTTGTTCTGTATATGGCGTTCCTATGGGATGGAATGTGATATAAAAATAATTCTCAATGAGATCGATCAGTCTAAATCAGTAAATGAAAAAAATTCAATATTTATTAATAAATAAATAGAGAAAAATAGAAAAAAATAAAAATAGGTTTTTTTTTGTCCAAAAAAAGAAAAAAATGACAATTATGTTTGTGAATCTATGTAACGTGTCCGCCTATTGGTTGCCCAAGCATGTTTTAGTGGTCCATGAAGAAATGATTCTAAGCATCACTGCCGAACACTCCCACGAAATGTTCCAAGGTTTGTCACCTAGGGTTTCCTGAGTCCGCCTCACAATGGAATGTTCGTGGCCAAACACACTAGCATTGACCTGAAATCTGGGTTCTTAGGTGTCAAGGTCTCCTGTCAGCATTCTAGCGTCGGGTTTTAGACATCCTACTTTATGCAGAGATACCCAAGCTAAAGTAGGTCCATGTCGCACTTGGTTCAAAGAGAATGGGAAATGAGAGGGATGCACTGCTCAACCTCTCTACCCATAGGGTATAGTCCCATTCTGGTCCCCTAAAACACCATGAATCAGGTTCTAACCTAGCACTACCTAAAGGTTGAATGACAGAAAAACCTTGTGAGAAGCCTCCCAGTTCTTTGGGACCACCCTACCATAGGACAGATCCATCTATTGAGATTGAGAGAGGCAGAGATAGAGTGAGGAGCAAAGACAGAGTGAGGAGCAAGCATGCTCTCTTCTTCTTCCATTCATTCATTCATTCATTCTCACTCACATTACCACACACATAGAATAAGTGTATACAATAGTACTAAGGTCCGTAGGACCATTCACACTGGGTCTAAGACCACCGACTTATTTAATGTCCCACACTTGCTGATACAACTGGACAATACTAATGTCATTCATACATACTAATAGGAGAATAGTATGAGCTTGATGTTCTAACACTCCCCCTCAAGCTCAAATCATCTGATGAACTCCAAGTAGCTCTCTAAAACTACTAAACTTATCTTTACCCAAAGACTTGGTAAAATATTTGCAACTTGTTCATCAGTCTTCACATGCATAAGATCTACTCTCCCTGCAAGAACCATCTCTCTGATAAAATGGTAGTGTACCTCTATGTGTTTTGTCCTGGCATGGTATACTGGATTCGTTGCCAAGAGTACACTACTGATATTGTCACATAATAAGGTCACTGGAGCATCCACCTGAATATCCAAATCAGCCACCATAAGCTTGAGCAGCCATGAAATCTCACATGTTGCCAATGCAGCACCCCTGTACTCTACCTCGGTACTAGACAATGCAACCATTGGTTGCTTCTTACTGCTCCAGCTGATCGTGCCACTTCCAAAGCCAAAAGCATAACCACTTGTAGATTTGCGATCATATCAGCATCCTGCCCAATCTGCATCTGTGTATCCAGCTAGTTTCAAGGGCTTATCTCTCATATAGAACAACCCATAATCTACAGTGGACTTAACATATCTCATAATCCGCCTAGCATCATCCAAATGTGGCTTCCTAGGCCTCTACATAAACTGACTTATGAGCCCAACTGCATAACTCAAATATGGCCTAGTGATGGTCAAATAGATCAGACTTCCAACTATCTGCCTGTACATAGTCACATCCTGAATTTGAGCTCTAGTGCTAATGTCCAACTTGACATTCTGATCAAGGGGTGCATCCAATGGTTTGCATTCAGCCATGCCATACTTCTTCAGCATTTCCATGGCATAATGTTTTTGCATCAGCCATAAACCATTTTCAGCCTTGATTACCTCAATACCCAAAAAGTACCTCAACTCATTGAGATCTTTCATGTCAAATTCAGATTTCAGCATCTTCATTACATGCGGTATGCCCAAGTCATCATTACCAGTGATTATCAAATCATCAACATATATGACCAGCACTACCAAGCCACTGTCAGTCTTCTTTGTAAATAGGCTATGATCAGCCCTACCAACAATAAATCCCAACCTCTACAAGTAGTTACTGATCCTAGCATGCCAAGCTCTTGGAGCCTGCTTCAGCCCATACAGTGCCTTTTTCAGCTTGCATACATAATGCTGAAAATCAGGGTGAACATACCCTTCTGGCTGAACCATATAGACATCCTGTGCTAAGTCACCATTAAGAAAGGCATTCTTTACATCCATCTGCTGTAATTTCCAGCCTCTAGTAGCAGCCAAAGCAATCATAGTGTGTACGGTTGCCATCTTGACAATAGGGCTGAATGTTTCCTCATAATCAAGTCCATACTGTTGGGCATACCCCTTAGAAACCAACCAACACAATATTAGTGAGTTTGGGAATCTCCCAATTCCCATTTTTCGAATACTAAAAAGGTGGCACCCGGATAACATGCCCATAAGTTTCTCAAAACCACATGATGTGACCTATCATTGGAAAGCACTTGAAAAATGGAATCTATTGAGCTATAGAGCACTCAATTTGGAGTTATAGTGTTCAAGTTATGACAAATCCAAAGATTTGACCATGAGTCCCAAACTTATGGGAAATTCCCATATTCCCCAATATGGTGTTAACCTGTCTTTATACTTTTCCACACTGCCATCCGACTTGCATTTGATTTGGTAGACCCATTTGCAGCCAATGGTCCTTTTTCCTTCATGCAGTGGCACAAGATCCCATGTCTTATTTTTAGCCAAGGCATTCATTTCTTCATCCATGGCTGCACACCAATTCTCATTTTCCACTGCTTCAGCATATGTACCTGGTTCTTTGATCTCCATCACTTTTGTCATGTAAGCATAATGCTTTGCAGTGTAGGCACTATATGTCAACCTATCAACAGGGTATTTGGCCCTCTGTGAGCGTCTAAGCTGTGGTGCACTACTCGATTCCCCTCTCTCATGAGGCAGAATGTTCCTGCTGTGCCCCAGGCATATAAACAATCGGAATACCAAGTTCACTGTCTAAAGTGTCAGTAGACTCATATCCAGAAGTCATTCTACTAGGTGTCATCATCCTAGATACATCCTCAGTAATTTTCTCTTTTCCTTTGTCTGCAACATCATATCTCCCCCTTAGTGACATACTAGTGTCAATGGACGGTGAGCTCCTCAATCTCCTTGTCCATGGGGATACTGTATGACTACTAGGTCCTGTCATAGTAGTGCTTTGCTGCATATCAACTGTGGATACATGAGTAGAAGGCATATCTGATGGCACTGTAGCCGATGATACATATCAAGAACCCATCTCATAAAAAATAACATCCCTGCTCACCAAGGTCTCCCTGGTAGAGGGATCATAGCATTTGTATGCCTTCTTCTCTTGCGAATATCCAATGAAAACACACTTATGCGCTTTTGGATCCAGCTTCTTCCTTTTTTCATCTGGAATATGCACATAAGTAAGACAGCCAAAGACTTTCATGTGACTTACATCTGGCTTATAGCCATACAGCTTCTCAAATGGTGTCATCTCATGAATACCTGCAGTGGGAGTCAAATTCAAGATATACATGGCTTTCATAACAGCCTTAGCCCAATAATAGAGCAGCATCTTCTTCTCATTCATCATGGCATGAGCAGCTTCCATCAAGACCTTGTTCTTTCTTTCAGCTATCCCATTCTGCTGAGGAGTGCAGCTGCAGATAAGCTGCTTGTGTATGCCATTTTGAGCCAAAAAGTTGTCAAACTCATTTGATACATACTCTCCACCGCTATTTAATCTCAAGAAAGGGATATAACAGTCAGATTCCTTTTCAACTTTCCTTTTAAACTGCTGAAAAATAGCAAACACCTCATCCTTTGTCTTCAGAATGTAAACCCAAGTATAGCGAGACTGTAATCATCAATGAATGTCACATAATACTTCGAGCCTCCCATGGATGCATTATGGGCTAGCCCCCAAACATCATAGTGCACTAACTGCAACGGACGTGTACTTTGCCTTACATGCCTGACAAATGGCAACCTTGACTGCTTACCAAATTGGCAAGCATCGCATACATTACCAATATCTGAATATTGGAACTTGGGTAAACCTGTAACAAGCTATTTTTTCTGCATACTTTGCAGCCTTTGAAAATCTACATGCCCCACTCTCTTGGTCCAAATTTCCAAATCTCTAATAGTGCCAAAACCATGGGCAAACATAGCTGAATTCAGCTCTAGCAAGGTAGCATCAAGAGAACATTCTGCCATTCCTATGGCCACGAGCTATCAACTTGCATCCATTGTCAAACTCTTCAATAAAGCAACCATGCTTGTTGAATCTAACCTACAAGTTCTGCTCCGACATCTGACCAACAGACAGTAAGTTCTTCATAAACAAAGGAACATGTAATACATCATGCAAATTTTTCTTTCTGCCATCATGAACCACAAGAGGAACTTTGCCTTTATGCCCAATGCTATGATGCATGTCATCACCTGTACAGACATAGCCATGTTTTTCAGCCACCATATCAGTGAACCAATCACCGTGAGGAGTCATGTGGTTTGATTCCCTTGATCAATGTACCAAACTACATCATCATTGCATTTTTCAGCAACTCTGTCTTTTACATACTGCATGGCAAACAATCTATCTCCTGAAGTATCATCTGCCTGACTAGATGTAGCAAAATATCCATGTTGTTTGCCTTTCTGATTGCCTTGCTTCTTCCAACAGTCCTTGGCAATATGCCCATACTTCCCGCAGTAATGACAATCCTTATCCTTGTTCGGATTGTTAGATGGACGCTGCTATTGCCAGGAGCCTCTACCTCTAGGGCTAGATCTCCCCTTGCCTCTAAAGTTTCCACCACCTCTTGCATTCGATACCTGTTGGTTGTTATTGCCATAGGATGCATTTTGTTAGCCTCCTCTTCCAGATCCATAGCCTCTCCACGGTTTCCATGGCCGCGTTGATTGGAATAGAAAACTGCATCCTTGTTTTTAGAAGTGCTAGATCCTATAGCCAAGCCAAGCTTAACCTCTTCATGGATAAGCAATGCAACCAACTCATTGAAATCAGGCATTACAGCCCGCATAGACACAGAAATGTCAAAATACTTATACTCAGGCCGCAAGCCATTCAAAGTCATAGCAACCATGTCTTCATCTTCAACCTGTGAACCAACAGATGCCAACTGATCCGCAATGGTCTTAACCTCCATGACATAATCCTATATAGATTTGCTCTTCCTCTCCATGTTGTTGAACTTTTGCTTCAACTGTATCTTCTTGGCACTTGTGGTTGTGCCATAATACTTGACCAAAATGTCCCATGCATCCTTAGGAGAGCTACAATTCATTATCTGCATTACATGGCATCTGAGATACATAAAGAGAGCCAGTGCAAGACTCTACAAGCTCTTCCTGTCCAAGCTTGGTGTAATCGTCTCTGATAAGCAATTGTAGTAAAAAACCAGGGTATTTCAGCCCAATGATAGCTCAAAATAGTCCACAATCAATGGTCTAAGTCATAAGTATAACAGTCAATACATATGCTTTGGAGTTGCTTTAGCTTGAACTCTTGCAACCTCACTGCCAGGGTAAATACATATAGTCTGAAAACTATAAACTATCAATGACCAGTAGCTTATTCAAAGCCAAAATTGAGTCATATACATGTCATACATGTCCCAAACCTTCATAGACAGCTGCTAGTACATGTAGCAGTCCAAAAATAACCATACGGGCACAAAACAGTGCATAGGCAGCAAGTATAGGTGTCAAACTTCCTGCTCATAGATTGCAATCAGCAAATGCTCAGTAAAATCTTGTCTATCTAGCTCCAAAACAGCCTCAAACCATGTCATACATTCACTTTGAAGTGTTAGGTTCAATACATGAGCATTCGGGTAACCATAGACATCTTGTCTTCACAAATCCAAGTCATAGATTGCATTTATAGCTTGTACCCAACCAAGACAATGTAACTGCATTAATTTCCAACTCCAGACTTCAATTTTCAGTAGTAGTTAATGCTTGTCTTAGTCCTCCAAACATTCAGTAGGCATATCCCAAGTCATACATTTGACATGAACCAAGCAATGTCATGTAATGCTTCAAGTAGGCCAATGCTTGCTCCCCACACTTTTTGATAGTTTTTTAGCCTACTTTAGACTTCTAGATCTGTGTATTTTCAGTAAGAAATTTCAGCTTCAATGCATAACATCTAGTTTACATGTCTTCTTTGCATGCACCCATGCTCTAATGGTTGTTTTGGACATGTTTGAGAGCTCCAGACTCATGTTAACCATGCATTCATGATGTATGTACCTTGTATACAGCAAACAGTAAAAAAATCCCAGACCTACAATTAGTGATTTCAGCTCCTAGATGAGCTCACAGCAACCAAGAATGGTTCCAGGCCTTTAATCATCCTTCAAAGGGTTCAGACAAGTTCTTTACCAATCATCAGTGGATGATCATAATCATCATTTGCAAGCATCTGAGTCCACATTCTGGATAGGCGCAGTTCACACAGATCTGTTAATGTGTTCAGCAGCTTATAATGGTGACAATGATGGTAATGAACACTTTATTTATGCTCAATAGAGCTCCCCATAGGCTCCATACAGGCCTCAAGTACATATATCAACCATAGACCTCACAATGAGTAGATGCATGCCTCTATAGGAGAAGGAGCAGTTAGCCCTTCTTCTCAAGAACCTTAAAGCTTCAATTTTCCAGCCTTCTTCACAAATGCTTTCCACAGAGCCCAGTCATGGGTGCTCTGATACCATGTTGAGATTGAGAGAGGCAGAGATAGAGTGAGGAGCAAGCATGCTCTCTTCTTCTTCCATTCATTCATTCATTCATTCTCACTCACATTACCACACACATAGAATAAGTGTATACAATAGTACTAAGGTCCGTAGGACCATTCACACTGGGTTTAAGACCACCGACTTATTTAATGTCCCACACTTGCTGATACAATTGGACAAGACTAATGTCGGTCATACTTACTAATAGGAGAATAGTATGAGCTTGATATTCTAACAATCGGGAGTTCCCCCCACCCGCTTCCCTTGACAGCTTTAGTTTTCTAATTAGGTCCTATTATATTTATGTGTGACATTCAAAATCAACTTCATTAATTAATACTTTTAGGGAACAGGGTTTTTTTGCGTAATTTATGGCACAAACACGAAGACAGAGCAAGCAAGTTCCTTAACTTATCTTCAAGTTATTCTTTGTCTCCTGCCCACACAAGAGAAATTATATATTCCCTTCTATCCAACACAAGTACTCGATCCAAGTCACATGGCACCATAATTTCCATCCAGTATCTAGAATGGGATCTTCTAACGCCCCAAACATTGGGCTCATGGCAGTCTACAACTCCGTTCTAGGATAGTTAAGGGGTACAGAGCTCCATTAACCGCAAGTGACCTAGGAATGAGAAACAGCTTCCGTGGTTGGCATTTTCACCACTCAACCTTCGACCCCTGAATTGAGCAATGCCCTCTCAAGTTGAAGAGCGGCATGACCTTGGAGATGATCCATCCGTGCAAAATATCCTTCCTTAATTAATCCAATTAAGAATGAAGCCCAATCAAGGCAATCAGCCTAATATCATCTTCCGAGAAAACATTCCTTTATTTCTCCATTGCAACTTATCATCATAGACCCCTGCCATGAATTTTCCAGCAATCACAAGCACTTGGAATAATCGTCCAAACCACAATGCAACAATCAATTGAATTTAAAAGCATTTAGGACATTGTTTGATCAATCATAAAAAACAATGGTATCCTTTTCCAAACATTTCAGGGAAGGTTGCGATAACCTTTCCATCGCGTATTTGCTCTCCCCCTTGGGATCAAAAGCGGTTCTATGTAAAATTTACTTAACACACCCTTTTTTCGACTAAGGCATATGTTAAGGTTTCAAACACTATACAAGACATAAGTTCTATTAAGCACTTACATTGTTCGATAACCCAACCTTCTTCCCAACAAGTACAAAAGCATCAATCTTTCCTTCAACTTAGGGTTTCTTATTGAGATATCGAGCTCCACTCCTGATATGCCAGGGTGACCGTTGTGCATTTATGTCACCGACTTGTCAGTTGCGGATGCGGTTGGTACACCGCCCATGATTAATAGCTAGATGACAGCTATCCTTATCTACTCTAGTTCGTGGCTCAGTTAGTATGCCACCTTAGTTAGTTGTCTTTGGTTTGAGACCCATATATAGGGTTCTTCTATTTCTTTGTAAGAGAGTTCTTTTGGCTTACACAACTAAGAAGAGGAAAACTGTTCTCAGCCTCCACCTCTATGTATATTCCCCCATTGTGCAAGCAAGAAAGCTACAAGTGAGACTCCTTCCTTCTCTCCCACAATCTTGGCATGATATCAGAGCCTTGTTCGTGGTAAGGAGCTCAAGAAAGCAAGCCAAGCTCACTGTGTTCTAGTAAGAGGAGCAGTTTTGCTTTCATTTTCTGTTTTTGAATCAAATCTTTGCGGGTAGCACAGCCGAAAATTGCAAGAGTGCATTGTCTCAGGTTGAGACGCCCTTCGCGGTGAAGCAAGAGGGCAGTATATGCTGTGGGCAAGGGCTTTAGCCCTTGGTGACCCTGTTTTTTTGATTTGAGGCCATTTCGGGGCCTGTTTTGGAGGAGGAAGTTTTCTGCGCGCACTCAGGAAAAGGCCCAGTTTTATGCTGTGCAGCCACTGTTCTACAGGTCGGTGAAAAGTTACTGTAGAAATTGCATCGTATGCCTGTGCGCAGAGACATTGGGAGTTACAGAATCATCCTTGTTGCCTATTGATGCAAAATCGTCACTAGGAAGTGACTGTGTGGTCAAATACCACTTTCGTCAGTTTTGCAGATTTGCCCTTATGAGGCTGAGGCTATGTTCTTTGCAGTGTCAGAACTTTTTGCAGTGTTCTGTAATGGCGTCTGATTCTCTTTCACAGATTGTCATTGAAAAGCTTGACAAGAACAACTTCCAAGCATCGAAGTTTAGAATGACGAATTTCCTTATGGGAAAAGGATATTGGAAATTTGTTGCAGGAAATGAAGAAGAACCAGTTCTTTCTGATGTTCCCAATCAACAGCAAATGCAGGCATTTAAAGCATGGCAGGCATTTAAAGCATGGCATGGGAGAGCCAGGAAAGTTATGTACTAGCTGTCTATCAGTATTTCAGACTCTATGATTGTGCATATTCAAGATGCAAGTACGCCAAAGGAGGCATGGGATACTTTGTCAAAAATGTATAGCACAAATACGCAAGCCAAGAAAATGCAGCTCAAGCAAGAGTTGCACAATGTGCAAAGAGAAAATATGAGCATCAATGACTACCACATGAAGGTGAAGAAGATTGCAGATGCACTTGCTTCCATTGGGTCGCCATTGGAAGATGATGATTTAGTTTCTGTGACCTTGAATGGTCTAGGAAAGGATTATTCACAGTTCTGAACATCCATTTCCGTCCGTGAAAGATTTCCTGATTTTGAGGAGTTGATTGCTCTTCTAATTTCTGAGGAGCAGAGAAATGGTGGTGCATCTTCTTCAGGAGGAACTTCAAAAGAAGCTGTCTTCTACTCAAATCCTGGAAGAGGTAGAGGCAGAGGTAGAGGAGGCCGTGGTAGAAATCAGAATATGCAGCAAACTCAAGAAAACCAGTCCTATGGAGGAGGACGTGGTAACTCTAGAGGCAGGGGGAGCCAAAGAGGTTGTGGTGGATGGCCAAGAGGCCAAAATGCAAACAGTAATGTTGAATGCTACTACTGTGGTAAAATGGGTCATATGGCTAAAGACTGCTATAAAAAGCAGAATGACATCATGAATGGAAAACTGCAACAAGGAAATTATGCATCTTCTAGTAGATAGGGTGATGACAGAAATGAGCATTTGTTTATGGTGCAACACATGAACAATTCTGTGACAAGTGCAGAAGAAAGCAACGAAGTGTGGTATGTTGACTCAGGTGCATCAAACCACATGACAGGTCATGCAGAATGGATGGAGGATGCAAGGAAAATGGAAAAACCAGGATTTGTGGAGACTGGTGATGATACTGCACATCCTATTGTGCAGATTGAAAAAATTCATTTGTCTATGCAGGATGGGAAAAAGAAATACATGTCCGATGTATTTCATGTCCTGAATATCACCAAGAATCTGGTTTCTGTTGGTTGAGCAAGGCTTGCAGGTTAGATTTAATCCTCATGGATGCTTTGTTGAGGATATGAAAAATAAAGGTCGCTTGATAGCAAAAGGAAAGAAGAAGGGCAGAATGTTTACGTTGGATGCAGACATGTCTGAATTGAGTGCAGCAATGTTTGCACATGGGACCGGTGTAGTTGCAGATATTGATATCTGGCATAAACGCATTGGTCATATTAATGTACAACGACTTAAATCAATGCATGCCCAAAATATTGTTGCAAGATTGCCTAAATTCAAGGTTGCAGAAATGCATAAGGTATGTGAAGCCTGTCAATTTGGAAAACAGGCAAGGAAACCATTTCCTAGACATGTTCAAGAGAGTGAGAAGTAATTGGAATTAATCCACTCTGATGTGTGGACTACTAAAGCTGCATCTCTTGGAGGCTGTCATTATTTTATCACTTTTATTGATGACTATAGCAGAAAAGTTTGGGTGTATTTTATGAAAAAGAAAAGTGAAGTTTTTGGGCATTTCAAAACTCTTAAAGCTATGGTTGAAAAAGAAATAGGCCTGCAAATAAAATGCCCAAGGTCAGATGGAGGGGGAGAGTACCTCTCAAAGGAGTTTGCAAGGTTCTTGTAGGAGCATGGCTTAAATTCATGTAGTCATACCCCACAACAAAATGGAATTGCAGAAAGGAAAAACAGGCATATTGGAGAGGTATCTCATGCCATGCTCAACGAAAAAGACTTGCCAGATTTTTACTGGGCTGAAGTAGTTGCTACAGCAGTCTACATAATGAACATGACTCCCACTGCAGCAATACATGGGATGACTCCAGAGGAGAGGTATACTGGTAGGAAACCAGATATTTCTCATTTGAAAATTTTTGGTTGCATTGCCTATGTTCATGTGCCAGATGAGTTGAGATCCAAATTGGATCCAAAAGCTGAGAAGTCCATCTTTATTGGTTACTCTTTGCAGCAGAAAGGGTATAGATGCTATAACCCTTCTACTCGTAAGTTTACAATGAGCAGAGATGTTGTTTTTTATGAGATGAGTAGCTGGTATAAACCAGTAAATGTGATTGATGATGTAGATGCACAAAATGGTAATGCTGCACAGAATTCACAGCAGCAGTCACAAAATATTAGTGGACCTGGAGCGTCCTCTAGCACTGGTTCACATTCTTCGCCATGGACAGGTAGATTGAGATCAGGAGAATCTTCTCAAAGCAATGTAGATAGTGGTATGCAGGTATCACGAAAAGCAAAAGACAAGGTAGATCAGCCCATGTTTGATGTGAATGCAAGTCACTCTTATGTGGATGGTGAATCTAGTGGCTTAGAACAGAGCATTGATGATGAGTTGGGTATTCCTTCTATTGTTACACCTCGAGTAAGGAAGACCAGGGATGTTTTGAGAGCAACTGGGAGTGAACCTACTTTGCGCAAGTCTACCAGAGCTAGGTATCCTCTGGACAGGCTGAAATATGATGGATTTACAGCCATTCACTATGCATATATGGTCAAAGTGATACAGGAACCAGAACCCACTTCTTTTGAGCAAGCCATGGGAAAAGAAAAATGGAAGAAATCCATGGATGAAGAAATGGATGCCTTGAAAGAAAATGCTACATGGGAGTTGGTATCTTTGCCTAAAGGTAAAAATGCAATTGGCTGTAAGTGGGTTTATAAGGTGAAGCACAATGCAGATGGTTCTGTGAATAGATACAAGGCAAGATTAGTAGTCAAGGGGTATGCACAAACATATGGCATTGACTATGAAGAAACATTCAGTCCGGTTGCAAGGATGGCAACCGTAGGAGCAGTCATTGCTATGGCTGCATCAAAGGAATGGTCTTTACATCAAATGGATGTAAAGAATGCCTTCTTGCATGGTGATTTGCAAGAAGAGGTCTATATGGAGAAGCCACCAGGTTATGTGCATGATGTTCATCCTGAGTTTGTTTGCAGGTTGAAGAAAGCCTTGTATGGCTTGAAGCAAGCACCTAGAGCATGGTTTGACAAGATAGGACAGTATCTTGTCACTATTGGCTTTCAGATTTCCAAGGCAGATTTCTCACTTTATGTGAGAAAAACAGAGAAAGGTATTATGCGACTTGTCATTTATGTTGATGATTTGATTATGACAGGCGACAGTGATGAAGATATCCGTCATGTGAAAATGCTATTGAAGCAAAAGTTTGAGATGAAGGATTTGGGAGAGCTGCGTTATTTCTTGGGCATTGAGGTGATTAGATCACCAAGTGGGATACAGCTCTTGCAGAGGTAGTATGGATTGGACATGCTGTCCAAATATGGGATGACAGGCTGTAAGCCTATTTTAGTTCCTTTGGAGCAGAATGTGAAGCTGAGCGCAGATGCAGGTGAGCTTCTAGAAGACCCTACTATGTACAGACGCATAGTAGGAAGTTTGATTTATATGACTATTACCAGGCCAGATTTGAGCTATGCTGTTGGATTGGTAAGTCAGTTTATGCAGGCTCCAAGGAAATCACATTTGGATGCGGCTAGACGCATACTCAGGTATGTGAAGTCCACATTGCAATATGGACTATTTTATGAGACTGGGGTTCAGATACAGTTGCATGGATACACTGATGCTGATTGGGCTGGTAGTATTTCTAATAGATGATCTACCAGTGGGTATGTGTTCTCTTTTGGGAGTGCTGCAGTCACTTGGAGCAGCAAAAAACAGCCTACAGTTGCCTTGTCGAGCACAGAGGCTGAGTACAGGGATGCAGCAATGGCTGCATGTGAGGTAGCTTGGTTGCATAAGCTACTTTATGATATGCATCAGTCTACAGATGGGCCAGTTGTCATTTATTGTGACAACATGAGTAGTATACACTTGGCAAATAACCCAGTCTATCATGCTAGAACAAAGCACATTGAGGTGCATTATCACTATGTGCGGGAGAGGGTTTTACTAGGTCTTATTGATCTAGTTTATGTCAGCACAGAGGATCAGGTAGTTGACATATTCACGAAGGCATTGGGCACAGAGAAGCTGCGCAAGTTCAGAGACCTGCTTGTGTGCAGGAATTGGGATTGAGCTCGAGGAGGAGTGTTGAGATATCAAGCTCCACTCGTGATATGCCAGGGTGATCGTTGTGCATTTATGTCACCGACTTGTAAGTTGCAGATGCGGTTGGTACACCGCCCATGAATAATAGCTAGATGACAGCTATCCTTATCTACTCTAGTTCGTGGCTCAGTTAGTATGCCACCTTAGTTAGTTGTCTTTGGTTTGAGACCCATATATAGGGTGCTTCTATTTCTTTGTAAGAGAGTTCTTTTGGCTTACATGACTAAGAAGAGGAAAACTGTTTTCAGCCTCCACCTCTGTGTGTATTCCCCCATTGTGCAAGCAAGAAAGCTACAAGTGAGACTCCTTCCTTCTCTCCCACAATCTTGACATTTCCTAACCCTTGCGCTCTTCGCTTGCCCTAGATTTTTTGTTATATTTAGCCCAACCCCAAATAGGATTGATAAACATAGTCGCTATCGGACGGATCTCAAGGCATCATAGTTTTAATCCTAATGATTGTTGTTTGTACTAGCTATGCACAACTTCAAGATCCCAATGAACTAATAGTTTGTGATATTAGTAGGACTTTAGTGCAAGGTCAATTTGGCTGCCATTGATGCATGTTTCATATAATATTTCCTATGCATGCACTATCTATGTCCATAACCCTTAAGTAACCTGTTGATAAATATGGCATATCCTAAGTCATATCCTATGGATGTATGTATCTACAGTAGAAGCATATCTAAAGTGTCCTTAAGTTGAGGGTATCTACTATCACTTCGAGGATACCACTTGAAGTAGATTGTGGGAATGGAAGAACGAAGGAAAAAAGAAGAAGATGAACATGAAAAATGGTTGAGCCTCCATATCCCATGCCGTTCACTCTCCATTGCACATCTCTCCCCCTCTCTTTTAAGTTGTTATCAAAGCATCATGTCTTCTTTTACAACATCTTCCACATCCATGTCTAGAGCCAAGGTAGTAGCACCTTGCTCCATATTGTTCGAATTTAGGTCTGCCATTAATAAGTGGGTGTAGACATCTGGTGCAGGTCCTCTCCCAATGTAGGTGGTGCAATTTTGTTGATGGGACCTAAAATGGGCCAGCACTGGCTATGGCACTAGCCAGACCTCATGCACACAACAGACAACCCCACCACACGGCCTCGCAGGCCAGGAGTGTCTATAATACAATGATGTACACTAGATAGACTTAATTATGCATTTGTAGCTTATATATAGTCCAACGGCTCTTTCCCCAAACTCTAACAAAGGGAGTATCCCCTACATATCGATAATAAATACCACGAAGAACATACATAGGAGGCACCCCATTGGCTAATTGCCACGCCCCACTGCGACTCTCCTACACCTCAGGGTGAGAGCTTGATTTTAGGACCCTATTTGGACCTGTTCTTAAAGCATTGGAGCATATTTTTGGAGCTGAAAAGTGCCCAAGAGGCATTAAAGAGCCAATTTTAATGTAAAATCAAATGGTGGCAGATGGCCAAGCTAGAGTTTTCCTAGATGTATTTCAACATTAGGAATCCAACACAAGTCTCGATTCATCAATCGGAGGTCGTTTAACCCTCCATTTAATCCCCACAAGGTTCGGCATTATAAAGTAGCTACTGGATCAGGAAGCCATAACGTGTGTGAGAGAGGCTAGGTTGATGGAGTTTGACACCATGAAGTCGCCTATCCAGTCCGATTGCAAATCGAAGTTCCTTTGGGCCTTCAAAATTGAAAAATCCACTTGCGGGATAGTGTGAACACAAAAAGATAAATTGGTTATTTTAATGTTTTAAACCTAAGGCTTAATAAAAGCCTTGAAACTAATGTAAAAACTGTCGAAAGGGAAGCGTTAATGTGCCTTCTCATTTTTTCTTGATGCCTCTCCGATTCAAACCCATTTGGAGAGAGAGAAGGAGATTATTGATTAGGGTAGGGAGAGGAACAAGATGGCTGAAAGCTTGCCCGTTTTAACGAAGCATTTAAAATTTTCATTTTTTAGTCTTTCTCTCTCCTCCCTCTCTCTCCCCTTAAGAGGTAGTTTATGCCCATGAAGAAGAATGAAGACTAATTAAACACTGCTTGTCCAACATGGTACTGGATCACTCCCAGATCAATGGAGGGCTAGAGTTGGCGTTGGCTATTCGAAGGTGGGATGAACCTTGAATGAGGGCTGATCTGCAGTCCCGCATCAAATTTTAAAACCCACAAAGAAGGAAAAAAATCGGTAATTCTATTTTACAAACGAAAATTGCTTGCTCTTGACATTTGATTGAGCCAATGTTGTCCTTATGGAATGAAAATTGGTAGACATGCTATTTACTATTTTTTCTATGCTTGTATGATGAAAAATTCAGAAAGCATAAAGTCAAAATACTGGAAATAATTTTTAAAAACCAGTAAAACATGGTTTTTATGAGGAAAATGGAGTATTTGGTGTTTTTGGGTGGGATAAACCAATACACATGGAATAAAATGCTAATAAAATCTACATTTCTGTTGTTCTAATTATCAAGAGCCGCATCTTTGAAAATATATCAAATTTTTATTGGAAAAATAGAAAAAAATAGAAAAAAATAAGAGAAAAAATAAGGATATTCCTTAGAAAAATACAAAAAAATATAATAAGTTATTGTGGATGTATGGTGGGGCAAAGTATGAGGTTTGCCCTATTATTATTTTCACATTTATTGCTTTTTATACACTAAATCATGACAAAACAACCTCTATACACCTGTGCAACGAAGCAAAACTTGTGAGGGGAAGTAGGATTTTGTGCAACAATTTGAAGGCTGCTATAATACAAATTCTGATTGTTTTTTCTATGCATAGCATTTAGGAAATTAGGGATCTAGTAGTACAAGGTTTGCCTTGGTGCTAGATTCTTACAACGAAGTAAATACATATTAGCTGGAATTTATGGAAAGACTATTTGCGTACTAGCACATAGGCAAATTTCGAAACATAACTGTTTATGCACGATGATACATCCACTATTGCATTGATCATACATATGGTATCAATTCTTGGAAATGCATAGCAATTGTTTGAATTATAGTTCACCCACGCTTGAGAGGGTGAGATTCCCCTTGTCGTAGGTTAGCCGTTCGTTTCTTAGGGGAGATTATTGGTGAGGGAACATGGTATCTCCTAGATCTCGTTGAAAAGAGAGGAGTTTTGTGCGAATGTATTTATATGTGAAAGCAGTGCATCGAGGGGCCAATCCCCAAAGATTTAGGAGAGCTGCAATAGGGTCACGACAATGAGCCATTGGGGTGCCTCCTGTGTCTGTGATGTCAAGAATCGCGTGGTGGGGGGACTTGCTCAAGATGTTGCGCTAAACACACATAGAATGCACAAGGAGAAGCTCACTCAAGAGACAAGAATAGAGATGGAGGCCAAAACGTTTTCTTGCTGGTTTTTTCTTCTTCTTCCACACACTTTACAATGTACACAAAGCATAGATAAGATACAACATAAAGGAAAGTGGCCTACTAAGTCAAACAATGCATAACCGACTACACTAGTCGACTGGCGCTATAACTATGCTAGCTGTAAATAGGTGTAACAACCTGAATATAATAAGTAATGAGTCAATGGCCATGTGAGAGTCATAATGACCATCGACGTGCTAAGTGTAGACGTGTGGACCCGTCTAACCAGGCGGTCCATCATCAATGTCCGCATGTGTTGAGCTTGTCATCTCAACACTCCCCCTCAACAAGCTCAACTGCATCTCTAAACCTCCAAGTCAGCTTCGAAACTTTTGAAGCTTCTCTGTACCCAATGCCTTTGTGAAGATGTCAGTTATCTGATCATGTGTGCTGACATACACTAAGTCAATCTCACCTGCTAGTACCTTCTCTCTCACAATGTGGTAGTGTACCTCAATATGTTTTGTCCTGGAATGGAACACAGGGTTCCTAGCCAACTGTATACTGCTCATGTTGTCACAATAAATGACAACTGGACCTTCCACCTGCACATCCAAATCAGCCATTAACTTTTCTAGCCATACTACTTCACATGCTACAACAACAGCACCTCTATAGTCAGCTTGTGTACTCGACAAAGCAACTGTAGATTGCTTTTTGCTGCTCCAAGCAACTGTTGCACTACCAAGAGAGAACATGTATCCGCTGGTAGATCTTCCATCAGACATACTACCAGCCCAATCTGCATCTGTGTATCCAAACACTTGTACATCCGTACCTGCCTCATAGAAAAGTCCATAATGTAATGTGGACTTCACATATCTCAATATGCGTCTGATTGCATCCAAATGTGGCTTTCTAGGTACTTCCATAAAATTACTCACAAGACCAACATCGTAGCTCAAGTCTGGCCTTGTAATGGTCATGTAGATCAAACTCCCCACTATCCTTCTAAACATAGTAGGGTCTTCTATCTCATCCCCAACATCAGCACTCAACTTTACATTCTGCTCTAATGGGACTGAAAGTGATTTGCATATTGTCATACCATACTTGGACAACATATCCAAGCCATACTGTCTTTGGGACAACCATATACCATTATCACATTTGATCACCTCAATGCCAAGGAAGTACCTTAGCTCACCTAAATCCTTCATCTCAAACTTTTTCTTCAAAAAGTCCTTGACTTCACCAATCCCACTATCACTATCACCTATAATAATCAAATCATCCACATAGATGACTGTGATGACCAAACCTGCATCTCCCTTTCTCACATAAAGTGAGTGATCAGCATCAGAAACATAAAAGTCAATATTGACAAGATACTCTCTGATCTTGTCAGACCATGCTCTAGGTGCTTGCTTGAGCCCTAGAGCACCTTCTTCAACTTGCACACATACGTGGGATGCTCTAAATCTTCATAACCTGCTGGCTGATCCATATACACTTCTCCTTGTAAATCATCATTCAAGAAGGCATTCTTCACATCCATTTGCTGCAACCTCTAACCTTTGGCTGTTGCCAAAGCAATCACACATCTGACAGTTGCCATCCTAGCAACTGGACTGAAGGTTTCATCATAATCTATGCTATATGTCTGGGCATATCCTTTTGCAACCAGTCTAGCTTTGTACCTACTAATAGAACCATTTGCATTGTGCTGAATCTTATAAACCCACTTACATCCAATAGCTTTCTTTCCCTTCAGTGATGATACTAGA
Organism: Lygodium microphyllum; assembly: GCF_053477565.2. Classification (NCBI taxonomy): domain Eukaryota; kingdom Viridiplantae; phylum Streptophyta; class Polypodiopsida; order Schizaeales; family Lygodiaceae; genus Lygodium; species Lygodium microphyllum. Next base: position 11,897,852 of record NC_141161.1, on the reverse strand, counting down.
TCCCAAGTCTTATTGGCCTCTCTTATGCAGCCATCTCCTCATCCATTGCTGCATCCCAATGAGTATGACCAACAGCATCCTCAAAACAAGTGGGCTCAACATCCTCAACTAGTTTCACCATATAAGCATAATGGTGAGTTGCATAACCTTCAAAACCAAATCTTTTAACAGGGTATCTGACCCTGCTAGGTCAACGTACCACCGGATCACTCAATGGAGCCTTTACATTATTATGAGCTCTCTGTACACCTGGTGTCTTGACAGAAAGAATACCAAGCTCATCATCTAAGCTCTCTGAGCCACTGGAGTCTCCATCAAGAACTGCATCAATGCCATCTGACACTTTATTCTTTCCTTTGTCTTTACCTGTAGTGCTACTAGATGCACCTGAAGATGTAGAGGTACTCCTTAGTCTCCCAAACCAAGGACTACCAGATGATGTCTTTGGTCCACTAAAAGTCTGTGATTCTTGCTTTTCAGCCTACACATGAGTGTCATGATCATCATCATCATCCAATGCATCCCCACTAGATGCATACCAATTGCTCATTTCATCAAAGATGACATCCCTACTCACTCTGAACTTACATGTGACAGGGTTATAACAACGATACCCTTTCTACTCTAAAGAGTATCCAATAAAGACACATTTTTCTGCCTTTGGATCAAGCTTCTTCCATAGCTCATCTGGCACATGAATGTATGCAACATAACCAAATACCTTCAAGTGCAATACATCAGGCTTCTTGCCAGTAAAGCATTCTTCAGTATTCATCCCATGAATTGTAGCTGCGGGAGTTTTGTTCATAATATAAACAGCAGTATGAACAGCCTCAGACCAAAAATGCTTAGGCATATTCTTTTCAGCCATCAAGGCGCATGCAACTTCTGCAATATGCATGTATTTCCTTTTTCCAACCCCATTTTGCTGTGGGGTATATCTGCATGTGAACTGTCTCTTTATCCCATGAGACCTCAGAAAATCACTGAACTCATTCGAGAGGTACTCTCCCCCTCCATCTGACCTCAAGCACTTTACTTTCAAGCATGTTTCTCTTTCAACTCCAGCCTTGAAAGTTCTAAAGTGCTCAAACGCTTCACTCTTTTCCTTTAGCATACATTCATACATAGCATACATAGCAGCATTCATAGTAGGAATTCCAGCATCCAGAGTAAACATAGGTCCAACTCTACTTCCCTTTGCAACTAACCTATACTTGTCATTGAAGTCTTCTACAAAGCAACCCTTTGCATTAAATCTGACTTGCAGCCCTTGCTCTACCATCTGACCGACTGACACCAAGTTCTTTGTAATAGATGGCACATGTAATACATCTGAAAGACTCTTTGTCTTACCATCATGCAAGGACAATGGAACTTTTCCAACATGTGAAATTGGGTGGCATGAATCATCACCCGTCTGCACATAACTTGCATTTTGCAAATCCTGCATCTCTCCAAACCATTCTGCATGACTGGTCATATGATTGGATGCACCTGAATCAACATACCAAACATCATCATGTGTTCCCTTTCCTATAACAGCATTTTGCATATGCTACATAACAAACAAACGTTCATTTTTGTCTTCATTCTGTCGTGAAGACGATGCATAGTTTCCTTGCTGCAACTTACCACTGCGAATATCATCTTTCTTAGCATAACATTGGGCTACAATATGACTTGTTTTGCCACAGTAGTGACACACAATACCAGAGTTGTTAGAGCCTCTGTTTTGCCATCCACCTCTTCCTCTAAAGCTCCCCCTGCCTCTAAAGTTACCATGACCTCCTGAAACGTGCATATAGCCAAATTGCTGATTCAATCTATTTTGCTGGTTTTCACTACCACGTCCTGTACCACGGCCTCTTTAAGAGAACCTACCACGTCCCCTTCCTGAACTGGAGTAGAAAGCTTGGACCTGTTCACCACTTCTTTTAGATGTCTCACTCTGCATGTCGATCTCTTCAGTGATCATAAGAGAGACCAACTCATCAAAATCTGAAAATGGCTTTTTGACATATACAGAAGTTACAAAAGACTTCCAAGCCTTTTCATTGTTAAGTCCACCCAAGGTAGACGACACCAAATCATCATCATCGGGCATTGCAGCAATCGCTGCCAAGGCAATTGCAATGCTCCTTACCTTCAATGCATACTCATTGATAGACATCTTCCCTTTCTTCAATGTATTCAACTCTTGCTTGAGTTGAATCTTTCGTGCCTTTGTATTTACAGAAAACATATTTTCAAGTATGGTCCAAGCTGCACATGAATTCTCTACATTTCTGATATGTCCCAACATATTATTGTCAATTACTGCAGACAGCAAATACATGACCTTTTTGTCTTTTGCATTCCATTCCTTCCGTGCCTTTGTCTCTTTTGCAGTTGGAGGATCACTGACCTCCGGCTCCTTTTCTTCACCTGACACAAACTCGTAGAGGCCTTTTCCAATAAGGAAGTTCGTGACACGGAACTTTCATGAAGGGTATGTTAGAAATCAAGCTCACCATCAGTGTGTCTTCATCTATGACCGACATTTATGACAGCTAGTGTGTACAGCTGTCTACATGTGACTACATTAAATAAGTTGGGTTAGTAGTCAGTCAGTGACCTGACTAGAGTTAGTCAGTCTAGTCTACATTTACACTAGGTCACTTTATCTTGTAGTGTGTGTATGCTTTTCAGTTTAGTGTGTGGAAATGAAGGAATGAGCTTGAGAGCCTAAAGGCTCATGGATATGGAGTCTTTCCCTTTCTCTCTCTCTACTCTTTGAACATGGTATCAGAGCTTCATCCATGAGGCTGTGGGAAAATGGGCATGACAACTTGCAAAGGAGATGGAAGTAAGGAATGAGGAATCAGCGTGGACTGCCTTCTGAAAATCGTGGACTGCTTCCTGAAAATCAGCAACCTGTGTCTGAAAATCGTGGACTGCCTCCTGAAAATCAGCAACTTGTATCTGAAAATCTGCGTCTGCTGATCTGAATGGACAGCAACTTGTATCTGAAAATCTACACTTGCTGATCTGAATGGATAGCAACCTGTATGCTGATCTGAGTGGACAACAACCTATCAATCTTTAGTGGGGCACCTGGACAAGGTTCATAGAGCATGTATGCTCACTATTGAAGGTATTTGAAGTGTGCAAGGAGTAAATGCTTGTGTGGGAGCTCTGTTATGAGCTGGCGTGACAGACACAGACCTGTAATCATTTCTGAACTGCTGTAAACATGAATGAACAGCATGCATTCAGTCATTACTGATACACAGAAGCCTTGTACTACACTCAGAAGGCATCTTTGGAGCACAAGAATGTGTCAAAGCATGTATACATTGGATCAAATGTCTTGGAGCTGAGATCTCTTGCTCAGAATACTCAGATCTGAAAATCAATGACAGGCTGAAAACTGTCATACACAATCAATGACAGAATACTCAGATCTGAAAATCAATGACAGGCTGAAAACTATCATACACAGTCAATGACAGAATACTCAAATCTGAAAATCAATGACAGGCTGAAAACTGTCATACACAGTCAATGACAGAATACTCAGATCTGAAAATCAATGACAGGCTGAAAACTATCATACACAGTCAATGACAAGTACTGTGCATTATTGAAGCAATACAGGTCATCTTAGGGGTTCCATCATCTATATGAATTGACCTATACATGCTGAATGCATGGAGAATTGAAGCAAGCAATGAGCATCATTGAAAACTGAATTTTGAAGCTGAAATAAATGTAGTTACACTATCTTGGTTAATTACAAACAGCTCATGAGGTTTATGCCATTGTTCAATGAAGACAGGTTGTCTATGCCTACTCAGATGCTCATGTATTGAACTTGCCACTACAAAGTAAATGTATGACATGGTCAAAATACATTTTGGAGCTGCTTGGAGCTTGGTATGCTGAATTCTGGTTGACTGCAACCTGAAACTAAATTTGTTGACACACTCAGTTTTGGACTTGAAATTGCTGCTGGTTACTCACAGTATACAGTTTTCAGACTGCATGTATGTATCCTGGCAGTGAGGTTACATAAGCTTAAGCTGAAGCAAATACATAGCTTATGTATTGACAGTTATATCTACAGTTGAGATCACTTGTTTGAGGGTTGTTTTGGGGTGTCAGTGGGCTGAAATACCCTGGTTTTTTTTTGCAATTTAGTGCAGAAAACTGTCATAAACTGTTACGGACTGAACTTAGTCATACTTATTGGACTGCAGGAGTCAGGCATTTGATAGACAGTCTATTGCATCATGGCTAATGCACATGGGACTGACAATATCACTCAGATAGTTGGAGAGAAGTTTGATAATAAGAACTTTACATTATGGAAATTCAGAATGAAAAATTTTCTGGTTGGCAGAGGTTATTGGGATTTATGTACAGGAGATGAAGTTGCTCCTGAGTTGCCTACACACAATCCAACAAATGAACAGAAAAGAGCCTACAGGCTATGGAATGAAAGAGCATGCAAGGTGCTGCATTGGTTTTCCTTATGTATATCTGATGCTATGGTAATTCAAATCACTAGATGTGAGACTGCGAAGGATACTTGGGACATACTGATGAAAAATTATGGAACCATGACACATGCAAGAAAGATCTAGTTGAAACAGCAGTTCAACAACATGTCTAGGAATGGCAAGAGCATCCAGACGTATACCACGGAGATTAAGACCATAGCTGATCAACTTGCTACTATTGGCTCAAGTGTATCAGAAGATGATATGATTGTTGTTGCTTTGAATGGCTTAGGCAAAGAGTACAAAGCTTTTGACACTTCCATTTCTGTCAGAGAAGAGCCCCCTAGCTGGGAAGAGCTAGTTGCTTTGTTGCTGCATGAGGAAGTCAAACTTGGTTTGAATATAGGTTTTAGTGCATCTCAGAGTAGAGACATTTTGTTGTACTCTAGCCAGCATGGCAGAGGATCTAGAGGTCGTGGTTCATTTCGAGGTTGTGGTGACACTCGTAATACTTATGGACAGCAGCAGCAACAGAGTAATTGGCATGGTGCAAATACACAAAGCCAGCGTGGATCTGGTGGGTTTAGAGGCAGGGGGAGATCACCCCGAGGTAGAGATGGTGGATCTGGATCTTGGCAGTCTACTAATCAGTCCAACAGGGACAAGGACTGCCATTATTGTGGCCGGTATGGGCATATTGCAAAGGATTGTTATAAGAAGCAAGGAGATATGAAGGCAAAGTGCAGACAGCATGGGCACTATGCATCTTTCAGTGGTGCTCATGATGAGTCAGTTGATAGACTCTTTGCCATGCAGCATGTATCCAAGACTGTGTCAAGGCAGAACAGAGATGACAGGTGGTACATTGACTCTGGAGCGTCAAACCACATGACCCCGCATGGAGAGTGGTTTGATGAGATGGTTGCACGTACACATGGTCATGTATGTACTGGGGATGACACCCAACATGACATAAAGCATAAAGGGATTGTTCCATTGATGATGCCTGATGGCAAGAAGAAAGGCCTGCATGATGTCTTACATGTACCGACCATAACAAAGAATTTGTTGTCTGTGGGTCAAATGGCAGAACAGAATCTGCAAGTGAGGTTTAACAAGGATGGATGTTTCATTGAGTATGGAAATGGCTGCAAGTTAATTGCCAAGGGCAGAAGGGATGGCAGGATGTTTACTTTGGAAGCGACCATTCCTGAACTTAAAGCAGCTATGTTTGCTCATGATGAGAGTGCCATCAGAGATGTAGAGATCTGGCACAAGAGAATCAGACATGTCAATGTACAAAAGCCGAAATCTATGCAGCAGAAAGAAGTAGTACTTGTATTACCTAAATTCAAGTATAATGATTTTGGTCATGTATGTCCTGCATGTCAGTTTGGGAAGCAGGTACGATTTCCTTTCATGAGACATGTAAAAAACAGCACTAGGCCTTTACAATTGGTACACTCTGATGTCTAGGGTCCTTCACATAATGCTTCCTTTGGTGGTGCACGATATTATGTCTCATTTATTGATGATTTCAGCAGGTACACTTGGCTTTATATCTTGAAACATAAGGATGATGTGTTTGATGCATTCAAAGACTTCAAGAAACATGCTAGAAATGAATTGGGCTGTTACATATCATGTTTGAGATTAGATGGAGGAGGTGAATATGTCTCAAACTACTTTGACAGGTATCTTGCTAAACATGGGATCAAAAGACAGCTGCAGTTATACACCACAGCAAAACGGTGTTGCAGAGAGGAAAAATAGGGTTTTGATGGAGTCAGCTAGAGCTATGTTGAATGAAAAATGTCTACCAAATGGTTATTGGGCTGAAGCAGTGGTGACTGCTGTATATGTGCTGAATCAAACCCCTACAGCAGGGATTCATGAGGTCACTCCATATGAACGGCTGTATGGTCATAAACCTGATATTTCACACTTAAAGGTATTTGGCAGCATTGCATATGTGCATATACCGGATGAGAAGAGGAAGAAATTGGATCCTAAGGCAGTGAAAAGTGTGTTTATTGGATATGCACAGGAACGGAAAGCTTATAAGTGTTATGTACCTTCTACGCATGAGACACTCATAAGCAGAGATATGGTATTTGATGAGTTAGCATCTTGGTATGGGAATCCTGTTGTAGTGCCTACTGATGGCTCACCCAATATGAGTCATGCTGAAAATACTCCTGCAGAGAGTACTTCCATGACTGTTCAGATAGGTGATGTATCATCTACAGTGAGTCCTTGGACAAGACGATTACGGAGTCGCACTACTGCATCCACTGACACGGATATGTCAGTGAGGGGGAGAATAGATAAGGGAAAAGAAAAGTTTTTTGAAGATGTAACAGGTCCACTCACTGCAGGTTATGATTCATCTAGCAGTGACAGCTTAGATAGTGAATTGGGGATTCCGTCTGTTATGAATCCAGGTGCTAGACAAAGCCGTTATGTGCCACCTCATGAGAGGCAAGCTCACAGTGAGCCACAGCTCAGGAGATCAGAGAGGGTCAGACGACCTGTTGATAGGTATACTTACACTGGATATTCAGCCCGTCATTATGCTTATATGACGAAAGTAACACGTTTTAGAGAACTAAGTAAGTTTGATGAGGCAGTTTCAGATGAGAATTGGCGTGCTGCTATGGATGAGGAATATTCAGCTTTGGCTGAAAATTGTACATGGGATTTGGTACAGTTGCCTGAGGGCAAAACACCTATTGGATGCAAGTGGGTGTATAAGGTAAAATGTAAATCAGATGAATCATTGGAAAGATATAAGGCTAGGCTGGTTGCAAAAGGGTATGCGCAGCAGTATGGTCTTGATTATGAGGAGACTTTCAGTCCTGTAGCAAAGATGGCTACAGTTAGAACTGTGATTGCTTTGGCAGCAGCTAGAGGCTGGAAACTATGGCATATGGATGTAAAGAATGCATTTCTCAATGGAGAATTACAGGAAGAGGTTTACATGGAACAGCTTGAAGGCTATGTATATCCAGAATTTCAAGCACATGTATGTCGGCTGAAAAAGGCATTATATGGGTTGAAACAGGCACCCACAGCATGGAATGCTTGCATCAGCAGTTATTTATAGCAACATGGTTTCCGATTGGGAGATGCTGATCATAGTCTGTTTGCGAAGAAGACAGATAATGGCTATGTTTTTCTAGTTGTCTATGTTGATGACTTAATCATTACAGGAGATGATGAAAATGGGATTACAGAAATAAAGACATGTTTACAGGCTAAGTTTAAGGTCAAGGATCTTGGAGAGCTGAAATATTTTTTGGGGATTGAGGTTGTCTCTACACCTCGAGGCATATGGCTGCTACAGAAGCAGTATGCTCATGACATGTTACAGAAATATGGTATGGCTGATTGCAAGCCTATGGATACGCCTTTGGAGCAGAATGTCAAGCTGCAGATTGATGTTGGGACAGAGATTGAGAATGTTACTATGTACAGACAGATGGTAGGCAGCTTGATCTATCTCACGATCACTAGACCTCACTTGAGTTATGCTGTGGGGCTGATCAGTCAGTTCATGCAGAAGCCTCGCAAACCACACTTGGATGCAGTCAGAAGAATTTTGAGATATGTAAAGGGTACCACAGATCATGGGTTGTTTTATGCATATGGGAAAACCCTTGACTTGATGGGGTACACTGATGTTGACTGGGCTGGTTGCACATATGATAGGAGGTCAACCAGTGGCTATGCATTTGGATTGGGTAGTAGCATGATCAGTTGGCAAAGTAAGAAACAACCTATAGTTGCATTGTCCAGTATGGAAGCAGAGTATCGTGGTGCGGCCTTAGCGGCCTATGAAGCTAAGTGGTTATAGAAGTTACTGAATGACTTGGGAGTACACTTGGACAGCAAAGTCAAGCTGTACTGTGACAATTTGAGCAGTGTTATGTTAGCAAGCAATCCTGTTTATCATGCAAGATCAAAACACATTGAGGTTCACTACCATTTCATCAGGGAAATGGTTTTAGCAGATCAGATTGACTTGGAGCATGTGAAGACTGAAGACCAGGTAGCAGAAATCTTTACCAAATCACTTGGTAAAGATAAGTTCATTCACTTTAGACATCTACTTGGAGTGATGCAAATGATTTGAGTTTTGTTTTTGAGCTTGAGGGGGAGTGTTAGAAATCAAGCTCACCGTCAGTGTGTCTTCATCTATGACCAACATCTATGACAGCTAGTGTGTACAGCTATCTACATGTGACTACATTAAATAAGTTGGGTTAGTAGTTAGTTACTGACCTGACTAGAGTTAGTCAGTCTAGTCTACATTTACACTAGGTCACTTTATCTTGTAGTGTGTGTGTGCTTTTCAGTTTAGTGTGTGGAAATGAAGGAATGAGCTTGAGAGCCTAAAGGCTCATGGATATGGAGTCTTTCCCTTTCTCTCTCTCTACTCTTTGAACAGGGTAGTTGTTCTTATCGAGATTCTCAATGATGGGGTTTCCACTGTTCTCTGCCATTATCATAAAAGTAATAACAAACAGCAAGCAAATCTTCTGCAACCCTCGACCTATAGTGCACAACAATACACTAGACAGCCTTTTTCACTGTCTGTTCAACAATACATGCAATCTGCAACCAGTTTGCAGATAAACCTTGTGTTTATTCTCTGCTAAACACCTTTGAGCTTACAGATCTAAAATCCATAACCTGTGCACCTGTATACGGCAGACACAACTGAAATTGCAGGGTATCTCAAATGGGTGTCCGCAACCTTGCGGCTCCAAAACGGGGCCTGAAACGGCCTCAGATACCCAAAATAACTGCGAGATAGCCTTAAGGGGCTTATCTGCAAAATACACAGTGCTCTTCGTGTACACAAATCTCACTGCAATCTGAGATTTTTGTTCTACCCTACTTCTAGTGCCTCCATAGGCACTGTTCTAGAGAAAGAGTGGAAGAATAGGAGATCTTCTTACCTGTGGCTTGCTTGCTCGAACCTTGCTTCTTCTCCTTCACTTCAGCCTTCAAAATCAGCCTCTCTCAGTGGCGCGGCTCTAATACTATGTCAAGAATTGTGTGGTGGGGGGACTTGCTCAAGATGCTATGCCGAACACACATAGAATGCACAAGGAGAAGATTACTCAAGAGACAATAAGAGAGATGGAGGCCAAAACGTTTTCTTGTTGGTTTCTTCTTCTTCTTCCACACACTTTACAATGTACACAAAGTATAGATAAGATACAACATAAAGGAAAGTGGCATACTAAGTCAAACAATGCATAACCAACTACACTAGTCGACTAGCGCTATAACTATGCTAGCTGTAAATAGGTGTAAAACCTGAATACAATAAGTAATGAGTTTGTGGCCATGTGAGAGTCATAATGACCACTGATGTGCTAAGTGTAGATGTGTGGACCCATCTAACCAGGCGGTCCATCATCAATGTCTGCATGTGTTGAGCTTGTCATCTCAACATGTGATACATGGCACTTATTGCCAATATGTGTGGGATACCTCTTTGAGGGGTTTTGGGGAAGGTGCCGTTGGATTCTTATCCAGCTATAAACACAATATTAGATGTATCTAGTGTGCATTTAGTTATTACAGACGCTCCTGGATGGCGAGGCTATGTGGTGGTGGAGGTGTTTGTTGTGTGCATGAGGTCTGGCTAGTGCCATAGCCAGTGCTGACCCATTTTTGGTCCCATTAGTGGTGCACCTGCCGGGAGCTATCTATAAGTGGCGGTCTCTGAATCTAGGTTGTAAAGGGACCTAAGTTTATAATTTCCATTAGGAATATACTAAGCTAACCATAAAATGGGATTTGTTCAAGGATGGAAAACCTTCCCTATACAAAACTTACTGATGGACTTAGTTATGTAAAGCATGAGTCCTCTAAAGAAGATGATCCAGGTGATAAGAAGAGTAACTAGTTAGTGGCTACCCCATCCTTTAATGTGATGGTATGGGCCGAGGTTTTCCTTGGTGTGGTCTCTACCCAAGAGAAATCATGTATAACCATCCATTAACCTAGAGGTCATGGAACAAGTATGTTGGAAGCTATGGCGGTCATGACATCAATAAGTGATTATGCTAAAGCCATAGTGCCATGGAAAAAACTCGGCATACAGTGGAGTGCAAGTATGGATGAAACATCCCATGTGGTGGAGCATCGTGACAAAATTTTAGGTATCACAAGGATGTTAGAAGCCCTAGCTGTAAAGGGAAAGCCATTACTTAAAAGGCACGGTCCCCAGATTGTAACTGCTAAGGATAAGTTTGCTTTTGATGAGGGGCAGAAGCTCCTAGATAAAGCCATCATGGAACTGCCTAGGAAGGGGCAAGATATGGAAGATCCTCTAAGAAAGGATCAGAATGACATGCTAGGAGCTATATGCCTCCCTAAACCACTTTATGAGTTGGCGGAAAGGGAAGTTTATTGAGGCAATGACCTTTCAACACTAGTAAAGGTGGAAGTGGGCGAAATTAAAGACCCTAATACAATGGTACTAGGTTAAGAGGAATATGAGGATTTTGATGGCCTAGTGCTAATCCTGAAGGAAAGGACTAAATGCCCTCCTCCTTATAGGGATCTCTCACTGTTTCATGGGTTGGTTAATGAGGATCCGATGGTGCATTTACGAGAATACATCCTAACTTGCCTTGCAAGTGGGTATGATGATATTCATCGGATGCTTGTATTCTTAAGTACCCTAAAGGGAGAGGCTAGAAAATGGTACTGGAGCATCCCAAGGGGGTCTATTAAATCCTTTGAGGAGTTGAGTGATCGATTTTTAGATGAATATGAGAAGAAGATGTCTATGACCCAAGTTTTAGGGCAGCTAATGTAGATTAGGCAAGAGTCTTATCCTTCTGTTAAAGAATATGCTAGAGCCTTTGATGATATTCTGAGGCTTTGACCAAGAAGAGCTACCGCATTGCCAGGTGATGTGCTATGTGAGCTCTTTTTGAATGGCTTAGATATTAACATGCAAATCCAAGTGGGAATGTGAAATCCTAAGTCATTAAGGGAATCAAAGATGCATGCCATTGATTATGAGGGACATATTCAGAGATGTTGGGGAAACTTTTGGAGTTTTTTCTGCTCAGTACAAGTGCATCCTAGCTTCCAACCATTTCTACAAGGAGAAAGCTCGCTTGTTGATACCAAGGCAGCCTATGAGGGGAAACTTGGTAGCCAAATATCCAAGCAAAAAATGGCAATAGGAGGGATAATATACCCCATGGAGATAAAAAGGATTCCAAGCCCAGTAAGTCCCATCAAGGCTTGCAATGCTCCCATGAAAGGTAGTTACAATGGCGGAATTGATAGGACCATCAAGCCTATGAGTATGGATAAGTGTGCTATGAGTGGTTCTAGTTGTGCTGCTAGTAAGGCTCTTGAGACGCCTTTTCAATTTAGTGATGAATCATGCTTTCGAGTAGATACTATTCTTTTTAGTAAAAGCATGGTTCCTATGGCTAAGTAGTTGCAGAGTGGACAAAGAAAAGGGAAGACATCTCATATGAAGAAGATGCAGTATGCCCAAGGTCCACCTATGCTCGATGGAAATCATAAGAATGTGAGGCCATCTGGCTATAGCAATAAGTCTGCTTTAAGTCCATTAGACCAATGTGCCAAAATGGGACACTCTAAGCATATGAAAAGGAATATGAGATGGGTTTGGAGACCCAAAATTTCTAAATGTATGGTTGGTGTGTTAAATGAAGAGCTAGGAATTGCATGTGGACATGCTTCGATGGATTTCCACGCAGGTGTGATAAAAGGCCATAATGCTACATCTGACAATAGGGATCGCCCTGAGATGCATCTATGTGATGGGTCTAGGCTTGGAGCTCTACCTAGTTTGGGTTATACAATTGATACATATAATGATCCAAATAGGGAAGGGTTGAATGATCATAAATCCTTGATTCTCCCTATAGGAGGAGTTTCTAGAAAGTTGGGACGACCGATCCATTTGACCATTTATTTTAATGTTTTAAACCTTAGGTTGAATAAAAGCCTTGAAACTAATGTAAAAACTATCGAAAGGGAAGCATCAATGCGCCTCCTCAGTTTTTCTTGACGCCTCTCTGATTCAAACCCGTTTGGAGAGAGAGAGGGAGATCATGGCAGTGAAAGGAACATGATGGTTGCAAGCTTGCCCGTTTTAATGGAGGATTTAAAAATCTCATTTTTTAGTCTTTTTCTCTCCTCCCTCTCTCTCCCCTTAAGAGACAGTTCATGCCCATGAAGAAGAATGAAGATTGATTGAAGACCGCTTATTCGGCATGGTACCGGATCGCCCGGATCAATGGAGGGCTAGAGTTTCCTATTCGGAGGTGGGCTTGAATGAGGGCTGATCTGTAGTCTTGCATCACGTTTTAAAACCCACAAAGAATGAAAAAAACCACTAATTCTATTTTACAAAGGAAAATTGTTTGTTCTTGACATTTGATTGAGCCAATGTTGTTCTTATGGAGTGAAAATTGGTAGACATGCTGTTCACTATTTGTTCTATGCTTGTATGATGAAAAAATCAGAAAACTTAAAGTCAAAAAGCTGAAAATAATTTTTAGAAACCCGTAAAATATAATTTTTATGAGAAAAATGAGAATTTTGGTGTTTTCAAGTGGGACAAACCAATAAACATGGGATCAAATGTTAACAATATCTACATTTTTGCTATTCTAAGAATCAAGAGCCACAACTCTAAAAATATATCAAATTTTTATTGGAAAAATAGAGAAAAATGGGAAAAAAATAAGAGAAAAAATAGGAATATGTCTTAGAAAAATACAAAAAAATATAATAAGTGGATGTGGATATATGGTGGGGAAAAGCATGAGGTTTGACCTCAATTTGCCATATTTTTTTGTCACAATGTGTGATTTATTGCTTTTTATACACTAAATCATGACAAAACAACCTCTATACACCTATGCAACGAAGCAAAACCTAAACGGTGAGGGGGAGTAGGATTTTGTGCAACAGTTTGAAGGTTGAAACAATACAAATTCTACTTGTTTTTTCTATGTATAGCATTTAGGAAATGGCGTATTCGAAATTAGGGATCTAGTAGCACAAGGTTTTCCTTAGTGCTAGATTCTTACAATGAAGTAAATACATATTAGTTCGAATTCATGGAAAGACTATTTGCGTACTAGCACATAGGCGAAATCTGAAACATAAATATTTGTGCACAATGAGACATCCACTATTGTATTGATCATACATGTGATATCAACTCTTGGAAATGCATAGCAATTGTTTGAATTATAGTTGACCCACGCTTGAGAGGGTGAGATTCCCCTTGCCATAGGTTAGCCACTTGTTTCTTGGGGGAGATTATTGGTGAGGGAACATGGTATCTCCTAGATCTCATTGAAAAGATAGGATTTTTGTGCGAATGTATTTATATGTGAATGTAACATGCCCGTTTGTCCGCTTGCAGGACACGTCTTTAGCAGCCCATCAAGAGGAGGGTCTAGAAGGCTCCACTTGGCACTCGCAGGGAATGACACAGGGTTTGCAATCTAGGTCTTCTTGAGTCTTCCCAAGCGGAAGTGTCTAGCTGTTCCCACTTGGGATCGACCTGAGGTCAGGGTTCCTTTCCTATCAGCAAAGTCTCTAGGAAAGAGCTAGCATCGAGCTCTAGTTGTATCACTTTGTGTAGGAACAACAGAGTCGTTGCAGATTCATGTTGCACTTAGTTCATGGAGAATGGGAAACAAGAGGGTTGCAAAGCTCAACCTCTCTACCGAATGGCATACTCCCATTCCTTTCCCCTAAAACAGAATTAACTGAAAATTTTACATCTACTAATACTAGGTCTTCATTGTCTTATTATCTCATCATTTGAGGAAAGTTTCCAGCTAATCGAGATCACCCTTCTGTAGGATGGACCTAAGTCACGTCCACCGCACTTTCCTCAGTTTGCTTTAGTTATCTAATTACCTAACACATTACGTTTTGAAATGCAAAATCAGCTTCCTTAATTAAAAAAATTAAGAACGGGTTCCTTCACGTAACTTAGGCATTGACACAAAAACAATGCCAAGCAAGTTCCTTTTTCTCTAATAACTGCTCTTAATTTATAAAAATATTGGAGTACATCCAATATCATGCTCAAAGGCTAACCCAGCAAATCTACAGGATTGTTGCTCCAAAATTTGCCTGTTGACTAGTACACGGGCCTCGAGATCCCATCTCGAGTCACGTCATCCTCTTGTACGGGATCCAGAGGTAAGGGATTTACAGCTAGAGCCTCCCCTGGCACCCAAGCATCCTCCCGCTCCAAGCACTACCCACGGAGAGATATCTCGCGGCGGGCTAGGTCCATATCCCTGGCCCGGCTAACAACCCCCGTGGATAGGGCCAGGCAGACAATCGGAGGTAACTCTTCCTGCCTCTCCCTCCAAGCTTTCAACTTGAAGCATTAAGTGTTTTCCTTGAATTAGTTCCTTGAGCAAAGATATCAATTAATGTATCTAAGTACAAGCACGAACATTTCGGAGATCGTTTGTACGACTGAATGCTAAGGTGTGACTCCTTTTTTCTCGGACGCTCCCAGCACCCGATCTTGGGTCTTTTTGTGACTTGGCAAGATCCCAGTATTTTCAACAAGATACGCAAGCAAAGGGTCTTGGTAAGTTGATTTATACTTGCCCTTTTCCCTTGGGTTTTACCTTAGGGTATCTTAGTCCCTAACTCAAGCATTAGCTGGTCAGTCTCGAGGCAAGGGACATGCCTTATTCGCAACCCAACCAAGGGTCTTTTAATCTCTAATTCCAACCAAGCTCAGTTAACACACATGGCAACACATGATTTTTCAATTTTCTTAGTGCGGTTCTATGCAGGATTTCCCAATCAACCTTAACGATCGTGCACATTGTGCGTTTAGTATAGTTGTACCTCCTAAATAACTTTTATCTCTCTTTATTCTTGGCAACGAATACCTATTTCTAATGCACTGGAACACATGTGACTTGCATCTATGAAAGTCTAGGGTTTTGTCTAACGATGCAAGTGCATCTCATGAACAGAAATTATCATTTGTTTCTTTTAACCATGATTGTGAGACGTGAATTCTAAATGACTATTCATGCACTGAACTGGTTAAAAAGCTATCATTTTATGTGAAGTAAGGTGATAACCTTATCATTTAATGTGAGTAAAAGCTATCATTTCATGTGAGGTAAGGCGATAACCTTATCATTTTATGTGAATTCCAAACTCTTCCATTTGCACATGCAATTTAGTTCTTAGAGTAAACAAAACCCTAAGACTCGTTCTTGTTCCATGCACAACAATTTCATCTCTTCCACGAGTAATATTACTTAATTAATTTTAAGGCCTAGAACCTGGGCTTGATTTGTGTGCCCTGCATTGGTCGTCCCGCTCGCCCCTCCAGCATTACCGGTGGCTTGGGTGCCTAAACTTCTCATGACTTTCTTCTTGGGAGCCATACGCCTCGCGGAGATTGGGCAGTCTAGACCTTAACGGTTTCGGGTTGACAGGTTCGGTTGGGAAAGACCACTGGATGGGGTTCGTTGCCGAGAGAGTGGTTTGGATGACTTGTAGTGGCTACTCTTTTTCTCTCTCTTCTTCTTCTTCTTTTTTACTCTTCTACTCTCTCTCCTTCTCTCCTTCTCCTTCTCTCTTATTTTCATCAACTATATCTATGTTGGTAGCATTGCCATATATTGGTTTTGAACAATTAGATATGGGGATGACATGCCGCCATCGTTTATTGTTTACCATTGGGTGATACACAACCTGCATTTGAAAAATAAAAAGTAAGCAACTTAGATATTTCTTGTATTTTGAGAATGTATCAAGACGTAATATATATGAAAATAAATAGCTTCTAATATACCTGCTCGCATTATTGAGGTAGTACAAATGTGCCATTCTTGCCTTGGTGAAATTTTGTAGAGTCAATCACTACAAAACCACTTGGATGATGTCTAATTGTGCAATGCTCACCCATTGTTACTACTTCTTTAAACCACTTCACATCTAATACATATATAAAAAATCACCTAAAGTCAAGCTTCGAAATATCTTGGATCAAGCCACAATAACCTTCCATGGTGCCATTGGTATCCTGGAAGTTTGCAAGGATACCACAATCCTAGGTATTTCTCTTATCATCTATACGTTGAGTTTGAAAATATTTGCCTTCACACCAAATAGCATTGAACAATGTGTACTAGTAGTACATTGTTGAGATCATATTAATGATTTAGCTAAAGATGAAACATGTGAAATTATTATATCATATATAACTAAAGATAATTTAATTATAAGTATATCTCACCTTTGATAAGCAACCTCGTGCGTATTCCCACTCCTCTTGCGATATATCCATCGCCTCCTCTTTTTCCATCTTCTCCATTTCTTCATGTAGCCAATCTATATCAATATGATGTGGAAGCGCACTTAAATGTTCTAGATATGGGACATTACATCCATGTCTAGCACGAAATGCTTGCCTTTTGCTTACTCTTCTTGCCCTTGCTTCTTTATATAGTGTCACCCATTTGCTCATTACTTCGCGGTTAAGCACACAAAATACATTTAACTTACGAAGTTCCTCTTTTATTAGCAATTTGCTCCTTCCTTTTCCTTGAGGTATTATAGAGGTCATCCTCAAATCTTCATCATCTTTCCATAGTTGTGGTAAAGAGGGGTCCACTTTAGTAAGATATTCAAAGATGTGCACAAGGGATGATTACACTAACCAACCCTCATCCATGCTTCCCTCGGGCTGTGAATTTTGCCTTACAAAATCTTTTAGGGTTTTCATAAAGCGCTCTAGAAAAAACATCCACCTTGCATGAACTACCCCACAAATTGTGATCTCATCAATCAGATGTATGAGTAAGTGTACTTGAGTAGTCAAAATGGAGCGAGGAAAAGTTTCCTCCACCAAACAAACCACCTCAATGGACAATACTCGAGCCTCTTGCAATGTATTTGGATCGATTTCCCTCAAACTCACAAATCTACCAACATGCAATTGAGAACGATGATTAGTTTTGTCCATATATTCAAGCGGGTTTACTATGTGATGTATGTAATATGTAAACTAAAAAATAAGTATAAAGTATACATACCTCGCGAGCTCACCCATCTTGTAAATGATATTATGCACATCTTTTGAAACACAATGGGATATGCTAGTAGGAAGGATGAACTGTATGTAAATATTCATACATTGTTAATTAGTCTATATAGTTACTCCACTAATTAATATATTTATGGCTATGAAAATCCTTACCTGAATCATGTTGTGCCAATCGTGAGACTTTAAACCGGATAGTTTCTCCACACCTCTTTTCTTTTTCTTTATGAAGGCTCCCTTGAGACATCTCATATATCCTGTGCGAGTTCAAAAGCTACATATCTGCTGCTTCACCATCTTTTCTTCGGTCTTCGACAACATCCAACAGGGTGCACATGGCAACTCGATCTTTCCTCTGGGTCCGATGTGTGGCCAAGCTCATCTCATACGTCCAATGCTATGTAGATCCTCCCTTACATTGACAGAATCATGAGCCTCGATTAAGTGATCCCATAATGTAGAGGCAACATTCTTGAATATATGCATGGGGTCCAACAGGTGGTTGATCTTGAGTTCAGTTCAATATGGGAGACGAAAAAATATAGAGAACCTAAGGCACAAACAATATATTATTTCTTGTTCTCATAATGGAGTGTACTTTAAAGACAAACAAAAGAAGTAAAATAGTTACCAACTCATGCCGAGTGGAGGATGATCATTGGCGTGTGTCCAAGTGTCCTTCCAATCTTGAATGGTCAGAGATTGTGGAGTTCTTCCATTAGTGGGGGGTGCATATTTAGGGTGGTCAATAGGAAGAAAATGATGATGATTGTCATAGATAACCTTCTTCAAGCGTGTCGATCTAGAAGAAACCAAAGAGGGACCGCAAATTTGGACATGCATGATATCCTGATGTAGTTAAACCTGTAAAAACAATTTGGTTAATGATGTCATATATTTGATTAAGGGTAAGAATGAATAAAATAGAGTATGCAACTACCTGAACACTCTCCATAGCTTGGAAAGTCATGCATGGTCCACAACAACATGCCCTTTAAAGTGAAATCTCTAGAGGACAATGATGCACTCACATCTTGCACCTCAATACCTCTACATAGCATTTCTAGCTCCTTGATCAAAGGCTCTAAGTAAACATTCATGTTTTTTACTTTGTGTTTTCTAGGAATCAAAAGGGATAACATTACATGTCCTTTTTTTATTGCCATGGACGGAGGGATATTATAGTTCACCAATACCACTGGCCATACACTATATGAGGCGCTTTTGATGCCAAATGGATTTATTCCATCTAATCCTAGACCAAATCTCAAATTTCTGGGCTCTTCTTTGAAAGTAGGCCAAAAATTGTCTACATGTTGCCAAGCTGGTGTGTCTGATCTCCACTTTCCATCACTTGAATGGTGACTAGCATGCCATGATATGAGTCTCGCAATAGATTTACACTTAAACATAAGTTGAATACGTGGAATAATTTAAAAATGTCGCAAAACCTTACGAGGCACATCCATTGATTTCATCTCCTGGCTGTATCTTGGTTCACCACAAATAGGACACTGTTGTATAGATGCATGATCCCCACGAAACAAGATGCAATCATTGACACATGCATGGATTTTAACGTAATTGAGACCTCCAAGAGATGTTAAGAAATGCCTTGATTTCTCCCTTCTAGTTGGTAATTTATTTCCATTTGGAAGCATTTGTGACAATAACCTACATATATTGTGCAAACAGAGTTAACAAACTGCGAATATTATCTAGAAGCATTTATGAATTAATAACAAATGATACATACTTCAATAATGCATTCAAGCTAGCATTACTCCATCCATAAATGGTTTGTAACTTCAGTATCTCGAGAGATGCACGTAGAATGGACTAGGTGCAACCTTCATACAATGGAGTTTTCGACGCTTTGTAGTGGGTCATCTATCTCTCTAGTGTCGCCCTCCCCCCGAACCTCATGGAAAAATAAATCGTGCAGCATGTTGTCCAAAATCTCTTCCTCCAAAACTTGATGGGGCATTTGAAGAGGGCTACTATCGTCGTCATCAGTCTCTACTCTTCTTGAGGACTCTGCCTCCTCGCATCGACGCTTCGTAGCCTCTCGATGCTCTGGAGGGACAACTTGAGGATGTGGTACTCCATCCTACTCAATTAAAAAAAGGAGGTTTTGTTTAATGGTGAAGATGTAACATAGACCAATAATATTTGTGCAAATAAAGCAATAAAAATTACTGGGTCTTTTTCTTGGTCCCACTCTCCGTACATGCTGAGGTGTGACATTGTGATTCGACGTCCTAAAAAAAAACATCCTCGACAACGATCACACATCCATTTGATTTTCCGTCGTAGCCAAGCGTCTCAATTGTGAAGACGCAATGTCTTATCCTCATTGGAGGATGTACTGTTTGTTGACTCAACATGTCCCATACTAGTAGAAGATGACGACATAATTACACCTAAATCATGACATATATAATTTCATTTGGTATATATGTCATATTCCCTAAATGCATTGACACTTACAACATGGAGGCAAACATTTTGATATTGAAAGACTAGGAAAGTCATGTTGTTCCAAAAACAACCAAAAGCTAGCATCTAATCAGTTTAATTGTAACTGCGTGTCTATTAGCGCGTGTAATATGTCTTATTTGCACATATACACGTGCTTACCGACACGCCACGCAAATATTTAAAAAAATTTAAAAAAATTATGGCTTTCTAGTGCTTTCCTACATTTTTTTCACGTTTTCTGCAGTTCGAGCTCGACATCACTAATCATATCTATCTATTACTTCATGAAGACAATGAGGGAAGGAAATAAGAGTAAAAAGAGGACAAGAGAATGAAGAGCCAAAGAGTAAAGAACAAGAGCCAAACATCAAGGAAGAGAAGAAGATTCAAGCAACTTACCAAGGGAAGGAAGAAGGAGGACAAGGAGCTTGCAACCTAGCCGCCACCCGTTGGAACAAGCAAAGAAGGTGAGTTCTTCTTCTCTCTCTCAATCTTGTTTGCTTTCTCTGTCTGTCTGTCTCTCTCTCTCTCTCTCTCTCTCTCTCTCTCTCTTTACATGCTATAGACTATCATCTATGGAGGTTTTTTTGCATGTTTTTTATAACAGTTTGCAAAATATGGTCCACTTCTCTTTTATCTCATGATCCAAATCAGAAGCAGTTTTTTATAACAGTTTGAATAGCATATCAGAAGCAGGAGTCTAGTGAAGAACCTTAATGGCTAAAGGAGTCTAGTGAAGAACCTTCATGACTGCATTTTTTATAACAGTTTGAATAACAGATCAGAAGCAGGAGTCTAGTGAAGAACCTTCATGGCTAAAGGAGTACGCGGATGTATTTCCTGAATAACAGTACATGATTTGGATTAGGTAAATACTTTTTCAATAGGCTAACGTGAAATACATTATGAACCTTTAGGGTTGCGGGCTACTGCATTCTGTAAGCATTAGGTCCTAGGCACTTACTAATCTTATAAGGTCCAGAATACCTTGCACTTGGCTTCTTGTACTCTCCCAAGGACAGTGAACTCTTTTTAGGGCGTACGCAGATGAATACCATATCACCTTCAACGAAGGATCTGTCTTGCCGCTTCAAGTGTGCGTAAGCCTTCTGTCTATCTTTGGTGGCTTGGATATCTTGTCTTATTGATTTGATTTGATCATCCATGTCTTCCAGCATCTGCCTTGAAGCTTCCATCCTCAAGGTTGGATTCGAGAAGCTCAAAGGAGTACGAGAATCGTGCCCATACAATGCTTGAAATGGGGTCATCTGAATACTTTGTTGGTAAGAGGCATTGTAGGCAAACTCAACCAGTGGCAAATATTGAATCCAATTTTTGGGTTCATGACAGCAGTATGCCCTAAGAATATCTTCAATGATTTGGTTGACTCGTTTTGTTTGACCATCAGTTTGAGGATGGTAAGCTATACTGAAACATAGTTGAGTCCCAATGGCCTCAAAGATAGCCCTCCAGAAGTGTGATTTGAAGAGAGAGTCACGATCACTAATGATTCTTATGGGTAACCCATGCAGTTTGAATATTTCCTTGATGAATAATCTTGCAATGTCTGAGGCTTTATAGTTTGTCTTAACAGGAATGAGATGTGCAACCTTAGTGAGCATGTCTACTACAACCATAATAGAGTTGTATCCTCCCTGAACTTGGGGTAGGCCAACAACAAAGTCCATACTAATGAATTCCCATTTCATTTGGGAAATGTCAAGTGGTTGCAATTTCCCCAGAATTTTGACATATTCTGCCTTAATGCGTTGACACGACAAACATTCCGTGACATATTTGAGAATGTCACCCTTGAGCCTATCCCAATAATAGCTCTTCCTGACCGCATTAAGGGTCTTGGCATAGCCAGGATGTCCTGAGAAAGGGGAGTCATGGGCTTCCCAAAGTATCTTCTGCTTGAGAGATTGGCTTGCGGGGATACATAATCTTGTCCTAAAGTAGACAAGTCCACTACTAACAGAGAATTCTTGATACTTCGTCTTTAGCTTTGGGTCTTGATCTTTGATGGAAATCTCCCTTAGCAATTTTTGATAGACTGGGTCATGACATGCCTCTTCTCTAGCTAGCTCAAGAATTGGGTTGTTTGGCATTGATACCTTTGTGGCTAGAGATCTTGCTGTTGATGGATCTTGCAAAATAAGAGAATTCAGAAATGCCTTGTGACTGAGTGCATCGGCAACTACATTCTCTTTTCCATATCTATATTTGATCTCAAAATTATATTCTTCCAGCACTTTGATCCATCGACGTTGCCTCATGTTAAGCTCATTCTGGGTAAAGATCCATTTAAGGCTCTTGTGGTCTGTCACTAAGGCAAATTTGTTACCCAACAAGTAATGTCTCCAAATTTTGAGGGCATGGATGATAACCAACAACTCTAGATCCTGGGTAGCATAATTCCTTTCATGGCTCTTCAGTTTCCTTGAAGAGTATACTACAAGATGACCTTCTTGTTTAAGCACGCATCCTAAGGCAAGTGCGCTAGAATCAGTTATCACTTCAAACTCCTTACTAAGATCAGGAAGTTTTAGGATGGGTGCTGATACTAAGCTTTGCTTTAGTTTGTCAAAGATGATCTATTCAGCATGTGACCATACAATTGCTACTTGCTTCTTTAGTAGATCAGTCAGAGGCGCTGCAATCAAAGCATAGTTTTTGATAATCCTATACCGTCCTATCAATCCAAGAAAGCTACGTATTTCTTTGACAGAAGTTGGTGTTGGCCATTCCAAAACATCTCTGACCTTGGCTGGATCTACAGAAATTCCTTTCGCTGATACAATAAATCCCTGATATTCAATCTATCACTTGAAAAATGCACACTTCTTCTTCTTGGCATAAAGCTTGTGTGCTCTCATTGTTTCAAGAACAATGCAAAGCTGGGGTTCATGATCTTTTTCCTGTTTGGAGTAGATTAGGGTATCTTCAAAGAAGACGAGTCTGAAGTAATCAAGATAGGGCCTAAAGATATCCTGCATTAACCTGTTGAAGGTAGCAAGAGCATTTGTCAGCCCAAATGACATCACTAGGAATTCAAAGTGTCCATACCTTGTGTTGAATGCAGTATTTGGGATATCTTCTTCCTTGATCCTTATTTGATAATATCCAGATTTGAGATCTATCTTAGAGAACATCTTCACACCTTGAAGACAGTCAAGCAATTCATCTATTCTTGAAATGGGTTATTTATTTTTGATGGTTGATTGATTCAACCCTCTGTAATCAATGCATAGCCAAAGCGTTCCATCTTTCTTCTTCTGGAACAGTATTGGAGCTCCCCATGGTTACCTGCTAAGATGGATGTAGCCTTGGTCTAACAGTTACTTGAGTTGCTCTTTCAGTTCAATAGCTTCTGGGATGGACATCCTATATGGCCTCTTTGCGGCTGGTGTATGACTGGCCAAAGACCAAGCCACTTTTAACCCAGATGTCAAGCCAACTCCTAGGAGTTGTTGCACTGAATAGGTGATATTGATAACTAATTTCTATCATTTGTACTAGCCTTCTTCAATAGTTACGACACTCATTTGTAGTAGTCCAACTAATTTAATATCGAAAACTCAAAAAGTTTGCTTAATCTTGCTCTTCATCTCTATTTCTATATTGGACGCTTAAATACTAACCCTAGGATTTTAATCCCTTCACGAATTAACTTCAAAGCATAAACCCTATAGTTCTTTCTAATTCCTTTTATTATCAAATCAACTAACATCCCTCAATCCCATAAACTTTAATTTTATTTTAAAAAAATTCTTTTTCTAATGTTGATATAACTTAATACCTCGTCAACACTTTTAATTTGCATAAAGTTAGACACATCATCTTTTATATTAATAATGTTCAAACAAATAGATAACATCAAATTAATTTTATTTTTCTCTAACCCTAAGAACTTTTCATAAAACAGCCAAAACTATATTCTTAGGTTTTCTATAGAAGATCCTAATTTTTGGTTGAATTAAAAACATGATTTTTATCAAAAAAAATGTAATGTTAATCCAAAATAACTATTTTTTATTTTTAAGATATAGTAATCAGTTTTCAAAAATTCTAGAAAATTTTAAAAATACTTCCAAAAATACATAATTTATCAAAAAATATCACATCTCATAATTGTTTAACCAAATATTTCATAAAAATTTATCTATATCATTTTTAAGCCATTTAAAATATTTTTAAAAGTTTTTTATTTTTAAAATAAAATAAGACCTACATAAATTCTAAAAACTATCTAGAGTTGAAGTGGAGATTCAAAGGTATTTTATAAAAATCCCAAACTAAAGAAATATTTATGTAAAATTATTTTTTTAATGTTAAACAAGTTAAGGCACTTACGTAAAGTACGAGATTCGTAATTGCGTCTTTGGGAGCCGTGTCATTTGTAGTCCAGCAAAGGGGAGTCTATCCAATCGTTCCCAATGGTGAGCTCATCATTTTCCCTCTCCCAAGAGATCAATTGGTCAATTGCATTGTTGCCATGGAAAAGCCACTTGTAACTCTTTTAAGACTTAATCTTGATTAAGTCTAAACATACGAGCTTAGCTTCCATGGTTTTATGTTGATGACTAAGAGAGAAGAGAAGAGAAAGGCTCCAAAATGGAGGTAGAAGGAGAAGACATGGTAATGGCTATGGAATAGGCATGGGCTTCAATTCTCTCTTCTTGCTCTCTCCAACTTCAATTGTTTCTTCAAATCCTCTTGCTTGGATGGCTTGAATTGATGGCACTTCCTTCAGGATGATAGTGTCCCCTTCTTGATGATGGCGCCCTTCGCTCCCTTTAGTTTGCTCTCTCTCCCTCTTTGTAGGATGGTACCCCCTCCTCTCTTTCTCATGACTCTTCAACTTCCACTAACTCCTCCCCTTCCTCTTCTCCAATTGGCTTTTGGACTTCCTCTCCCTTTCCTCTTCCTCTTCCAGTTAGTCTTTTCCCCTTCTCCCTCTCTTCATCTCCCACTATGATGTGCCCCCTAGGATGAGGGCTCCCTCTCCTTGGTCATAACCTCTTCAAATCCACATACAACATTTTTTCTTTTAGTTATGGTTTTTTTTTAAAAACTCATTTCCTAACCTTTAGAACCATAACACATAGAAGGACACCCCCTTCTCTTTCAACTAGCATCCTCTCTTACATAATATTTTTTTTGTTAGGCTAAAATGTTAGCTACTTTTCCACTTTCATTATACGACTAACCTCTCTTGCATTTTTGCCTATGAGGTTGCCATTATCAAAATGTTTCCCCTCCTTGCTCATATTAACTCAAATACTCATGGTTCCACTAATAAAAAATAATCCCTTTTGATTAGATAAAACTATCGAATTCTATTTGGTATTTTCCTAAGTCCACCCTCTAGCACAAAAATCCTTTGAACTAGGATTTTCCACTTGTCGGACTACAGAGACACGTTGGATCACCGAGAATTGGCGATTCAGACCCTTCTTGTGAAGAGCCGCGTGAATCAATGCACTCTCAATGTCAGCATCCATGGATAGATCCTCTTCATCACCCAGCTCCTTGTTGGCAACATTGGAGGTTCTCCCTCTGGCCATGACGGTGGCTCCTTGGCCATGGGCAGCTCCTTGGAATGGCCCTTGGCGATGCCCTCTGCTAAGCTTGGGACACTGCCTCTTGAAGTGTCCGGGCTCATTGTAATGGAAGCAATGCAGATTGTGGTCATTACCTCGTGTGGAAACAAAGTTGTTGACATCATTGGTCCTAGCTTTCTTCCTTTGTCCCTAAATTTGACCCTGCGCTCTTTTAGTATGAGCCCTATACATTCCCTTGTTTTGATCCCTGTAAGGCCAAGTCCTATTGGTCCTTGACTTGGTCTGCATCTCCTGTATTACTGGTGTAACATGAATGAGTGCATCTTGTAGATCCATTGGGTGCATTGATTCCAAGCGGGTGTTTATGGGTGGATTTAACCCAATACAAAACTTTGACACCTGTTGTGTCATATCCATTGGTGGCGAGTACTTTAAGAGAGAGATGAACTTTGAATAATATGCATCAAGGGATAGTCCAAGCTGCTTCAATTCATAGAATTCGTTCATCTTCTGTGTGCGGTAGGCAGGTGGCACATACCTCCCTCATACAGCTTCCTTAAGCTTCTCCCAAGTGACTATCCCTTCCGAGATCGCTTGGTCTGTACACCACTGTTTCCACCAAAGTCTTACTTCACCTGTAAGCTTAAGTTTGGCGAGCATAGCTTGGTTAGCAGGTGCAGTTCCTGCTGCCTCAAAATAGTCCTCCATGGACTCAATCCAGATCTCGACGTCAGTTTGAGAAGTCCTTCCCTTGCCATCGAATTCAAGTGGCTTGATTTGTTTGAGAAGAAACTTCTTCTCTTGAATCACAGCTGTACTTAGTGTAGGGGTCGGACTTGGAACCTGCACTTGGGGTTACGCCTGGGCAATAAGATTCTTTATGTTAAAAACTTATCAAATGTTTCTCATATTACGTTAATATGACTAGCATAGCTTTTAGCCAAGTGACCTAATCTCTTAACTCCTTTGCCAACATTTACAATCAGGATGGACAATAGTAAGAAGTATTATTCATTCAAAGTGAGTACATTTATTTTTGGGAAAGTAGAATAAGCTGATTGGTACATCAGTTTAGGAAAAATAGGATTGTGTTACAATCGGCTACAGGGATGAGTAATAGTATGGAATGGGGTCATGGATTTTTAGGAATCGATAATTCATATGAAGCTTGGGGTATCCCTTCCTTTGATACCCGTTCTTCTCATAGCACCCTAGTACTTTGATTCTGTCGGTAGGGATCACCCAAGTCACTTCTTCATACACATACTTGTTCTGTAGCTTCACAATCTTTAAATCCTCCATCCACTTGATTCTCTTCAAGTTGGTCTAAAGATACGCGAGTCGGTGGGCTGCTATATAATATTTTCCTGATTCTCCCGTCCGAATACTCCCATGGAATGTTTGAGGGTTTGTAGCCTAGGGTTTCCTGAGTCTCCCTTGCAACAGAATGTTCTTGGCTGAACCCACTAGGATCATCCTAAAATCTAGGTTCTTAGGGGTCAAGGTCTCTTGTCAAATTTTAGCGTCAGGTTTTGGACATCTTACTTTATGCAAAGATACCCAAGCTGAAGCATGTTCAAAGACAATAGGAAACAAGAGGGATGCACCACTCAACCTCTCTACCCATAGGGTATAGTCCCATTATGGTCCCTTAAAAAATCATGAATCGGGCACTACCTAAGGTCGAACAATGGGAAAACCTTGTGAGAAGCCTCCCAGTTCTCTGGGATCACCCTCCCATATGACGGACCCATCAAGAGTTCCGCCCACCTGCTTCCCTTGATAGCTTCTTTAGTTTTCTAATTAGATCCTATCATATTTATGTGTGGCATTCAAAATTAGCTTCATTAATTAATCCTTTTAGGGAACAGGGTTCCTTTGTGTAATTTATGGCACTAGCACAAATACAGAGCAAGCAGTCCTTTTGACAAGCAAGTTCCTTAACTTATCTTCAAGTTAATCTTTGTCTCCTACCCATACATGAGAAATTATATATTCCCTTCTATCCAACAAAAGTACCTGGTCCAAATCACATGGCACCATAATTTCCATCCAGTATCTAGAATGGGATCTTCCAATGCCCTACATGTTGGACTCATGGCAGTCTACAACTGCCTTCCAGGGACTAGACAAAGGGTGTCCAGAGCTCCACTGACCCTAAGCAACCTAGGAGCAAGACACAACTTCCGTGGTTGGCCTTTTCACCACTAGACCTTCAACCTGCCCTCTCGCATTGAAGCGTAGTGTGACCTTGGAGATGATCCACCCTTGCAAAATATCCTTCCTTAATTAATTCAATTAAGAATCAAGCATAATCAACGCAATCAACCTAATATCATCTTCCAGGAAAGCATCCCTTTATTTTCCCATGGAAACTTATCATCACAAACCCCTGCCATGATTTTTCCAGCAATCACAAGCACTTGGAATAATCATCCAAACCACAATGCAACAATCAATTGAATGTAAAAGCATTTACGAAGTTGTTTGATCAATCATAAAAAACAACTGTATCCTTTTCCAAACATTTCAGGAATGGCCACGATAACCTTTGCATCGCGTATTTTCTCTCCCCCTTTTGATCAAGACTAGTTCCATGTAAAATTTACTTAACACACCCTTTTTTCGACTAAGGCATATGTTAAGGTTTCAAACATTGTACAAGACATAAGTTCTACTAATCACTTACATTGTTTGATAACCCAGCCTTCTTCCCAGCAAGTACAAAAGCATCAATCTTTTCTTTGACTTAGGGTTTCCTAACAATTGAACTGTTTGCTTGCCCTAGATTTGTTGTTACATCTAGCCCAACCCCGAATAGGATTGATAAATATAGTTGCTATCAGATGGATCTCAAGGCATCGTAGTTTTAATCCTAATGATTGTTGTTTGTACTAGCTATGCACAACTTCAAGATCCCAACGAACTAATAGATCGTGATATTAGCAAGACTTTAATGCAAGGTCAATTTGTGTACCATCGATGCATGTTTCATATAATCTTTCCCATGCATGCACCATCTATGTGCGTAGCCCTTAAGTAACTTTATATGTTCTTTATGTCACGTATGACTGTGTCACATAGCACTAGGACGCAAAGTATTTGAGTACATGGGTTTGTGAGAACCTCAATGCACCATATGCATAAATCTATGCAAGGTCATATGTGGTTGTGGAAAGAATTAAACCTATGATCCCCTATGATTTCGTTAACTATCAAAAAATAAATTCAAGCTACTTGTTGAAATGAATTCATGCGCATACCTATGCCTCAATGAATAGCAGAGATGGAAATTAGTGCCTTGATATTCAAATATGAATTATCCATACCCGATGTTGTAATCGTATTAGCATTAACACCCTGGCTGACGGCTCCATTGTTGAATGCGAGATTACCATTGGTGCGTGCCTCCCTCCATTTGGGGGCCATACTTTTGGCTTATGAATCTCTCTCTCTCTGTCTGTCATCCGAGAAATAGTGTGTCAGAGTGACTCTTCTCGATTGCGATGGGGGTTAAACTTGTGGGGAGATGAGGAGAAGAGCAATGTGTGTGGTCACCCTCTAAGGAGGGGAAGGAAACGGGATTCTTCAAAGAGACTCTCTCTCCCTCTCTCTCCCTCTTCTTCTTCTTCTTCTTCTTCTTCTTCTTCTTCTTCTTCTTCTTCTTCCCTTCTCTCTCTCTCTCTCTCCTGTGTGTGTGTGTGTGTGTGTGTGTGTGTGCAGCATGCCGTTCTATGCTTTTTTGCATTGCGATGGGGGGGGGGGGGGTTTATAATATGAAGGGGTTTATTGTTGCGGGGTTGTGTGGGGAGGAGGTGGAGTGGTGCCATCACCCGGGGCCCCTTTTGCATGGTGGACTGGTTGAGAGGGGGGGATAGTAGGCCGAAGGCCTCCCTCCACCGTCATTCTCATTATTGCATCCTTCCTCCTTCCCTCGTCATCGTCGATGGCCTCCACGTCATTGCGTTGTCTCTCTTTCCACCATCATCTTCCACTTCTCTTCTTTTCCCCCCTGCCACCTGTCAGCGATGACAGGGGGAAATGTAAAAAAATTTGAAATATTTTAATTCATTTTTTGGGGGGGTCTCGTGTGGGGCTATGTGGGAGTGTTACAATGTATGATAAGGCTAAGGCATAAGGTTAAGCCTCATTTCAGCCCTAAATTTATGTTAAATTGGGTATTTACTACTTTTTTGAAGGAAAAATACATGAGAAATACTCTTTAAACCTACCACTGAATGTACAATCTTAAGCAGTAGGGAGAAGGGGGGTGTTGAGGGCGGATAATATACTGAATTTTGATTTTTTTAAATGCATAGAATACAGGACATGTGGTTTTGAAAATTAAGAGGGCCTAGTAGCATGAGCTTTCTCAAGCTGGCCCTATACAACACAACAATCTCAGTTTAGAGTAAAGGAATGAAAAGAAATGTGTTTACATTTTCACAATGATGATTGTTAATGGAAAAAATATTTGAGCACTAAAAATAATACACAATTGCATTGCATGTAACACACGGTATTATCCTAGATGCACATCAATTGTTTTCATGAATAATGACCTATGTTGAGGAGGTGAGGTATCCTAAGCTGTAGGGTTAGTGGTTCATCTCCATTGGGGAGTATTCAATGAGGAATATATTACATATCCTAGATTGATTGATTAAAAGAGTGGAGAATGCTTTGTATGTGTTATATGTATGAATGGCGCATCTTGGGGCCAATCCTTGAGGTGTAGGAGAGCCGTAGTGGGCCACAGAAATCAGTCGAGGGGTGCTCCCTTTGTGTCTATGCTTATGTAGTGTATTGTACTAATATGTGTAGGGACTCCCTCTGAGGAGTGTGGGAAAGGGTTATCTATTGGATTACAATCCATACAAATGTGAATTTCTACATTACAGATTAGGGTAGTATACCCCTTAAGCGCTCCTGGCTGCTGTTGGGAGGCCATGTGGGGTGGTTTGGGTGTGTAGTAGAGGTCCAGTTAGTGCCATAGAGCTAGTGTCAAGCCCATTTTAGATCCCAACACTTGTACTATTGACCATTGTGGAATTGTAGGTTTTTGGGGATGGATTGTAGGTTTTACATCAATAAGGACTCTTGCATGCTCACTTTCCCATTGGGAATTGATTGACATGTAGGAAGTAATTGATAGACACTATCTAGTGAAGAGATTGCCTTTTCAGGTTTGGAGGGATGATTTGCATGTGGTTTAATGGCATACCTCCTTGTTTTGGAGATCACGAAGTTATCAGTGAGGATTCTACTTCAAAGTTGAAGGGGGTAGCTTGTGACTTTGCGAAATCGCAGGTAGGCTACGACTTCTAGTTGCACCACATCACAGACCACTACTTGTCAAGATTGTGGGAGAGAAGGAAGGAGTCTCACTTGTAGCTTTCTCACTTACACAATGGGGGAATACACACATAGGTGGAGGCTGAAAATAGTTTTCCTCTTCTTAGTTGTGTAAGCCAAAAAGAACTCTAGTATAGAGAAATAGAAGAACTCTATATATGGGTCTCAAACCAAACTCAACTAACTAAGGTGGCATACTAACTGAGCCACGAACTAGAGTAGATAAGGATAGCTATCATCTAGCTATTATTCATGGGCGCTGTACCAACCGCATCTACAGCTAACAAGTCGGTGACATAAATGCACAACGGTCACCCTGGCATATCACAAGTGGAACTTGATATCTCAACACTCCTCCTCGAGCTCAATCCCAATTCCTACACACCAAGCAGGTCTCTGAACTTGCGCAGCTTCTCTACGCCCAATGCCTTCGTAAATATGTCAGCTACCTGATCCTCTGTGCTGACATAAACTAGATCAATAAGACCTAGTAGAACCCTCTCCCGCACATAGTGATAATGTACCTCAATGTGCTTTGTTCTAGCATGATAGACTGGGTTATTTGCCAAGTGTATACTACTCATGTTATTACAATAAATGACAACTGGCCCATCTGTAGGCTGATGCATATCATAAAGTAGCTTATGCAACCAAGCTACCTTACATGCAGCCATTGCTGCACCCCTGTTCTCAACCTCTATGCTCGATGAGGCAACTGTAGGCTGTTTCTTGCTGCTCCAAGTGATTACAGCACTCCCAAAAGAGAACACATATCCACTGGTAGATCGTCTATCAGAAATACTACCATCCCAATCAGCATCAGTGTATCCATACAACTGTATCTGAATCTTAGTCTCATAAAATAGTGCATACTGCAATGTGGACTTCATATACCTGAGTATGCGTCTAGCCGCATCCAAATGCGGTTTCCTTGGAGCCTGCATAAACTGACTTATCAATCCAATAGCATAGCTCAAATCTGGCCTGCTAATGGTCATATAAATCAAACTTCCTACTATGCATCTGTACATAGTAGGGTCTTCCAGAAGCTCACCTGCATCTGCACTCAGCTTCATATTTTGCTCCAAAGGAACTGAAATAGGCTTATAGCCTATCATCCCATATTTGGACAGCATGTCCAATCCATACTGCCTCTGCAAGAGCCGTATCCCAGTTGGTGATCTAATCACCTCAATGCCCGATAATATAATGCAGCTCTCCCAAATCCTTCATCTCAAACTTTTACTTCAATAGCATTTTCACATGAAGGATATCTTCATCACTATCACCTGTCATAATCAAATCATCAACATAAATGACAAGTAGCATAACACCTTTCTCTGTTTTCTCGCATAAAGTGAGAAATCTGCCTTGGAAATCGGAAAGCAAATAGTGACAATATAATGTCCTATCTTGTAAAACCATGCTCTAGGTGCTTGCTTCAAGCCATACAAGGCTTTCTTCAACCTGCAGACAAACTCAGGATGAATAGCATGCACATAACCTGGTGGCTGCTCCATATAGACCTCTTCTTGCAAATCACCATGCAAGAAGGCATTCTTTACATCCATCTGATGTAAAGACCATCCTTTTGATGTAGCCATAGCAATGACTGCTCTTACGGTTGCCATCCTTGCAATCGGACTGAATGTTTCTTCATAATCAATGCCATATATTTGTGCATACCCCTTGACTACTAATCTTGCCTTGTATCTGTTCACAGAACCATCTGCATTGTGCTTCACCTTATAAACCCACTTACAACCAATTGCATTCTTATCTTTAGGCAAAGGTACCAATACCCATGTGGCATTTGCTTCCAAGGCATCCATTTCTTCATCCATGGCTTTCTGCCATTTTTCTTTTCCCATGGCTTGCTCAAAAGAAGTGGGTTCTGGTTTCTGTATTAGTTTGACCATATAGGCATAGTGAATGGCTGTAAATCCATCATATTTCAGCCTATCCACAAGATACCTAGCTCTGGTAGACCTGCGCAAAGTAGATTCACTCCCAGGTGCTCTCAAAACATCCTTGGTCTTCCTTACTCCAAGTGTAACAATAGAAGGAATACCCAACTCATCATCAATGCTCTGTTCTGATCCACTGGATTCACCATCCACATAAGAGTGACCTGCATTCACATCAAACATGGGCTGATCTACCTTCTCTTTTCCTTTTCCTGAAACTTGCAAACCACTATCTGCATTGCTTTGAGGAGATTCTCCTGATCTCAATCTGCCTGTCCATGGCGAAGAATGTGAACCACTGCTAGAGGACACTCCAGGTCCACTAATATTTTGTGATTCCTGCTGTGAATTCTATGCAACATTACCATTTTGTGCATCCACATCATCAATCACATTTACTGGGTTATATCAGCTACTCATCTCATCAAAAACAACATCTCTACTCACTGTAAACTTACGAGTAGAAGGGTTATAGCATCTATACCCTTTCCGCTGTCTGTAGAGAGTAACCAATAAAGATGCACTTCTCAGCTTTTGGATCCAACTTGGATCTCAACTCATCTGGCACATGAACATAGGCAATACAACCAAAAAATTTCAAATGATAAATATCCGGTTCCCTACCAGTATACCTCTCCTCTGGAGTCATCCCATGTATTGTTGCAGTGGGAGTCCTATTCATTATGTAGACTGTTGTAGCAACTGCTTTAGCCCAGTAAAAATCTGGCAAGTCTTTTTCGTTGAGCATGGCACGAGATACCTCTCCAATATGCCTGTTTTTCCTTTCTGCAATTCCATTTTGTTGTGGGTTATGATTGCATGAATATTGCTGCTTTATGCCATGCTCCTGCAGGAACCTTGCAAACTCATTTGAGAGGTACTCTCCCCCTCCATCTGACCTTAGGCGTTTTATTTGCAGACCTGTTTCTTTTTCAACCATAGCTTTAAGAGTTTTGAAATGCCCAAACACTTCACTTTTCTTTTTCATAAAATACACCCAAACTTTTCTGCTATAGTCATCAATAAAAGTGACAAAATAATGACAGCCTCGAATAGATGCAGCTTTAGTAGTCCACACATCAGAGTGGATTAATTCCAATGGCTTCTTACTCTCTTGAACATGTCTAGGAAATGGTTTCCTTGCATGTTTTCCAAATTGACAGGCTTCACATACCTTATGAATTTCTGCAACCTTGAATTTAGGCAATCCTGCAACAATATTTTGGGTCTGCATTGATTTAAGTCGCTGTACATTAACATGACCAATGCGTTTATGCCAGATATCAATATCTGCAACTACATCGGTCCCATGTGCAAACATTGCTGCACTCAATTTAGACATGTCTACATCCAATGTAAACATTCTACCCTTCTTCTTTCCTTTTGCTATCAAGCGACCTTTATTTTTCATATCCTCAACAAAGCATCCATGAGGATTAAATCTGACCTGCAAGCCTTGATCAACCATTTGACCAATAGAAACCAGATTCTTGGTGATATTCGGGACATGAAATACATCTGACAGGTATTTCTTTTTCCCATCCTGCATAGACAAAGGAATTTTTCCAATCTACACAATAGGATGTGCAGTATCATCACCAATCTCCACAAATCCTAGTTTTTTCATTTTCCTTGCATCCTGCATCCATTCTGCATGACCTGTCATGTGGTTTGATGCACGTGAGTCAACATACCACACATCGTTGCTTTCTTCTGCACTTGTCACAGAATTGGTCACGTGCTGCACCATGAACAAATGCTCATTTTTGTCATCACCCTGTCTACTAGAAGATGCATAATTCCCTTGTTGCAATTTTTCATTCATGATGTCATTCTGCTTTTTATAGCAGTCTTTAGCCATACGATCCATTTTACCATAGTAGTAGCATTCAACATTGTTGTTTGCATTTCGCCCTCTTTGCCATCCACCATGACCTCTTTGGCTCCCCCTGCCTCTAGAGTTACCACGTTCTCCTCCATAGGACTGGTTTTCTTGAGTTTGCTGCATATTCTAATTTCTACCATGGCCTCCAGATCGGCCTCCTCTACCTCTGCCTCTACCTCTTCCAGCATTTGAGTAGAAGACAGTTTCTTTTGAAGTTCCTCCTAAAGAAGATGCACCACCATTTCTCTGCTCCTCAGAAATTAGAAGAGCAATCAACTCCTCAAAATCAGGAAATCTTTCACGGACGGAAATGGATGTTCGGAACTGTGCATAATCCTTTCCTAGACCATTCAAGGTCACGGAAACTAAATCATCATCTTCCACTGGCGACCCAATGGAAGCAAGTGCATCTGCAATCTTCTTCACCTTCATGTGGTAGTCATTGATGCTCATACTTTCTCTTTGCACATTGTGCAACTCTTGCTTGAGCTGCATTTTCATGGCTTGTGTATTTGTGCTATACATTTTTGACAAAGTATCCCATGCCTCCTTTGGCGTACTTGCATCTTGAATATGCACAATCATAGAGTCTGAAATACTGATAGACAGCTAGTACATAACTTTTCTGGCTGTCTCATGCCATCCTTTAAATGCCTGCATTTGCTATTGATTGGGAACATCAGGAAGAACTGGTTCTTCTTCATTTCTTGCAACAAATTTCCAATATCCTTTTCCCATAAGGAAATTCGTCATTCTAAACTTCCATGCATGGAAGTTGTTCTTGTCAAGCTTTTCAGTGACAATCTATGAAAGAGAATCAGACGCCATTACAGAACACTGCAAAAAATTCTGTCACTGCAAAACCACAGCTTCAACCTCACAAGGGCAAATCTGCAAAACTGACGAAAGTGGTATTTGACCACACAGTCACTCCTAGTGACGATTTTGCATCAACAGGCAACAAGGATGATTCTGTAACTCCCAATGTCTTTGCGCACATAGATACGATGCAATTTCTACGGTAACTTTTCACCGATCTATAGAACAGTGGTCGCACAGCAAAAAACAGGGCCTTTTCCTGAGTGCGTGCGGAAAACTTCCACCTCCAAAACAGGCCCCGAAATGGCCTCGAATAAAATAAACAGGCAACTAAGGGCTAAAGCCCTTCCGCAGCATATACTGCCCTCTTACTACACCGTGAAGGGCGTCTCAATCTGAGACAATGCACTCTTGCACTTCCGGCTATGCTACCTGAAGAGACTTGCTCCCAAACTCGAAAAATGAAAGCAACACTGGTCCTCTTACTAGAACACCGTGAACTTGGTTTACTTTCTTGAGCTCCTTACCACGAACCAGGCTCTGATACCATGTCAAGATTGTGGGAGAGAAGGAAGGAATCTCACTTGTAGCTTTCTCATTTACACAATGGGGGAATACACACATAGGTGGAGGCTAAAAACAGTTTTCCTCTTCTTAGTTGTGTAAGCCAAAAAGAACTCTAGTACAGAGAAATAGAAGAACCCTATATATGGGTCTCAAACCAAACTCAACTAACTAAGGTGGCATACTAACTGAGCCACGAACTAGAGTAGATAAGGATAGCTATCATCTAGCTATTATTCATGGGCGGTGTACCAACCGCATCTGCAGTTAAGAAGTCGGTGACATAAATGCACAACGATCACCCTGGCATATCACGAGTGGAGCTCGATATCTCAACACTACTAGTGGTTGAAAAACCTTCATGAGGTCTGATCGAGCTCATTTGATTGATTGAGTACCTTATGGGTAAGGGTTGAGTACTTATGGATTCTCAAGATGGTAGAATTACCCTTATTGCTAATGCATTCACTTATTCCAACCGCTTGAGTCACACATACACTTGGACCATAATTTTCTAGGCAAGACAAAACCCCATGGAGGTCATCCACCACCACATGATTCTCAACACCTAGAGACTTATTGCTTATCATTTTAGTCATCCAAGTGATACTCTCTTGAAGTAAGTTGGAAGCCTTGACTCACCTTTGAATGCAATAGTGCCACAAAACCTTTTGACCAAAAGCAACCCAAGTCATAAACATATGGAGCACTAGATGATCATTTCAGTAGAGACAACCCTTGTCTCTAGTAAGGAATGTTTTTTATACCTACAAGAGATCTTATTTTCTAATCATCTCTAGAGGCAAATTCCACTCCACCATCGGTAAGCATAGGTACTACTCTTCAAGGGGTGAAGGGACATGTGCTCTCATGCTAGTATCCATTCAAATTTTCTTGAACTTTGAGTAAACCCCACCATCTTGAACAAGACCTTATCATGAGTGCATAGATGAGGCTTGCTAAGCCATATTGGTCATACACCAAGGCTGTGAGACTAACCAATAGCATGTGGTTCATCACCCCATAAAACTTGAGTACATGATATAATGGGCTGAAGGGTTGAGACCCCAATAATCCACCTTGAACACACTAGTGCATGAGACTATTGGCCCAAGTACTAGCAATGACATTGCCTTGGGGATGGTTTCGAGAGCCTTGATTGAGACTAAGATTTGATCAATCATTATATGCTCAACAACATTGATAATTTTGATTACTAGGAGTAGATGTGGGTAACATATTGCATTGTGCTAGGGGAAGAGAACTCTAAGTGAGTGACCATCACAATAGGAGAGGAACATCAAGACTTGGGAAACAATGAGTTGAACAAGAGATACCACCCTTGGCCAAGCTTGGAATATCACTATTGATCGACCAACCAACACACTTAGGATGTTTTGATTGACACTCGAATCAATACAATTATTGTTGGAGCATTGCTTTCACTAGGATCACCACCCTCTTGTGTTGGAGTTGTCACTCAAAGAAAACATCCTTGAATCATACTCACCTACACTATTCTCAGAAAAAATACCCCTTATCACACTCAAAACCATCACAATCAATAGCATCATAGCAAGCCACTTGTGATCATCACTACAAGTCAAAGCCCAAATCAACTATGTAATCACATCAGCATGATTAATCTTGTGATCATCACTCCCTTCACACTCAACCAATTCTCCTTGCCTTACTCAGACCAACCCTTGTTACCTTCATTGCTACTCAAAGTGGTTAAAACCCTGTGATCATCTTCATGTGTGTCAACTCGAAGTAATCTTTGTTATTGTGACCCTCTTGGAGTGATCATCATCTTAGAGTAATCTCCAATGCTTTTTCTCTTAACTGAACAACCATGGTGATTAGCTCAAACCAAGCAACAATTAGTGCTGCTCGGATTGATTCTTGCACACACACTTGAAACCTCATCCTCATAGTTTACATCACCATTTGAAGCAATAATCACAATTATCACTCACGTTGATTACACAAAGCAATTGAAACATAATTACCATTACTCAGAGCAACCAACATCACCGCTTGGACTAATGATGTCCAACATTACCGCCTCGGACAAACGAATATCCCAACACTACCTTAGACCAATTATCCTCACCCATGCTATTCGAATCATCAATGTACCATAAAAGCTTCTAGGTGTGTTGAGAGTGGAAAAAGATTGAATTTGTGATTGATTTTTGTTGTTTTTAAAACTTTGAATGGTTGACTTTGATGGATTTTTGGTGATGATTGGTTGTTTTTGGAAGTGTTTGAGAGTGTTTTGGATTATATTGATTATGTTTTGGAAGCTCATGATGAATCTTAGTGGAAATATGAGGGTCTATGATGTTCTTGTAGATTTTGTTGAGGTTTTGATTGGTTCTGATACCTTCTATTTAGCTTCTGTTTTGTTCTTATTGTCTTCTGTATGAAGCATGGATTAATGATTGATGAAGGTTGAGGTCTTTTGAAAGCTTATTGAATAGTTTTTTATATTTTGAAATGGTTTTAGTATGAGTTATGAGGATCTGTTGTTCTGTTATAACCTTCTGTAGACCTTCTGTAGAGCCTCTATCTCTACTCTGTCTCTGCTCTATTCCTGTTCTGTTCTGTTCTATAGATCTTCTGTAAGTGTTCTGTAGAATGTATGTGTGACTTTGGGAAAGTTTTTTAACTTTTGAAAAGGATGAATCTAAGTTCAAAAGAGCTAAAACAAATGGAAGAAGCAGCTGCTGAAGACTGAAGAGAAGACTAAAGTGACAGTGACAGTAGTGAGCTATGAAGAGACACTGTAGTGGCTCTGGTGCCCTTTCATACCTCCCAAACCTCTTGGGAGGCACATCCACGACCTTGTTCAAAGTTGAGAGAGAGAGAGACAGGGAAACTCCATTGTCTTGAGCCTTCAGGCTCTCACAGTTATTCTTCATGTTCCACACTCTAAACTGAAAAGCACACACAATACAAGGATAAAGTGACCTAGTGTAAGTGTAGACTAGACAGACTAACTCTAGTTAGGTCACTAACTGACTACTAACATGAGTTTGATCTTGCATGATAAACAAGATTGCTTGCTAATATAACACTGCTCAAGTTGTCACAGTACAGCTTGACTTTGCTGTCCAAGTGTACTCCCAAGTCATTCAACAACTTTTGTAACCACTTAGCTTCACAGGCCGCTAAGGCCACACCACGATACTCTGCTTCCGTACTAGACAATGCAACTGTAGGTTGCTTCTTACTCTGCCAACTGATCATGCTACTACCCAATCCAAATGCATAGCTGTTGGTTGACCTCCTATCATACGTGCAACTAGCCTAGTCAGCATCAGTGTACCCCATCAAGTCAAGGGGTTTTCCATATGCATAAAACAGCCCATGATATGTGGTACTCTTTACATATCTCAAAATTCTCTTGATTGCATCGAAGTGTGGTTTGCGAGGCTTCTGCATGAACTGACTGATCAGCCCCACAGCATAACTCAAGTCAGGTCTAGTGATCCTGAGATAGATCAAGCTACCTACCATTTGTCTGTACATAGTAACATTCTCAATCTCTGTCCCAACATCAATCTACAGCTTGACATTCTGCTCCAAAGGCATATCCATAGGCTTGCAATCAGCCATACCATATTTCTGTAACATGTCATGAGCATATTGCTTCTGTAGCAACCATATGCCTTGAGGTGTAGAGACAACCTCAATCCCCAAAAAATATTTCAGCTCTCCAAGGTCCTTGACCTTAAACTCAGCCTGTAGACATGTCTTTATTTCAGCAATCCCATTTTCATCATCTCCTGTAATGATTAAGTCATCAACATAGACAACTAGGAAAACATAGCCACTATCTGTCTTCTTCACAAACAGACTATGATCAGTATCACCTAATCGAAAACCATGTTGCTGCAAATAACTGCTTATGCGAGCATTCCATGCTCTGGGTGCCTGTTTCAGCCCATATAGTGCCTTTTTCAGCCGACATACATGTGCTGGAAATTCTGGATGTACATAGCCTTCAGGCTGTTCCATGTAAACCTCTTCCTGTAATTCTCCATTGAGAAATGCATTCTTTACATCCATCTGCCATAGTTTCCAGCCTCTAGATGCTGCCAAAGCAATCACAGTTCTAACTGTAGTCGTCTTTGCTATAGGGCTGAAAGTCTCCTCATAATCAAGACCATACTACTGGGCATACCTTTTGCAACCAACCTGGCCTTATATCTTTCCAATGATCCATCTGATTTACATTTTACCTTATGTACCCACTTGCATCCAATAGGTGTTTTTCCCTCAGGCAACTGTACCAAATCCCATGTACCATTTTCAGCCAAAGCTGAATATTCCTCATCCATAGCAGCACGCCAATTCTCATCTGCAACTGCCTCATCAAACTTACTTGGTTCTCTAAAACCTGTTACTTTCGTCATATAAGCATAATGACGGGCTGAATATCTAGTGTAAATATACCTATCAACAGGTCATCTGACCCTCTCTAATCTCCTGAGCTGTGGCTCACTGTGAGCTTGCCTCTCATGAGGCGGCACATAACGGCTCTGCCTAGCACCTGGCGTCATAATAGACGGAATCCCCAATTCACTGTCTAAGCTGTCACTGCTAGATGAATCATAACCTACAGTGAGTGGACCTGTTACATCTTCAAAAACCTTTTCTTTTCCCTTATCTGTTCTCCCCCTCACTGACATATCCATGTCAGTGGATGCAGTAGTGCGACTCCGTAATCGTCCTGTCCAAGGACTCACTGTAGATGATACATCACCTGTCTGACCACTCATGGAAGTACTCTCTGCAGGAGTATTTTCAGCATGACTCATACTGGGTGAGCCATCAGTAGGCACTGCAACAGGATTCCCATACTAGGATGCTAACTCATCAAATACCACATCTCTGCTTATGAGTGTCTCATGCATAGAAGGTACATAACACTTATAAGCTTTCCATTCCTGTGCATATCCTATAAACACACTTTTCACTGCCTTAGGATCCAATTTCTTCCTCTTCTCATCCGGTATATGCACATATGCAATGCTGCCAAATACTTTCAAGTGTGAAATATTAGGTTTATAACCATACAGCCGTTCATACGGAGTGACATCATGAATCCCTGCTGTAGGGGTTTGATTCAGCACATAGACAGCAGTCACCACTGCTTCAGTCCAATAACCATTTGGCAGACATTTTTCATTCAGCATAGCTCTAGCTGACTCCATCAAAACCCTATTTTTCCTCTCTGCAACACCGTTTTGCTGCGGTGTATAACTACATGTGAGCTGTCTTCTGATCCCATGTTTAGCAAGATACCTGTCAAAGTAGTTTGAGACATATTCACCTCCTCCATCTGATCTAAAGCATGATATGTAACAGCCCAATTCATTTTCAGCATGTTTCTTGAAGTCTTTGAATGCATCAAACACATCATCCTTATGCTTCAAAATATAAAGCCAAGTGTACCTGTTGAAATCATCAATAAATGATACATAATACCGTGCACTGCCAAAAGAAGCATTATGTGAAGGACCCCAGATATCAGAGTGCACCAACTGTAAAGGCCTAATGCTGTTTTTTACATGTCTCATGAAAGGAAACCATGCCTGCTTCCCAAACTGACATGCAGGGCATACATGACCAAAATCATTATACTTGAATTTAGGTAATCCAAGTACTACTTCTTTCTGCTGCATAGATTTGAGCTTTTGTACATTGACATGTCCAATCCACTTGTGCCAAATCTCTACATCCCAAATGGCACTCTCATCATGAGCAAACATGGCTGCCTTGAGTCCCGGAATGGTCGCATCCAATGTAAACATCCTGCCATCCCTTCTGCCCTTGGCAATTAACTTGCAGCCATTTCCATACTCCTCAATGAAACACCCATCTTTGTTGAACCTCACTTGCAAATTCTGTTTTGCCATTTGACCCACAGACAACAGACTCTTTATTATGGTTAGTACATGTAATACATCATGCATCCCTTTCTTCTTGCTATCAGGCATCATAAGAGGAACAATCCCTTTATGCTTTATGTCATGTTGGGTGTCATCCCCTGTACATACATGACCATGTGTACCTGCAACCATCTCATCAAACCACTCTCCATGCGGTGTCATGTGGTTTGACGCTCCAGATTCAATGTACCATCTGTCATCTCTATCATGTCTCGATGCATTTTTAGATACATGCTGCATGGCAAAGAGTCTATCAACTAGTTCATCATGAGCACCATTGGAAGATGCATAGTGCCCATGCTGTCTGCCCTTTGCCTTCATATCTCCCTGCTTCTTGTAACAATCCTTTGCATTATGCCCATACCGGCCACAATAATGGTAGTCCTTGTCCCTGTTGGACTGATCAGATGACTTCCATGAACCAGATCCACCACCTCTACCTCGGGGTGATCTCCCCTGCCTCTAAACCCACTAGATCCACGCTGGCCTTGTGTATTTGCACCATGCCAATTACTCTGCTGCTGCTACTATCCATAAGCATTACGAGTGTCACCACGACCTCAAAATGAACCATGACCTCTAGATCCTCTGCCATGCTGGCTAGAGTATAACACAATGTCTCTACTCTAAGATGCATTGGAACCTGTATTCAAACCAAATTTGACTTCCTCATGCAGCAACAAAGCAACTGGCTCTTCCCAGCTAGGGGGCTCTTCTCTGACAGAAATGGAAGTGTCAAAAGCTTTGTACTCTTTGCCTAAGCCATTCAAGGCAAT
Organism: Lygodium microphyllum; assembly: GCF_053477565.2. Classification (NCBI taxonomy): domain Eukaryota; kingdom Viridiplantae; phylum Streptophyta; class Polypodiopsida; order Schizaeales; family Lygodiaceae; genus Lygodium; species Lygodium microphyllum. The sequence continues at coordinate 11,854,868 of NC_141161.1, read as the reverse complement.
AAAAATCATATCATCTTCTGATACACTTGAGCCAATAGTAGCAAGTTGATCAACTATGGTCTTAATCTCCGTGGTATACACTTGGATGCTCCTGCCATTTCTAGACATATTATTGAACTGTTGTTTCAACTGGATCTTCCGTGCATGTGTCATGGTTCCATAATTTCTCATCAGTATATCCCAAGCATCCTTTGGAGACTCACAGCCAGTGATTTGAATAGCCATAGCATCGGATATACATAGTGAAAACCAATGCAGTACCTTACATGCTCTTTCAGTCCATAACCTGTGATCTTTCTTCTATTCATTTGTTGCATTTACTTCAGGCAATTCAGGAGCAGCCTCATCTCCTGTACATAGATCCCAATAACCTCTGTCGACCAGAAAGTTTTTCATTCTGAATTTCCATAATGCAAAGTTCTTGTTATCCAACTTCTCTCCAACTATCTGAGTGATATTGTCAGTCCGATGTGTATTAGCCATGATGCAATAGACTGTCTATCAAGTGCTTGACTCCCTGCAGACCAATAAGTATGACTGACCAAGTTCAGTCTGTAATAGTTTATGACAGTTTTCTACACTAAATTGCAGAAAAAAACAAGGTATTTCAGCCCACTGATACCCCAAAACAACCCACAAACAAGTGGTCTCAACTGTAGATATAACTGTCAATACATAAACTATGTGTTTGCTTCAGCTTAAGCTTCTGTAACCTCACTGCCAGGGTACATACATGCAGTCTGAAAACTGTAAACTGTGAGTAACCAGCAGCAATTTCAAGTCCAAAACTGAGTGGTAATCATGTCATACATGTTCCAAAATCTCCCAGATAGCTGCTAGTACATTTGGCAGTCAAGACATGAGCATAGAGGCACAGAACAATGCATAACCAGCACATACAAGTGTCAACAAATTTAGTTGCGGGTTGCAGTCAACCAAAATTCAGCATAACAAGCTCCAAACCACTTCAAAGTATCTTCAAACCAAATCATACATTTGCTCCAGTATGACAAGGTCAATGCATGACTATGTAGTGACCATAGACTGTCTGTCTCTAATGAGCAAAGTCATACCTTACTTCTGCAATTTGTACTCAGCCAACAAGACAAGATTGCATTTGCTTCAGCTCCAAAAAATTCAGCATTCAGTGGCACTTAATGCTTTTCTCAACCCATGGACATTCTGACATACATATGTCAGTACATACATCTCATAGATGTCACCAAATGTCACACTATGCTTCAGTAAAGAGCAAATGCTTACTGTCCATGTTAAATGATAGTTTTCAGCCTATCTAAAATGCTCGATATCTGAGTGTTTTAGTTACCAAAATCAGCTTGCAGTGGATCACAACAGGTACATATGAACTCCAACTTATACATATGCTCCAAGGGTGCTTTTGGGCTTGTCAGAGAGCTTCCAAAGCTCTTCAATGTGTTGCATATACCATGTATACTATGTATACAGCAGTGCTGCCCTTTTTTTTCAAATCTGCCCACTGTGATCTCAGCTCATGTTAGAGCTCAAGGTCAAGCATTTGCCTCTTGCCATCTCAAAGCACTTCATACATGACATAACCAAGCATTTGATGACCAAATACACCAGCATTTGATGAAGTGCAGCCCAACAACTGATAGCAAAAAATAGGCACAGTTCATGCAGATCTGTCCTCTGCTCCACAGCTTGATTTGCTGAGTTTGATGTTGATGGAGCACACACTAGTGCTCAATACCCCCTTCACAAGGCTCTAAACAAGCCACAACCTGTAGCTTGACCCATAGAGTAGGCAATCACTCAATGCATACCTTCAGTTTACAATGGCATTCAGCCTGTTTGAAATAATGACACAAGTCTTCAACTACATATCATCTTCACTCCCTCTTGCTCCAAGAGGTCCACCAAGTAAGGCTCTGATACCATGTTCAAAGTTGAGAGAGAGAGAGACAGGGAAACTCCATTGTCTTGAGCCTTCAGGCTCTCACAATCATTCTTCATGTTCCACACTCTAAACTGAAAAGCACACACAATACAAGGATAAAGTGACCTAGTGTAAGTGTAGACTATATAGACTAACTCTAGTCAGGTCACTAACTGACTACTAACCCGACTTATTTAATGTATTCACATGTAGAGAGCTGCACACACTAGCTGTCATAGATGTCGATCATAGATAAAAACACATTGACGGTGAGCTTGATTTCTAACAGACCTAAGAAGGATTATTAAGTACCATTCTTGAGTATTGTATTAAGGCGATGATGTACTATTGATTGAGAGAGAGAGAGGGAGAGAGTGTGAGAGATAGTCAACTATGCAATTGATGAGCAACTGCTTCCACCCAAAAGAAGGCACCTTTGCTACTACTATTCTCAGGGCCTCTGCACACTTGTAAGTGCTTGGCCTCTCCTATTGAAGTTTATCATATTTGCAATTCTCTCGTTATGGTTACTACTTGATTTAACTTAACATATCAATTGATAGTTAACCAAGGTCTCGCCAAAGGCAATCAAATGTACAATGCTCAGTTCTTGATATTCTAACTAGTGTCTTTGCTTTTTGCCTTCAAGGATGGTACATTTCTTATTTGAGTTTATAGATTGTCATGATTAATTAGCAGGATGCATTTTATTACTAAGTGTATGATTATGGTGTCCAGTCTATAGTAAATATAACAGGGCACGATTTCCTTGCTTGGGTGTGCCATGTATGGTGGCCAACCTTCTCCTATTGCGGTCTTTACCCAAGCCAAAGACATCAATTCTTGAGCTCTCATGGCACCAGTTACAGTCTCCTTTAAGCCAAAGAAAAAACATACACAATGCTAAAAGCCAAAATAAGAAAAGATTACGAGTGTCCCATAGGTGAGATGGGGGCCTGGCCTTATTTGAGATCAGGCAGGAATCTGACAGTCTTGGCCACTCCTTTACCATATCATCATGATGGATATATTGAGTAAAAGATGTCAAAACATTCGTGGTGCATTTCAAGAGTTCCAGTGTTTGTTATCCAGCAGCCGAGTCACTTTTGCAGCAAGAATGGCGTTGTAAACATGCGTGCCAACAAGCTTGAAGCATCTATTGTGCTGACCAAGAGAATGCTTTTTGACTTGTGCATCCTGGTGGCTAGTGAGCTTCATTAAATTTTGTATCACTTCCTAGCTCCTTCATTCCTTCCATCACTTCAAGGGGTGCAGTAGGGCCATTGTAGGAGGTGCCTTCCCTGAAGCACAATGAGCAAGACGAGTAAGAGAGAGCCTAGAGCGGTAGACCATAATCATCACTTCAAGGGGTGCCTTAATTAGGAGGGCTATTCTAGGAGGTGCCTTCCCTAAAGCACGACAAACCCTCTCACTACATGTGGATATTTACCCCTCCCTAATTCATTGGCCTCTCATATGAATGGATTTCCATCCTTTGCCTATGGTGCGCTATAACTCACTCCATGGGTCCCTGGGGGGTTTCCGCCTTTTTCTTTGAGCTATGGTGTTTTAGTTGTGTTCCTACACTCTGTGTTTTCTCATGCAAACCCTAGCTTATCTTTACATGGTATTAGAGCTAGTGCTCTTGGAAAGAGCACCTTGTGGCTATCATGGGGAGCTTGGTTTTATGCGAGATAGATGAATGACACGTAACCAATTCACAATGTCTCAAATTCCTTCTTCTTGGGATTCGACTATGTCTTATTAGGCTTCTCCATCATTGGAGGCCCAAAGAAGGCATTATTGGACTCCATGAGGAAGACGATGCTCCTCCTTCACCTTCCTCTTCTTAGCCAAATCTTGTTGCCCTTCCACATTCAATAATCTTTCATCTTCGACTAGTGGTTACAACACTTGGAATCCATCTTCAGCGGAGATCATATTGTGACTATATTCATTGCTCTACCTTTGAGGATTTTGTACACTGTTTCTTTCATTTACATAATTGATTCATTTGCTTCAAAGTTCTCTTCTTTCTCTGTTTGTGTTTGTGTTTTTGCATTTTTGAGTTTTGCATTGTGTTTAGGGTTTTTGTGTTATCATCTAAGTTATTGTGTTTTAGTTGTGTTCGTACAATTTGTGTTTTCTTAGTAACCCTAGCTTATCCTCACAATAGACTCATATGAAATTGTGTTTTAGTCGTGTCTGTGCAATTTGTGTTTTCTTAGTGCAAACCCTAGCTTATGTTCACAATAGACTCATATGAATTAACCTTTAGCTAGAAATTACAACTATGACATCACTACTTATGTAACACAAAAATACAATTATCCATGATGTCGCCATCCCACTTGCAGCCCAACTTATATTTGCCTATATAAGAGGCACTAGTGAAGCTCACTTGTATTATTTTGAGTCAGAAGTCTAGGCTTGTCTACCTTGAGAATGATCTAAATATCTTTTGTATTTGCTTCATTTTCAATATGATTTTTGTTTAGTCTCTTTTATTATTTCAACTGAGTCATTTAGTCCATTTTTATCTTCAATCTAGTTGTATGTATTTGAATCATGACTATATTTGAGTATCATCCACTAAGTGGCATTTAGCGTACATATGACTAAGAGTAATGAGCTCTCATGATTCCAAGTCTCATGCATTATATGAATAGAGATGATGACAATGGAGTGACTTTGCACTATTACAAAAGGTGTACTTTTTGGAAATTGGATCACTACCAAAAGTAATCCAAAGCCATTATCTCTCGGCAAGGCTATGACTGGTTGGGGGCCTTTGATAATTCATCATCATTGGTGTCCACATCTCATCCTATGCAGCAGTAGCTATAACACTATTGTAGTTATCCTTGCCTACTTATATTCACAATCCACCCCCACCTTCTACAGGGATCCTTGGGTTACTACAATAGCTATTGCTCATTGTCCATTTGCTTGTCTATTGTCATGCTGTGTTTACACCTCCTAATGTCAGTATCTTGTTTGTAGTTGGTGCCATTGTTATGCCTGCCTATAGTGATAATGTTATTACCATTGTGGTCACCATTACCTCTTCAACATTTTGTAGTACTACTTTTGAGAAACCTATGTCACTGCTCACCTTTGAGCTAGCTTGCATCTCATGCTCTTGTAGAATGGAGCTCATGTCCATCTTTGTTGTTGCACATCCTCCATTTGACCACATGATGTTGCCTATTGGTGTACACCACCCATGCATCGAGGATGCCATCCAAGGATGTTAGAGCTCATAAAATACTTGAGGTAGGGAAATTCATTTAAAACTTATGTCCTATAACTTTGTAGTTTAGAGGATGAGGCAAGGTGAAAAGAGTTCCAACAATTCTACATAAAATTAGAATCCCTAAGAGAGCAACTAGTCATTATCATACATTAACACGATCGACAACTTTAAATTGTGAGCATGTGATTTAGAATCATTTTGCTAGCCACACCATGTTAGGGCTGGCGAGCAAATAAACTTAAAGGACTTAACATTGTGTATTTTGGCATACTTTTACTCCACAAAAAAGCTATAAGAGAATAATTAAATAGAAAAAGTTTTTTATTTGGTGGAAGGATAAATACCCAAAAACCTATTGTTTGAGGACATGTTATGGCTATTCCCTTCCATCCCACTTTCTTTCGTGCTAGCTCTCCATCATCATTATCATCAACTTCCTGAATCATCTACCTCCTCACTAGTCTCTCCTACCTAGGAATTGGTGCATTTTTCTCCTTGCATTCAATAGCAGGACCCGTTAGTTATCTAGGGCAGTTTTTCTCGAGCCGAGGCGGCTTGTATTTTGCCTTGAGAGTCCATTATTTGGACCTAGTGGCACCTCCCAGATCAAGGTAGGGATCTATTCAAACTTGGTCAGCACGTTAGCATGGTTTTTGACTTGGGCAGCATTCTTCCTGACTTGGGTGGCATTCTTCCTAACCTGGGCAGTCTCTATTAGGTGGAGAGATTTACTCTTGTTGTTGTGTTTTCTTCTGGAAAACCTCTCTCTTTGCTAGGTGGCCTCTTTCTTGGTTGGGTGATAGGTTTTTGACATGTTTTGACTACATTTATTGCAGCCATATCTGCGTTTTGCAGATCTGCCCCTTCAGCTTAGCATCAAGTCCTCTCTCACACCTCGGATACTACCTGTCTACCTTGATCTTTGATTAGCAAATTGATAGACCTGTACAAGTGGAGGACATCCTAGTTGTATCTTCTTTGTTTTCTTAGATGTATTTCTTGAAGAACATCTATGGCCGACATGTATGCTATGGGGGATCGTGTGGTTCAGGATCATTCAAATTGACCATTGTCTTATGTCTCTTTCTCGTTATGTTCTTCCGAGGCTTCTGGTCCTCGGTTGGCATTGATGGAATCTCCTGAGCAGGTACCAGCTCTACCCTCTCTCTTTGCATCTGACATGCTGGATGGAATGAACTACTCTCTACGGTTGTGCTGCGTGGAGTATCTCCTCCACGATTGTGACCCTTGAGATTTTATTACTGTTCCTATACCCCGACCTTTTGTGGATCCTCATGATGGTGTGATAGTGGACTCAACAGCTTTATGGGATTAGTTGAATGTCAGAGCCTGCTCTTCTCTTCTTTTGAGTTATACAGATTCTATGCTCGTACATGTTCGATATCTCCGCACCGCTGTAGAGAATTGGAGGAGATTAGTATCTCTATTTTAGATCTAGACATTTGGGCATTGCTTATATCTTGAGTTGAAGCTACAACAACTCTGTCTCAGATTCCCCTACAATGAGGGATCACATCAACAGGATGAAGGAGATTCAGGATGAGCTTTCATTCCTTTGTAGGGACATTTCTTCAAAGGACTTGGTTGTGACACTTCTCTCACATCTTCCATCACCGACATATGATGTGTTCTACACCAGTCTTCTCACTTCTCTTGGTTGTGACACTTGGGAGGAGCTAGTTTCATTGGTGCTTGAGCAGGATGCGCATCATAGTGAGACATATTCTTATGGAGCCCGTGTACATGGCCGTGCTTATGTGACTTTATCTACAGGTACAGGACAAGCTAAGCAGAAGAAAGGGAAGAGGAAGAAGTTGAAGTCATCTTTCAACTCTAATATAGATTTTGTGGGAAAGCATTGAGGATATCCCATGTGTCCTCATTGTGGGAAGACCTCGCACCCTGAGTAGAAGTACTGGAGGATATATCACCTTTGTCTGTGAGTGAAGGGTGGATCTACATGAGAGCCTTCACCTAGCTTTGCTTTGTCATATGCTATTTCCATTGAGTTAATGTTTCTACACGTTTATCAGGTGGAGGAGCTTCAACTGTCTTGTCTTCTGAGCAGCCTTGGCTCTTTGACAGTGGTGTATCAAGTTCTATGACTCCCTGAGGTGATTTGTTGTAGGTTCTCTGTTTGTCCGAGGATATCGTCACTCCACCTTGCCCCAATTGTCTAACTGTCCATTAAGCTTTGTTTCTGAGGCCCTACATGTCCTAGATTTGGGCTTCTCTCTCCTCTTAGTTCATGACCTTCTTAGCCTTGGGACCTGTGTTGTCTACTTTGAGCCGGCCATCTTTATTGAGGATTCTTCTACAGGAACTTTCTTTGTGACAATTTGGCAGAGGAGGGAGCTATCTATGCTCCATTCCCCTTCCTTTGTGCATGGCCCTTTGAAGCATCTTTCTATAATGGCATGCATTCTCGATTGTGCATCATCTATTCCATAAGTTCCATTCCATCCCCCATAGTAGTTTCCTTGTACCTCCCATCCCTTTCAAAGGGGGATGATATTGGGATGTGGCTATGGATTTCTTGGCCCTTTGTGTTTCAGAGGGGGCTTCCGAGGATTGTGAGGAGTTGCTTTAGGGTTTCTAGTCTACTTTGGGCCTTTTTTTTATGCGGCTACACCTTTTTTTTTGTCATCGAGCCACTGTCATGAGGACATGTATTTTTGAAACTTCACTTAACATGTGGATTAATTTTTAATCACATGGTTAAGTAAATGTTATGCATGTGAGGTGTAACTGGGGTTAAAGTAAATTTACGAGCCCTGGACTTGAGGAAAGCACGGGATTGTCAAAGACAAAAGTTGCTATAAGTTATGCTACATAGGTACTTGGTGGTATCTGGTGCCAGTTGGTGGGAGATATCTACTATGATGCTGCGTGAAGATTTGCTATTTTCCTTGTTTTGGTCATCAAAAGAATGAAACAAAGCTTATTGATGTTACAAGATAGATTTTCCTATAGTAGAAACACCTTTTCCTTGGTGTTCCTCTTAGGGCTCCATGTTTTTGGTGCGGAGCCAGGGAAACTTGCCATCAACAAGTATCAAAAGAGGCTGAAAATGAGAGAAATGGTATTACCAAGAAGAGGAGAATTCAATGGATGTTTGCAAAGTTCATTCTTCCACTGAAGAGTTGGAGATTCTTATTTCCAAATCCATGCTCTACAAGAAGTTCATCCCATAATGGCAGAAATATATTACCATCATGATGCAAGCTTTATGTGGTGGACTATTTCCTCTTCCTGTTGAGGCAATAGAGACGTGTATCTTGGTGGAAAATTGTTTGGAAACAAACTCAAGAGCAGAAATAGAGAGAATGACCATCCATGGAAAATTTGACATTCATTGAGAAGTTTCTAGACATCATTAAGTGGGAGATCATGAAGAAGCTTCAGGAGTTGTGGTCAATGGAGGTTCACGAAAACAAGAAGAAAAAGAGTTGGAATTTGTTCATGAATGCTCAACAGCAAGATACGTGGGATGCTTGTTGCACTGACAATCTTCAGTTTGTCCAATTAGCAACCCACTGGAAGTTGATAGACAAAGTGTTTTTCACAACATACACTGTTGAAACCCTCAAAAGCTAGCATTTTTATAATGATGGCACAACAACGATCCTAAGAAGAATGAGTTTTGATACTTTCAGAATGGAATATCTCCCCCTCTGTAATGGTTTGAAAGCCGAATTCAGAAATTTTGAAAAGAAGGAAGTAGAAGAGATGTTGGCCAAAGAATCCTCCCGAGATTGAATCCCCTCTCTGATTCTATTCTATTGAGTACAGACCAACTAGTTGGAGCCAACCCCCTAATGAATGATGCAATCAAGAGGCAAGCGTTAGAACAAGTCCAAAGGTACGTGAGAAGAGAGAAGGCAAGAACCAAGGATGAGAATGAGCTTGCAGTAGAAGCCTCTTTTGACACCCTAAAAGCACTCTTTACAGAAGTCCATATGGCGACTCAAGGTCCCCTTCCTAGTAAGATTCATCTTGGAAATATTGATGACATGCTAGCAAATGTAGTCCCATTGAGGGAGAGTATAATGAAGACCCCAATCTTCATGTAGTAGTGTTTATGGTAGCATGTGTGGCTAACAATGCCAGAACCCCTAAGCATTGGTTAGCGATATTCCCTACCACTTTCAAGGGGGCATAGTATTTCAATGGTATGGGAGACAAGCAGTAGGAACTTTTGGCACATGGGACAACCTGAAGTTGGCCTTCCTCACTAAATTTAGGCGTGAAGGTTTTGAAGAGTGGATGTGAGAGGAGTTCATGAACCTAAGTCAGTCCTCTAGAGAAAGAGTAGAACCTTATGTCTTGCGAATGGAATCCATCTTGAAGAGATGGACTAACCATCATTTGGACGAAGGCATCCGGAAAGAAGTGTTCCTGAGAGGCCTACAACTAGAATTTTGCAAGTTCGTGGAATTGAGAAGACCAGTCAATCTGCAAGCTGCAGTGGAAGGTGCAAGATTGTATGATGAAGCTGAAGCAAGGCTATCAATGACTCCAAGAAGAGGAGTCTTACCTCCTCCCATTCCAAGAATGGTGTACCCATCAAATGCAATCCCAGGGACAGTTCCCTACTCCTATTCCTAGATGCAAATAGTGCCACAGTATAGTGCACCTAATCACAGTGGTCACCGCAGACAACAGTGCCTCAAATGATGGTTCAACCACAACAACAGTGGCCTCAAATAGTTCCTCCAATGGCGACTCAACAACAGTGGAACCTTACCAACTGGAATCAACAACCCCAAGTCTCAACAAGAGCTCTGAATCAGAACCAAAATAGAGGACCCTCTAGATTAACCCAACCTGTATATGAAGTAATTACATAAGCTTCCCAAAACCCTACTACAAGTACTTCAAGAGGTGAAAATCTAAAGTACTACTTATCCAACTCAGTCGCAACTATCAAGAAAGAGCTTATGGATGTGATTACAGAGCAGTTGCAGAAGTTGAAGGTGAATACTGCCAATATATCCACTCCTGTGGGAGGTGAGAGAGATGTGATGTGTTCTAATACATGGTGCAAAAAGTGCCATCAAGTAGGACATTTAACCAATGAATGTACCCAAAAACCAACCATTTCTGGAGCCTTATGCTCCTACTGTTTGCGGAAGAACCATACACAGGATATTTGCTCTCTGAAAGAGATGCATGAACGAAGACAGAAAGATGAAAATGCAAGATTCAACTTGCTAGAATCCAAAATGATAGTGCAATAAATTGGACCAAAGCCTAGGGAGTTTGGTCCTAATTTTGGTCCAAGGAGGTTTCCCTCTCAAAGTTACAGAGGATGACAATCTGGCGGTGGTCAGACATTTGAGGTGGAATGTTACAAATGTGGAGAAAATGGTCATATATCCCTGAATTGTCCAAACCCTAGAAGATTTGTGGATTACAAGTCCTTATGCATCCAATGCAAAGGAGAAGACCACATTGCAAAGGACTATCCAAGTCCATCCCCTGTCAAGGTCAACGCCACTGATAGCCAGCAGAAGGCACAAGACTCTACCTTCAGTTTGGTAGAGTTGAAAGTTGCCACTATCACACGCACCAAGAAGAAGGAACCAATTGCCCATAAAGAGAACAACTCCCTTGCCAAGACTGTGAAGTTCAACATACCAACAAAGGGATAGAGTAGTACAGGACAGAACAGTGCAGTACAGAGCATTGCAGTGCCACAAAGAGTCATAGAGACAGTCCTAGAAACAAGATCAGAGGTCCAAGAGATAGATGATACAAAAGTACCTCTAGAAAAAGAGGAAGTGCCAATGCTTCCATTGCTAGGGGAGGTACCCTACTTGAGGCTTGGCTCTCCTTGGGTGCGTCGCGGCATGGGGCCGTAGTGCGTGTCGCTTGGGTATGGTTAAGTGGCTCGGGGCTTCCCCCAGGAATAGGTGAGTGGGGATGGTGAGTGCAAATAGTGAGAGTGAGGGGGATGGGTAGTCTTTTCCATGGGGCGAGAGATGAGTGGGGTGTTGGCCCGAAGTGAAGGGTTTCATGCATGAGCCCTTGCGTAAGCACCTGAAACTTTCAAGTGCCTTGAGGAAAAGCTCCTTGCCCATAGAGGGGAGACATCATGGTGGACTGTGGAATCGTGTCGCGTTACTGTGCTGTGTCACGCTAAGGCGCTGTGTTGAATTGAGAAACTGTGCCGTGTTGTGGTACCATGTTGTGCTGTGGTGACAAGTCGTGTTGAAGTGCCATGTTTTGTTGGGGAACCATGTTGGGTGAAAGACTAAAATGGGTGTAGCCCCATTCCCCAGTAGGCTGGAGAAGCCCGTGGATCCTATCAAAGAATATGACTTGGTAAAAGACCTCGACACATTTAAACCAAACTTAACGTTCTAAGAGTTGTTGATGCTATCTATCAATTGTGAAAAAAGATTCAAAAGCATCTTGACAAGAAGACGCGGCCTAAGGATTGCTACCCCAACAACAACAAAGTCCAACAGAGCCTCTGAACTTGTGAAGGAAGTAGATGTGGCTAACACCTTCCTAGATCTTGGAACCCCAGAGATTAGTGTATGGATAGAAGGATACTTTATTTCAGATGCATTGATTGATGGAGGCTCATCAGTAAACATAATGACGGATGTGACAATGAAGGATCTAGGTTTTCAAGGAATTCAATCTACACAATGGCTTATCAGATTGGCAGACCAAAGCAGAATTAAATCGTTGGGCATCCTCCCATACGTAAAAACAACCCTGGCAAGAAGAGACTATCGGTTGACATATTTGGTAGTAAAATTGTATGGATCACAAAAAAGTAATGGATCCACCTTCATCGAAGTCATAACTGCCTCCTCCAATGAAGTAACAGATGGTACATCAGGAGACGAAGAGGCTATTAAACAAATCTTTCCCAAGAAAACAGAGGCACAGTCCCAAGATGGTACATCAGGAGACAAAGAGGCTATTAAACAAATCTTTCCTAAGAAAATAGAGGCACAGTCCCTAATAGTGGGAACTGTAAGCCAACTACCGAAGGAAGTAAAGTCTTTGTTCATGGGAGAATACCTCCTGCCTCAACTAGAATTGACTTCTGAAATCACCTCTGACAACGAGATAAAAGCATGGATGTATCATTCTCTCTGTTACATGGTAGTCACAAAGTCAGAAGCAAAGATAGAGCCAGAGATAGAAGCAGACGCAGAGGCGGAAGATATGTTCTTCTCTTACAGAGCCTCTACAGAAGCAGAGATAGAGCCTCCAGAGGAAGAGAAAGAAAATGATGAGGAAGAAAATGAAGCTGCTTATGAAAGTGCAAACGAAGAAGTTCCTCTGATAGCGGATGATCTTGTTGATGTGCCTACAGAGACCTCAGAGGCCGAAGATCTCAAGGTGTTGGATGGAATGACCATGGTTCCATTTGGGTTGACCAATGGACCACAAAGCATGCAGAATCTGCATAAGCAATGGATCAAATGTATAAAAATTAAGTTCACTAATGGCTCTTCTTGCCCTAATCATTCATTCTAGAAAAAAGATGATGATGATGCCCCTTGTCAAGAGAAGCCAGAGCCATGGCTTATAGAAGGTCCATGCTATGTGACATTCCTAGACGCATCCTCTGAAGAGGAATCCCTAAGTCCAGAAGAAACCACCACTCACACAGAAACAAACAAAGCTGAGATACCCTTCCAGCAATCTCAACAAAAAAATGAGTCATTTATTTAGAAGGAGGACACTGGTTCTAGTGGAGCATAAGACGATGACACTACTCCCTTGAAAGAGTCAAACCTCTATCTAAAAGCAATCCACGAGAAATTTATCTGCGAAGTGGAAGGTGAAAGGCAAGTAACATTCTTGGATACTGACGGTATTGAACGTCACCTAAAAGTGGGTCTCAATGTTCCAGAAGAAGAACTAGTGGTCCTGCGAGACCTACTGAAGGAGAACTTAGATGTGTTTGCTTGGTTGTATAAAGATCTAAAGGGGATTGATCCCATAGTATGCCAACATCACATTGACCTAGGGCCTGATGCCAAACCTGTGAGGCAAAGATAAAGGCGTATGAATCTTAATTATTTTGCTTTGGTGAAGGCTGAATTATTGAAGCTTCTTGAAGCCAAGTTCATTTATCCCATGGCTAGCAGTGAATGGGTTTCGCCCATTGTGGTAGTACCCAAGAAGAATGGGAAACTTCGAATATGTGTGGACTTTTGGAAGCTGAACTCAAAGACGAAGAAGGATCATTTCCCTATCCCTTTCACAAACCAACTATTGGACACAGTGGCAGGCCATGAGCTCTATTCCCTCTTAGATGTATTTAGCGGATATAACCAAGTCCAAATCCTAGAATAGGACCAATCCAAAACAACCTTCACCACAGAATGGGGGGCCTATGCCTATAGAGTGATGCCGCTTGGGCTCTATAATTCTCCTTCCACCTTCCAATGAGTAATGATAGCTGCCTTCCAGATTCATCTGCATGATTTCATTGAGGTGTATCTTGATGAATTTTGTGTCTATAGCTTAATATGTGAGTATTGGGGACACTTAGAGCAATGCTTTGACAGATGCCAAGAGTATGGGATTTCTCTCAACCCCAACAAATGTGTCTTTGGCATCTCATTAGGAGTTCTTTTGGGCCATATTGTCTCTGCACAAGGGATTGCAATAGACCTATCAAAGATTGAGAAGATTGCTGCCTTGGCAGTACCAACAAACCTCAAGCAATTGAGAGGATTTCTTGGCCATGTGGGCTACTACAGAATATTTATTGCACATTTTTCAACCAAGGCAGCCCCTCTGTGCAAGATCCTAAGGAAAGATGCGGATTTCCTTTGGACTGATGATTGCAAAGAAGCCTTTAATACCCTAAAACAGTGCCTTATCCAAGCACCTATCTTGCAGCCTCCTGACTGAATGAAGGAGTTCCATGTGCACACAGATGCATCAGTTGAAGGGCTGGGTGTTGTCTTACTATCAAAAGGGCCCTTCTAAATTAGATCAACCAATATATTATGCAAGCCAAAAGGTCACTGATAGAGAGCGGAACTACACAGTGACACAGCTCTAGTGCTTAGCAATGGTGTTTGCACTAAAGAAGTTTCGACACTATCTATTATCAACGCATTTCAAGTTCTATGTGGATCACGAACCCATGTCCTTCCTGATGAACAAAATAGATGTTAAAGGACAATTGATGAGATGGTTGCTCCTATTCTAGGAGTTTGATTTTGTAGTCACTAAGCTCGGACGTTCCCATGTCCTAGCCGATTATCTGTCACACATCCCTCAAACTGCAGAAGAGGACCAGGATGATCCATACCTTCCTGATGCTTCCTTGTTTCTAGTCAACACAGTTACTCCATGGTATGCAGACATAGCCAACCTCCTCGCAACTCAACCATATCCACCTGGTATCTCAAGCCATGAGAAGAAGAAGCTTCTATTAGAATCAGCCCCCTGCACCTTGCTATGTGGTGCACTATATAAGAAAGGCAAAGATGAAATGTTGCAAAGATGTGTTGCAGAAGACGAAATCAACATAGTATTGAAAGCATGCCATGACGAACCATGTGGTGGATACTTCACAAGAGAAGCAATAGCGAGAAAGGCTCTGCTCGCAGGATATTGGTGGCCGACCCTCCACAAGGATGCATATGACTACTGCAAGAGATGCGATGCTTGTCAGTGAATGGGGAAACCCACCAAAATAAGTGCCATGTCACTGCAACCTATTCTTCCCCTAAAGCCATTCGAGAAGTGGGGGATTAATTTCTGGATCCCATTGATCTTCCTACCAGACGGAAGCAGAATAGATACATCCTGGTATTTATCGATTATGTCACAAAGTGGTGTGAAGCTAAAGCTCTGAAGTGGGACGATGGTAATAGCGTAGCCCTATTCGTGTAGAGAATATTATCACCCGTTTTGGCAGTCCCCTCGAGCTGGTAAGTGATAAAGGTACTCATTTCCTTAACAAGATCATGAAAGAGTTGACGGAACTGTATAAGATCTACCATCACAAACTCACTCCTTACTACCCCAGAGCCAATGGCCAAGTTGAAGTCACCAACCACATCCTCTGCTCGATCTTGATAAGAACGATTGCACACATCATCGTGATTGGGACGATCAACTTATAGAGGCCCTCTGGGTATACAGAACCTCCCATAAGGCTGCTACAGAGGACAAACTCCTTTCCAACTGGTGTATGGTAGAGAAGCTGTTTTCCTGATTGAACTAGAATCTCCCTCTTTGCAAGATGCAGTTAAAGAACACTTGGGAGATGATGAGTCACTGTAACGCCACCTCTTGCACTTGGAATATTTAGACGAGACTTGCAGGATGGCTCTACAGTGCATGGAAACCACTCAAGTGTGACACAAGGCCTATCATGACAGCTTCATCAAGCACAAGGAGTTCAAGGAAGGTGATATTGTCTTGGTTTATGATTCCCAATTTGGCAAGTTTCTTGGCAAGCTTCAACAACATTGGATCCCTACAAGGTACTTGCTTCAACCCAAATGGCTTTGTCCAAGTGCAAGCTGTCGACGCTTTTCAGGATCCCTTTCTGATAAATGGCTATCGCCTGAAAAAGTACTTCCCTCCCTGGGAATCTTGACAATCACAGTCGACCCACCCTTTCCCTTTTGGGTGTCGCACTGTCCTTCTCTTTGTGCTTCTGATAGCCCTTATGATATTCCTCATGAGGCAGTCTCGTTCTACTAGTCCCTCATAGATACCTCTCAACCCTAACTTGTTCTCTTCTCGTCTGATCCAACAACGGTGGCGAGGTTGAACCTGACACATGGTATTTCTACTATTCTTTTTATTAACGAAAAGAAAAAAGAAAAAAGAAAAAAAACAAACAAACTGTTACGGGAGAAAAGGAAGAAATTCCCTGTCATAGCAGGCCTTGTTCCAAGAAAAGGTGGAAACACCCTTGGGCGGGAAGCTAATTGTGGAAAAGGTGGTAACACCACGCAGTTTAGGATAGCTGAGTCACCAGCAGAACATTTCTAGAAGCAATTTGAAGCCACCTCCCTTAGTGCGCTATCTCTGTAATAGCAGTTTGTCTACCCTCCTTAACAGACAACCTTTCATACAAATCATTGAAGTACCAGACGTGTCAACTACCTCCCTGGGTACGCATCATCTTCAACACTCTAGTAACAACAACAGTCGATGTGATCTTCATCACCAATCTCTTGAGTGATGCAAGCTTTCATCCTAACAGGATGGAGACGTGAGTATGGACTGCCCTCTGTATCTATCAAAAGAGTGTGAGACAGAGGGTGGGGTGAGTGACCAGTCTTTCCCTTCAAATCAAATGAGAGGTGAGATGTGTGAATGGAGTGTTGCACGCACGGGTTGGGCCTCTCAATACACAACGCACGATCTGTTTCTGTGCACTACACCATAAGGCTCCCTGGCCTTCCTTCTTGCATTGTATGGCGACACAGTGCGGGATGCACTGTTGCACCATCAAATGCACACAAGGCATACAACCTCTGCACAAACGAATGTGAGGATTACATCAATGGGTTTCAAGAATGGGCTGCCCTCTGTATCTTTCAACAAAGTGTGAGAGAGAGGGTGGGTTGAGTGTGACTCGTGTTTTCCCTCAATCAATTCCGAGAGGTGAGATTGAGGGACGCTACGATAATTAGAGTCAGGTATGTTTCTATTCCCTATGCACACACGGGACGGGTCTCTGCTATCAGCACAGGACACGTCACCATGTTCTGTGCACTGCACAACAAGGCTCCCTGGCCTTTCTCCTTGCACCTATGCTAGATGGGTGGAACGCATTGATGCACCATCAATTGTGCACACTAGCATACTCCCTCCCAATCACTTTCCCCTTGTTCAATTCTAAACTGGCCGTGAGTTATGGGATTTCATGCTATTCATTGAGCGATGTGCATCATGGGGTGAGCGACTGTTCTATCATCCTCTTGAGTGCCTGTGAGCTAAGAGTTCTATTCTTCGTCATTGACACTTGAATATATGGACTGTATCGACAAAACTACCTCCCTGGGTGCTGTTGCATGGTCCCTGCCATGGCTGGACGGGTTCTGTGGCACGCCTCAGTCCCTCTTGCCACCCGACGAAGGCTTTGATCTTTTTGCATCAACAACAACGGTTCCCTTCAATCATCTACGAAATGGGCCAAGTGTTCCTAACCCTACTTTTCTGTTTGCAAGTGTATGTTATGTCTTAAGTGTGGGGACGCCAACATCCAGACGGTTGACAAGTCCGTGGCCATGTCGATCAATCTACTCTAACCAGTAAGGTCTTAAGTGTGGGGACATGTCCCTACACGTCTGATGTGCATATCCCCTACATATGTCATTACCCAATCATGGGTGTCTACCCCATCCTAGTTCTGCCCTGATTGGGTCCCTTAATCACCTACCCACTCTCGTACACCGTATCGTCGAGACCATTTCCCTTATGGTTGCTTTTCTTGCACAAATTTTCCCCTTTCTATGAGAAAATCCCCTACATTCATCAAACTCCAGATCCAACCTTATAGCCTAGTTCGTCGTCCCTTCGAATGACACACTTTTCCTTTTTACCTTCCCCTGTTGAAAAATTCATAAAATTTTCAATTAAAAAATAAAAAATAGCTAAAAAATTCTTTACGAAATTGGAAAAATTGTTGGTTTATTTTCCTGGTTGAAATGCAAAAAATCAATTGCAAACAAAATCATATTTGAAAAAAAGAAAAAAAAAACCAATAAACATCAGATATCACCTCTAAAATAAATTTTTAAATAAAAAAACTAACAACACAATCAACAAAAAAAAAAACAAATCGTGCACACCAAATAAATATACCTCCACTAACCTTGCTTTGACGTGTCATATCATTTTTAGTTCATGGTTTTTTTCCATTTTGAACTGCTGACTTGCATCTTGGGATTGAGATGTGCGCATTCCATTTCATTGTATACACATATACACACTTCCAAGTACTTTTCTTTTTTCATTTCTATTTTTTATTTTTCACTATCTCAAAATTCATGATTAATTCTTAAAATGAATCCTAAATACCACCATGGCACGCACGCTCACGCCAAACACACCTTTCTTTTTAATAAATTAAAATCAACTGCCATTCGCTTTGCACGTGCTACATGCACTTCAAAGGCACCTTAATTTTAAATAAAAATGAACCAATCATCACAAAAATACACGCGTTGAAAAAGAAGAGTGCTTCAGACACATCAAATTTGTAATCAATGAATATACATTTAGAGACTTGAGTTTGGGTATCAAAGTTTGGGATTCATTAAAAGCACTGTTTCACATTAATAAATTGTAACTAACAATTTAAAAATGAACTGTCGTTTTCTTATTAAAGTTTACAACCTAATAAAATTTCAACCATTGTTAATAATTTATTAAAACGAACCCTTTACTAAAATCATTCCCCTCACTGCACTTTTTTTCCTTTTCAATAAATACGTTTCGAGGGATGGGCACGCGCAGCCTTTTGAGCTGTCATTGCTTATAGAAGCTCTAGTTATGTCCTGAGAAGGTTATTGAGGTATTATGGTTTGATTATATGATACAATGATGGATGCGGTTTGTAGTTTTCTTTTCTGTCTGATACGGGGTCTCGAGTGCATGTTTGTTTCATAGCATGAAGCTTTCGATCGCATATGTATAGGGGTCATGCCAAGTTTTTTCTAGGATGTGGATTGTTTGGGGTGGTCACTTGGTTAGTCATGTATGTGTGTGTGCTTATTCTGGTCGATTTTTTTAAATAGATATTTTGTTGTTTTGCAGGCATTCATTGTTGTCTCTGTGTGTATATTCCATCTAAATGGCGCCTCAAGCTCCTCCTCCTATTTAGTATGTCCCATTAATTGGTAGGGATTATTCTTCCCTACTGACTTTTGAGCCTATTGCGAAAGGTGGCCTTGCATTTTTTGTGGCTGCTTCACTCCCTCTGTTTCCAGATGATCCAACCCTTTATGATGAGTTTCTCTTGTCATACTGTAAGAAATAGGGCTTGCTTCGTGGTACTTCCATGGTCCTGATAGCTAGAGGGTTAGGGAAGGCTTTGTGTCTTCCCTACAAAAAAGAGAACCCTTCAGCATAGCCAGATAGTTATTCTCAAATGAAGAGATCCTTATGCTGTTACAGAAGCAGACTAAAGAGGTCCTCGATGTCAAGAAGGTGATTAACACTTCAGGAGTATCTTTCTCAATGATCACTGATCCTCTCTGGAAGCTAGTCTGCCAATTTCTCCAGACAGGTTCATGCCTGCCAAGACACCATCTCACTATTTGTCCAAGGAGCTCTTCACAGCTTCCAAGATGGTTTTAAAAGGGGTTGCCATTGACTGGAGTACTTACTTCTTACGAAGATGGACCAGCATTTTGTCAAAGAGAGTAGAGGGAATGTTACCAATGTAACCTATGGTTCATATTTATATGCTTTCCTGACATATTCAGGCCTTAAGAAGGGTGTTTCACCTCCTCCTCCATCTGATCCAGTCCCCTCCCCCTCCACCTTTAGAAGATTCAGAACCCATTGGCATAGAGGATATTAACTCCCCTCCTCCATTGCTCATTCAGTGGAAGTGCTTGAAGCGTGTAGCAGAGATAATTCCACCAGTCATTCATTCAGTGTCAATTCCTGCTACATCTGGAAGTGACCTCCCTGCCTACCTCACATGCAACAATTTATTTAGGGCACATCGAGAGGGTCCTTTGGATATCTCAGTTCCTTTCGCTGAATAGCTTAGTGACAGGGGATGCCATTCCTTTCCTTTGTAATGACATCCAGAGTTCTATTGAACTCTCAGTGACAACTTGTGTTCAACAGTTGTATGCTTCTTTCTATGAAGAATTGATGCAATCCAAAGACTAGATGCATAAGGCAACCATAAAGTTAGC
Source organism: Lygodium microphyllum (assembly GCF_053477565.2). Taxonomy (NCBI): domain Eukaryota; kingdom Viridiplantae; phylum Streptophyta; class Polypodiopsida; order Schizaeales; family Lygodiaceae; genus Lygodium; species Lygodium microphyllum. The sequence goes on along the minus strand of NC_141161.1, from coordinate 11,834,785 downwards.
CTCTGCTAAAGACACTCTTTCCCATCTATTTAAGTAGATGGAGCAACAGACACAAATGATTGAGACCCAGAGAGAAGAAATATCTTCTTTGAAAACTCAGTTAGCAGAAGCTCAGTCAAAGGTCACTAGAGTTTCGGAAGAGAAAGAGAAAATGTCTAAAGAATCAAGAGTTTAAGACTCTTTTGGATATAAAACTGTCAGCTTTGCAGAGTGCTCACAATACAGTGGAATCCCAAGCTTCCTAGATTAAATAGTTTAAGGACCAACTAGCGTAGTCACGGTCCATCCCTCCAAATCCTAGTGTCCCTATGATTCCTTCTATATCTCATCAGGACTTGGCAGTTCTCCAAAGATAGGTCACATTATGTCCATTGTTTCAAGATAAAGTGGAAAGATTGTAGTCCAAGATGGATTTATTACGGTCTACATTTGAGAAATTTCAGGAGTATGTTCCTCCCGACCATTCCTTTTTTGTCCACTATCAACTGCAGAAGTTGGCCTTCTATATTAAGCTCTTAACGATGGATCTCCCTCTTCCAGAGGATGGTTGGAGTTGAGCGTGGTCTTCTGATTTGTTGATAGAAGTTGTCCGTATGGTCTTTGAAGATTCTATGACGATGAATACCATGTTGATGTCTTATATGTATCTACGAGGTGATCTGTTAATTCCAAATGATGTAGATCTAGCTTGGTATGTAGGGGATGTGGCCTTACAAGCTACCTTATATGTCAACCATTTGGAGTTGAGGATAGATGAAATGTTCCAGTGCTATTCTTCTAAAGCAGTTGCTTGCCGTGACACCGTTATGGCATTCCATGATTGATTCTGTAGTCCTGAACCAACGACATAATACAGTCTCTACTCATGTGCAGAAGACTAACCAATTGAGGGTGGATCTTTTAGCTTATCTTTCCAAGAACCATCCATTTGATTTATCCTTCTTTGATGCCTACCATTGACGATCTGTTTTAGGTCCCTCTGTTCCTAGTTTATTGTATTATCAACAAATGGCCCATCGCTATGATGCTTATTTTTCCCTTTATCAATCCAACTCAACAGCCATCTTACCTCTCCTTTTCCAACCTCAGAGTTTTCCTCAAATTCCAATCTATACCTATTGTTCTTTTATTGAAGATCGAGTCTTTTTCCATTCTCTGCCTTGTCCTTTCCCATCTATCTATATACCTTCTACTTTTCCTGCTTATTATCAATTAACACCTTTCCTACTGATTCGCCTAAATTTTAAGCTAATCCTTATTTAGCTTATTCCACATTTTATGATCTTTCCTATCCATCTCTTCATTCCCTTTTACTCATTCCTCTTCCATCTCCTACCACTTCTATTTCTCAACCCCCTCAGTTGGTTAGTGGGTATGAAGGATTTGTAATATTTCCACTTGAAATATTAAGTCAACCTTAAAACCCGTGCAATAAGGCACCCCAAAGTAATCTCCCACATCGTAAAAAGTTGGCAGTTAAATGCTTACCCCACGTGCAGGTTAACAAACCCTAACCGTGCCGTGCAAATAAGGCCAAGGCTAAATCCCGCAAGCCACACGGGAACACCCTTCATGGGGAAAAAGGGGTAATGGATAACTTTAGTGTAATTTTTTTTAATTAATTACCCCTCCCCTCAGTGGATGCATGGCAGGGGGACAGGGAGTATGAGAGGAATAGTGTTATGTGGAGAGCATGGGGGAGAGAGGAAGCATGCAAGCTCCCATGTGTTATGTGGAGAGCATGGGGGAGAGAGGAAGCATGCAAGCTCCCACATGGGAGGCTCCCTCCCCCCCCCTTAGCCTATATGAAACCCCCCTTGGATCTTGAGGGAAAGGAGGAGAGAGCGATGTGCTGTCAGAGAAGAATTGATGCCATGCTGCAGCCCCCACCAATCGCCGCCCTGCTGCGCCACGCGGTCCGCCAGGCTGCCACCCTCAACGCCACGATCACCATCATCATCTCCATCTCCTTCAATCATCGCCTTCACCCCTCCTTTTCAATCATTTCCCTCCCCATCACGTTCTGAAACAAAATCTTTTGGGAAGCTTCTTTAGAATCTTCTAAAGACAAAGCTTCCATAAGCCTTGTGCACATGGCCTTTTCCCTGGTTTCTTAAAACCCACATCCTGAAAAGGGAATTCCTGCATGAGGGGGGAGTAGGCAGATTTTGAGGCTGACTTCCCAAATCCCGGAGGGAGTTTGGAGATTGCATAAAGGCAAGGACAAATTGCAGAGTCCAAGTCCACTATATCAACGATGGCTCCAAAGCCAAAGATGCAAGGTGCTCACGCAGGAGTCTCCAACCCAAGTTTACATGGGGACATTGCTACGAGTCCTCATACCCAGGTTCTTAGAAGTTTAATTCCGCATAAACAGAATGCATTGGGCACGTTTAAATTTCATGAGGAAGTTACAAATACAAATTACTCATTCGTCTTACGAGTTTTAGTTGCATGTTGCTCTTTGCTTACATTTCCAAAGTGACCATCCCAATTGCATACTGCATAGGTTAAAAGGATGAAAATTTGTTAAAATGCATCCTTGTCTTCCTCGCATGAAATAACAAGTGCATAATGCATCTAGGCAATGATTTCCTAGATATGATTCGTAAGAAGTAATCGTTAACATCCATTAGAATATTGTCCAAAGAATTGCATTGCATGAAAAGGAAACCATGAACTTGCCAGTTGCATGCGAAGATGCTTGCAATTTAAGACGGATTAAGTGCCGTAGAACAGATTAAGTCAACATTGGTCTTATGACATTCGTCATGCATGAACTTCATGTATCGAAGTTGCATCTAGAAAAGGGTGCATGTCATATTAAAGCCTGAAATTCAATCACATTAAACTAAAGGTTTGTAGGCAAAGCTTTTGATGTAAATCTATGTAGGTTTTATGCAAGTTATCCCACAAATTGTCAATCATCATGATTTTAGCAAGGAAAAGAAATGGTCATTACAAACCTTATAGTTGCATAGAAGTAAAAGTCTATGATTTGCATACTTGCATGGAATGTTGTATCTTGAAATTATTTATTCACATCTCTTAGGAAAAGTATTTGCATCTCTTCTAAGCAAAGATCACTCTTGTCGCAAGACAATTAGATCATTTTAGGTAGATCATGTAAGGGTATAACACTCAAGGGATTCGTAAAAGCATAACTAGTTGGTACGACGAACACTTCAAAGTGCTAGGTAGGGTCTAATACATTAAAAATTCTACCTAGTATCGCACTTCGAATGCCAAATCAAGAATTTTGATCCCAAAGATCCTACCCACATTCACGGAATGTTAGGGTTAGTTGGACGCCTATGCAAGAACAATCTAGGGTTTTACCCTAATGATCATTTGGTCAAAGACTAGACTTTCATTGAGTTTAGAAAACCTAGGGCCAAAAGTTATTGGCCTAGTAAGGTTAGGGACTGGGTTGGGTCAAGAGGACTCCCACACCCTACATCTTGACCAAACATATTTCTTGACCAAGAAATGCCGTTTGATGAGAGAAATGATCCCACGAGTTAGGTGCGACATCTATGCAACAAGTTGCAATGTTGCATGGTTTTGTGTTAAATCACAAAGTAGAGTTGCCACTCCTTAGAACAAGGTTGGTAGGTTCTAGCGCAAGTCTAACTTGCAAGAGGATGAGTAGGCATCCTACTACATCACCCTTCCTGGGATTATTTTCCAAGTTAGGGAAAGTTATGTATTGCCTGGCAAGCAAAGGATCAATCAGGATGGGGCGACAAAGTTGCCCAAGATTTACTATCTTAACTTAAGGAACCTAAGGTGTTGGTTAATTTGGGTTAGTAGGGTATAAACCCTAACCCAAGGATAAAAGGGTAAACAAGCAACGAAACCCTTGGGGATCTTGCCAAGTCGCAATTGATCTCAGATCAGATGCTGGACGCATTCGGAGAAGAGGATTCACACCTTAATAGTTGGCCAAATAAACGACTACTGGATTGTTTGTGTTTGTACAGTTTAGGAGCATTGTTCGTATTGCTTTGCTCAAAGAACTAAAGATGGAAAAATAATTAATGCTTAAGGTTGAAGGCCTGGAGGGAGAGGCACCCTTAGTTACCCTTGACTGTCTGTCTATCCCTAACCAAGGGGGTTGTTAGCCGCACTAGGAATGTGGACCGATCCTGCCGTGAGAGGTCTCTCTGTTGGGTATTACTTGGAGCAGGAGGATGCTTGGGTGCCAAGGGGCTCTGGCCGTGAATCCCTTGCCTTCCAGGTTCTACACAAGAGGCCGACATGACTCGAGATTGGATCTCGAGGCCCGCATACTAGTCTACGGGCAAAAACTTGGATTAGTAATCCCTGGGGATTGCTGGATTGCCTTCGGGCGGATTATGGATTGCCTTCGGGCGGATTATGGATAGCCTTCGGGCTGGATTATATGATGTATTCCAAAGATAAATAAGATAAATTGTTGAAAAGGAACTTGCTTGACATTGTTTTTCTATGTCAGTGCTAAGATTACGTGAAGGAACTGGTGACTAATTGGCTAATTAAGAAAGTTGTTTTTGTATGTCAAACTAAATGTGATAGATAATTAGACAACTAAAGTAACCCCGAACAAAGTGCGGTGGATGTGGCCATGGGTCCATCCTACGGATGGGTGCTCCCAGTTAGCCGGGAACTTTTCTTGAAGGAATTTGACAGCAAGGAGCGATGACCTAGAATCTAGGATACTAGAGTCCCATTTATGTTGTTTTAGGGGAACGGAATGGGACTATGCCTTATGGACAGAGAGATCGAGCTTCGCATCCCTCTCGTTTCCCATTCTCTTTTAACCAAGAGCAGCATGAATCCGTTTGGACCCTGACGTTTCTGTGTAAAGTAGTTTGCCTGGGGTTCGACGCTAGTTACTCTCTAAGAACTTGACCATTAGGGAAACCTTGATTTAGGTCGATCCTAAGTGGGAACGGTCGGAATGCTTCCGCTTCATAGCAGACTCAGGAAGACCTAGATCGCAAACCCCGTGTCATTCCATGGGAGTGTCGGGTGGCACTTTCTGGACTCTCTTCCCGATGGGAAGATGTGTCCTACGAGCGAACAGGTGGACACGTTACAGTTGGTTTCAGAGCCAACCAACGAGGATTTAATATTTACAAGAAAACTTAATGAGGTGAAGTCGAGCAAATGTTGCTGTTAAGAACATTTCCTTACTTACTTATCAATGTTGACTTGCAGAGTCGCAAAGCATGGAATAGATTCTTGGTGTTCCAGGTTATGTTTATGACCACGATGCGTGCCTCGGATTATCGACGAAGGATTGATATGATGAATATCCTAGACTGCATCTTCAATCCTTCACCCCTGTATGTGGAACGGAGATGGACGAGTGATTCAGGAATTTATTACATAACTGCCCACTGATTTGCATACCTTCAAACCAACCTAAAGAGAATCGAGTGGTTGGAAGACTTGAAGATCATGAAGTTGTTCATCTTTGTTGAGGTTCACGCAAACGCAACCCTACATGTCGATGGTCAGAAGGTCAAGCAGAACACGTATGTGTATGAGGAAGTGACCCGAATAATCCCTGCCGACAGAATCAAGGTGTTGGGACGTTACGAGAAGAACAAGTATCAAAGGAAAGGATACCCTAATCTTCCTATGACCTATCGATTCCTAAAAATCCATAACCACGATCCATACTATTACTCGATTCCCGTAGCTGAATGTAACACAATCTTATTCTCCCCGAATTAATGTATTAGCTTATTCCATCTTCCCAAAAATAATTGTACTCAAAAGGGCTATGCCCATATGAATAAAATAAGACTTCTTTTTATCAATGATTGTCTTGACTGTGAGTATTGATAAAGAAGTTAAGTGATTAAGTCACTTGGTCAAAGCATCTCGGATAATAAAGGTAGTTAGAAAGGGACTACCTGTCTATTTGATTAAGCTTAATAAGCTAGATCAGAATCAGGAATCTAGGGAAGAACCTTCATGGCTAAAGGAATACGCAGGCGGATTTCCTGAAGACCTGATAGAACTTCCTCCTCAAAGGGAAGTTGATCATGAAATCAAGCTAGTGCCAAGAGTTGCACCAATCACAAAGAGGCCATATAGAATGTCCATCCCAAAAGTTCTTATCAAAAATGATTTTTCGTAGCATGTTTCATTCCATAGGAACAACAAATACACACCAAAACCCAAAAACCATATATTTTCCCTTAAACGGCCTAGTTTGGGTTTTGTCCGCTTTGCATAAAATTATTGTACGCTTAATTTTTTCATCATTCTTTCAACATGACTGATCAAACAGAGTATGGGCAATCAAATCCAAGCATTGATAACCATTTAAACACCAATTGATCATAAAACGATAAGATCTATCTTTTTCTCATAAAACTGCTCATTATGACGCATGCTTTTCGACATTGGAGACCTGCTAATGCTCTTTCATGGTCACTGATGATCCGTCAACTCTAATTCATATCTCTTTCTACTCTCGCATCATCATTTGACAAAAAATGTCCATCTTAGCCCATCCCCCTCTCTTTTACATTGATCCATGAGAACAAACCACAAGAAAAGAGAGCAAAGAGAAAAACTGAAATTAGATCTTCTTGTATAATGCATCAAATTTGTCATCTCTTTGCAATGATGAAGGGCAAGGAAATGATGGAGCATGTTTGCCAAGAGCATTCCTCTCATCATGCTTTTTTAAAAAAATCATTTTTTAATCATGGAAGGAGGCGCCAGAAAAAACATCCCCCCCCCCCATTTTGGAAATTTTGACTTTTCAAAGCTAGAAGGTAAAGCAAGCTTAAAAATTGGTTTTTTAAAACCGGTTCAAGTTTTTGTGTTCACACTCTGATCAGAGTGGTCCTTTCACTTTTGAGAGGGTAAATGCGCTCGGATTTGAGATTCATCTAGACAACTGGCTTCGTGATGTTGAAATCTATAAAGCTGGCCACCGTCATGCACTTTGTGGCTTCTGGATCACATAGCTGCTTCATAATGCGAAACCTTGTGGGGATTAAATGGGGGGTCAAACAGACTCTGATCGACGAACTGAGACTTGCATTGGGTTCCTAGCATCAAACTCCATCTAGGAAAATTCCACCTCATCGATCCACAACCATTTCATTTTGCATGAAATTTTAGTCTTTTACATCCTCCTTGGCTCTTTTCTCCTTCAAATATAGCCTTTAAAATCTGCTCTCATGTAGGGATTATTACATCTCACGAAGAGCTTTCTAGGACTTCTAATAATCCTCAAAGATTTCATTGGGCTCTATATTTTCATCATTATTTGATTCTAGAGTGAAGTCGAGTGTTGAACTTGTACAACTTTACTTTGTTGTCAATTCCTCCTCTTCTTGATCCAACTCAAGGCATTCAACTTGGATATACCTTAGCTCATAGCAAAGTAAGCATAAGTGATTGGGACATCTCTTTTGGATATACCCTACTCACTGCATTCATGGTACTTCTTTCCTTGGTCTTGTAAGTCATCATAGTATTCTTTGGTATTTATTGCCAGGAAGTAGTTATCTTCAAGGCCTTAGGGATTCTAATCAAGTGTCCAGCACTTGATTCAATCCATAGTAGAACTTGCATATTGAGAAGTTTTGCCATGCTAAGAAAGTATCTCAAAGAGCATATCTTGCAATAGTCAAAGAAGATGAAGACAACAATGGAGAAGAAGAAGAAGAAGAAGATACCCAAGAACAAAAGGATAGGACTCACCAGTCCCTCTTTTGTAGCTCATTTTATGATAGACTTTTTTAGGTTTTAAATGTGTACTTGCCTAATGTTCTTACCATAAGAATTTGTACTCCTCAAGTAACCTTTGCACACTGCAGCCTCTACACACTTAATGAGGCCTTGTGATAGCCTCTAGCTTTGTATAGTTGTTTCTTTCCATGTCTACACTTAGCAAGGTTCTACTCATGACAGCCTCTGTATACTCAGTGTCTTTCTTGGTTGTGATTGAGGAGGGGTGTTGAGAAATGTGCAATCACATCCACTATAGCCTCTTTGTAAGGAACATCAAGGCAAAGAATCACATTGCAAATAAAGCTTTAGACTAGGTCATGTATGCATGGTTTATTAAAACCACAATTGGTGAATACCATGGTCCCTTTCCACCTTTTTCCTCCTACCAATACCACCTTATGTAAGCCTATAGAAGGCACTCATCCCCACACTCATTTGATCATTCATTCTCATTCAGTTGTACTTGCATTATGCTTGGATAATACCACTTGTTATTCTTTGTTATTACTTATGCCTCATTATGATTGTCTATTTGCTCATCAGTGATCCACCTTAGCATGCATCCTCAATATTTTAACACAAATTTGTTTAGTATAGCACTAAAACAAGAAATTGTTGATTGCACCCACACCAAAAAAATACATGGCCCTCTTGGCATTATGAAATCAACCAATACACTGCAAAAGAAATGGCCCTCTTGGCCTAACTAAAACAAAACTATAAAGCACACTATACATCCTTTCATGGTTGAAAACTCAGGGGGTCACTCATGAATATATGTATATATAACGTGAGTTCAAAATAAGGGGTCTTTAAAACACCATTTTTTACATTTTTTACATACAAAAGGGTGTCATATAAAGGGATTACCTACTACAGATTAAAAAAAGAAAGGTTGTACTTTATCCAAGAAAAAATCATAGATTAGGATATTTATAATTAGGCCATGAACACACATTATATAGAGGATATATATATAGTTAGCCCTCGGAGGTTGAAAAAAAACCATTGGTCTCCACATGAATCATATCCAAATATAGCACAAAACCAAGGGATGGGCCACCTAGGCCCTATACTAAATGCATAAGATTAGTAGCTAACCCCTGCATAAATAGCAAGGGGTGTCTAAAAAATATGTCATTTAACAATTTGATGCATCCATGAAAGAATAGGAAGATGGTCCATTGCTACTTGATAATCCACACTAACCATCAACAGCTATAATAAGACTTGTCAAACAAAAGCAATCCCAACAATAGTCATGGGCTAATAAGATCGAACAATTATAATAACCCCTTGGAACCATAGTTGAGAAATACTTTCTCAACAAAGGCATAATTTTCCAATGAATCGGCAAAGCGGTTCTACTGACAAGGAACCAGCTGATAGGTCACTATCTTAAACATCTGCAATAAATCCAAGGCTACACGATGGTTCATCCACAGAATGGTATCCCTCACACTATAAGTCATATTCGATTGATTGATCACTAGCTGCAAGTTTCCTTTCACTTAATAAATGACAGATACCACCACATCGCACTATACTTAGCCCGATGATTAAGATCTTGTATTCTGCCATATTATTAGTAAAAATGGTGCCTACATAAACTCCCATTTTCAAAAGAACTCTACATCAAAGGTCTTGAATAACCATACCGAAACTTGTATTCTTAGTGGACCCTCATGAAGCTCTATCAAAATACAAAGTATAGACCCAAGCTTCATTGATAGGCCACACCATTACTGATCAGTCTACTTGTACTTATGATAGTCAAAGTCAAGCTAAGATAGAGGATGTATAACAAGTACAATTCCTCCTTCCTCACTAAACTCAATAGGGATGCTAGTAAGAACCTTATGACAATGGTGGTAGTAGACCCTAATATCCCACATGAACGATCCACCTTGCCACTCAGTAATATGATAACCCTTATTCCACCACATCTCTCCACCTTGGTGGCAATGGAGCTCTAAATATGGATGTTCAAGATAAGGAATGATTCTTCCCATCCAATTTCCTTAGCACCTATTACAAGTTTGAACTGGATCCTGGAAGACCTGCAAAGGTACCAAGTCTGACGTCAGCCCCTATACATAATAGAGCTTCAACTTATTAAATTTAACTTTACTTTTAAACTCAATCCCTTATAAATTTGCTAAAAGGGTTATAGAGCCATTCTTTTCTATCTGAACAATCTTATAAGGACCATCCCATTTGGATTCTAACTTGCTAGGAAATAATTCGTGATGTGCATCATAATATAGGATCAACTGACCCTTCACAAATTTATATCATGAAGGTCTTGAAGTGCTTTCATTCTCTTCTTCCCTACTTCTTGATGTAATAAAGCCTATAATTGGATCTCATCAAGATATGCCAAGGAGGTCAACCTGTCTTGCAATGATTCCTCTTCGCATAGAGAATGGTTCAACACAAACCTCACATTAGATAACTAAATTTCCAAGGGCAAGACGCACTCTTCCCCATATGCCAACTTAAATGGGGTGTGGCTTGTTTCTCTCTTGAATGTCATATTATAAGCCCAAATAGCATGAAGTTTCTTGTCCCAGTCGCGCTTACCCTTAGATACAATCTTGGATAAAATCCCCACAAGCTACTTATTAGTACTCTCTATGCCCATTCACTTGTGGATTATATGGGGTGGTTTTGTTATGCTTAATTTTCAAAGCTTCAATCAAGGCTTCAATAACCTTATTCAAAAAATGTGTTTCACAGTCAGATACCAATTCCTTAGGTGGATCAAAATGGTAGACAATTTGCTCCATAATGAAACTAGTTGTCTCTTTGGCATTGTCCCTCATTGTAGGGATTTTATTTTTGCGAGCTTTCATTTTCATTCTTTTGCAATCAATCCTTTTTTTTTAATCTTTTTGGTTCTTGTAATGTGTAACTATCATGTTTACCTACAGAGGGAAATGTATCAATCTAAAGCACATCAACTAGTAGAGCATCAATACATGTTTGACACTAGAACCTTGCAATAATTATTTCAAGAAATATATTTTTAATAATCATACATGACTACCTTCATGGGAAAGAAACCAACAAAGTACATGAATTTCAAGTTGATATAAGACTACTCACCTATATTGAACGTGTCATAGGTTACCTCTCCCAACTCTCTTAGCCAAGAGATGACTTTGCAAGAAAGGAGGTGGTGGGTTCCATAGAGGGAATTGTCAATTTTTTTCTATATGGATGTATGGAGGTTCTTGGTTGTAGCATAATCCCTTTACCTCTCATGTCAACAATGTTAGGCGAGAGGAGTAGTAGTGGCTTTGATGGTAGCTTGAGTAGCCTCCTGCACACTACCTTGAGTACCTTGGTTGCTAGCTTCAGTGGCATGAGGACTTCCTTCTCCACCTTTAGTATCCTTAGTTGCTTGCTCATTTGTAGTAGTGGACATGGTAAGTGAATCATGTGTAGCTACTTTCTCTATGAACCATATAAGCATTGTTCAACCCTTAGACTCCCATGCATGAGTACAAAAACTATTTCTACATAAGTGACAGGATGCTTTCTATGGGTTAAAGTGCTTACTCTCATGTAGATATTTCTCTTGCTTTGGGACAACTCCTAGGGGTAATTGAGCCACAAAGGACAAACATTTACCACCCATGCCATCAATCTCCTCTCATGTAACAATGGAGAATACATAGTGTTCTTATCATGGATATCAATCCACTCTCTTGTGAATACCAGAGCTGCATACAACCTCTTCTCTTCCACACATTGTAATATCCACCTACAACATTCTCAACAAAAATCATGCAATTCAATGCACATTGCAATATCCTATAAAGAATTAGGAAAACTCTACTTAGTACATAAACAGACCAACCACCCAACCTTTGGCTTCCACATCAAGTTAAAGATAGAGAAATCAACATAAATAGACTTCCGTGTGCCATTCCATCCACTTCATAATGGCCAAAGCAATTAACATAAGAGAGGAAATGACTGCGTAACCGTCATAATAAACCAAGCACCCTCACTTGGACTTCCACTTGAAATTTAAGGTGAAGAGTTTAGAACTAATGCTCCTTTCATCAAAACTATTGTTTAAAGTTTAAAATAGAGAAATAGTTTAGATGCAAACTTGTAAATCGCACGTTTGACTAAAAACACAAGCTCTGGCATCTTCTTTGCAACATCTGAAGACTTCACCCCATCCAAGAGATGTATGAAAGTCTACACACATTTTACGAACACTTAACACTGGCACAAATGCATTTCAAGAAAATGCTTAAGAAAGCAATATGAATGTATTGCTGTCATGTGCCTGCCTAACCATTCCTTGGCAGCACATTTTAGTGGTCCATCGAGGAACTATCCTAGACAGCTTTGCCTGACACTCATGAGAATGCACGGGGTCTATCGTCTAGGTTTCCCAGAGCCCACTGCATAACGGAAGGTACCGTCCATCCCCCATGAGGATCAACCTGCAAGCTCGGGGTCCTAATTTGACAGCTGAGGTCTTGATACATCAGCTAGTTCCAATTGGGGTGATCCTGTTACCCTTGGTTCATGGAGTGCAATGCTTTTTTCTTGTAAATAACTAGTTATGATGCAGGGAACTGTAACGGAGTTTTGGCACAACTGCCACACCTTTCTCCTAAGATAATTTCTGATCAAGGTTTTAAGGTGTGACCCTAGGTAAGTCAACGTTCCGCTCTACCTAATTTTTCCTAATTGATGTTTCATTCAATCTCTTGAAAGAAGCTCCCAGCATATCAGCACCATGTTTCCATAGACGGATCCATCAAGGATCTCACCCACACACTTCCCACAAATGGTTTTCTTTAGTTTTCTAATTACCTATTACATTAAGTTATGACATATGAAAGCAACTTAGTTAATTAACCCCTTATCACATGTTCCTTCGTGTAATTTTTAGGGCACAACACAAAGACTGAGAAAACAATCTTTTGGCAAAACATATTTTGCAAAGTTATTTACAATGATTTTCCCCTTCTGCCTATGGAGAAGATAAACCTCCATTCACCAGAAAATCCCTTCTGTGTCTGCGCATAGAGGAAAATAAACCCTCCAAGATTTCCGTCCCTTCACTAGTACCGGGGACTCCAGGATCCCATCCTGATTCATGTGAGGGTCAAGGAGTTCTTAGGAGTGATCGAGAGATTTACGGCTAGAGCCCCTTGGTACTCCCACCTCCTCCTGCCTAATGAATTCCTCACTAAGCAACCTCTTGCCATCGGGACTAGTCCAAAGATCCTCTTGGCAGTACAAAACAATCCCCCTTGGAGCAGGGTTCCATGTCTAGCCGTGGGGGAGGCATATCACGATCTTTCCTCTTATTATCCTAATTATATATTTATAATCAGATCTAACTGCTTCAAGCACAATCAATCTTTCTTGTGCAACCATCAATGCATGCACAAATTTAAAAAAAAACATCAGCAAGTATTTTTAGCATAGGAAGTAGTCCCACCCAAATCTAGGGTTTCTCTTTTAAGGTCCCACCTTATTCTTAGGGTTTCGCTTCCTACTTGTAACTCTTTTTTGGGATCCACAAGTTATTTCATGAATTTGAAGTCTATTTTATCCTTATGAAAAATCTGGTATTTCCACCCTAAAAGATAATATGGGCATTTATACCCATGGCAGGTAATTCATGCACTACACTACCCTAACCCACGCTTAGCAGGATTTCAAATGCTTTTCCAATTCTATTGAAACTTTAGAATTTGTTCGACAAATTCTTATCAATGTCCAACAAGTTCTACAGACTTGCGATATTTATTTAATTTCCTAATACTAATAGTTTTAGGGTTATCAAGTATTTCATAGTTGTTTTTTATTCAACATTCTTGATGTTTTAGGTTAGGTTTTCTCATTGATTCATACATGGGTCAACTCATGATATTGACACTCTCGCTAATATAATCATTAATATTAACATTCGTGTATTTTCAGTAAGAAAATACATTTTATTTTATTCTAGTCATATTCTATGGTTTAATCGATGATGTCCAACCATTTATCGAACTTTAAACATTATCTAGAAAATACATTTTATTTTATTCTAGTCATATTCTATGGTTTAATCGATGATGTCCAACCATTTATCGAACTTTAAACATTATCTAGAAAGATTAATTTTCATTTAGTTATGTCACAAGTGTAATACTGATTGTTTTTCTAAAAACTTTATTCTAGGCAATGAAAAAATCATAAGTGTAATTCTTATTTCATCTTTTTGACATCAAATTATATTACTACGCACCTAATTTATGCACGTCTAATATATATTTTCCTATACAATTTTTTGTTGTTTTAATGAAATAAATTATTTCATGATATTATCTAAAAGATTTTCTATAAATTATTATAAAATTCATATGTGTATGTTTATCATTAGTAAAATAAAATAGAGATAGTCACTTTTAGGGAATTTTATAAAATATTCGCTTTCCTAACAACGTCTATCTTTTTTTGTTATTATAATTACATGCATCATTAAAATGAAATAACAATAAATATAATGAAATAAACCATAATTAAGATATTTTTTTAATGACAAGTATATTATCATTTTCCAAGTGAAATAGTCTTTTTAGTGAATAGCTAATTATTATATTACTTAGGTTATTTTCCTAAGCGGCAATTAATATGCATTTTCATTAGAATGCATTTATAATCGTTTAAAGCCAAATAAAGCGATAAGCTTATAAAATATTAACTTTTTTCAAACCAACAAGATGTTACCTCTCTCAAGTTTGTTGTAATAGGGGGTTTCATCAATTCCTACCGCATCATTTTCTCCATCGACTGTGTTCCTTGCTTCCTTTGCTTCAAATATGATTTTTGAATTTTTGAGACCTCGTGGAGCCATGGATGTCAGCGAAATTGATGTGGTAGTTTAGGGAGAGTTGGTGGTCATCCAATTTTTTTTTTCAACATTTTGCTTAGCAGTATGGTCGTATGGGACGAAGGCGTAACAGGGGGTAGAGAAAATAAAAATGAGGTAGAAGTTTAGCAAGAGGGGATCAAAATGGCCTCTGTCTTTGATGTTTGAAAAGGCCTATCTCTCTTCCGCACTCTCTTACTCTCCAATTTCCACAATATGATGGCCTTCTCTCTCTCTCTCTCTCTCTCTCTCTCTCTCTCTCTCTCTCTCTCTCTCTCTCTCTCCTCCATGCTAGAGAGGCCCATGTGGGACATCTTAAGATGACCCGCTCCATGAGCAATTCCACACTACACTTGAAGTGCATCTAGATTGTATCGAGTTTGTATACCATTTTGTACCTACTCACCTAGTTCACAATATCACCAGATAGTAGCTTTACTATCTTGGAAAACTTCCCAGGCATTTTATATGTAACCTTTTGGTCTCATAGGCCAACTTGGCCTTTTGTAGACGTTTATATAACTTTCTTCTTCTTTCTTGATATGAATGGGGGGTATTTTTCTCTTTCAAGATTCAAAGCTTCAATGGATAAGAGAAGTAGAGAAATTTTTCCAGTAATAGAAGGTCTTCATTCTTTCCTTTTTTCGTGAAGGAGATGGGGTGTATTTATAGTCATGAGGGGAAGCATGCAGTCGACTCATTCTTTTGGCTACTTGCCTATGAATCAAACTACATGCCTATGAATCTCTCTCTCTCTCTCTCTCAATTGACATGAAGGGAGGGGAGGGGGATATTTTTCTCTTTCAAGCTTCAAAGCTTCAATGGATAAGAGAAGTAGAGAAATTTTGCTAGCAACATGAGGTCTTTATTCTTGCCTTTTTTTATGAAGGAGATGGGGTGTATTTATAGGCATGAGGGGAAGCATGCAGTCAACTCATTCTTTTGGCTACTTGTCAAGAGCCAATTGAGCTTTATTAAAAATGCATTTTGATTACCTACCTATTGGATGGTTGCATGGGGATGATTATTTTATACTTTCTCTCCCTCCAAGTGTCAAAAACGTCATGAATTTTGGCCTATTTTTTTCAAAAAGTCTTTTTTTCTTCAAAACGGCTTCATCTGGTGGTTTTTGGCCAAGTTATCTCATGACTTATCTAGTTTATAAAGTCATGTCATACTCTTTGATACTTAACTTACTCAATATCATGCTTGTTCTTGCATGTTCTTCGTGTACCGATTAAGCCTTTTGTGATTTGTATTGTGATTATGAAATCAATGCGATCTTTGATACATTAAATGGAATTGAGAAATTCAATGCTAAATCAAATATAATGTGGAAAATTTTATGATCAAGTCGTTGTAATATTATTTACGAGGTATATTTGCTTTTTGTTGGTTGGAAACATTGAGGTGTCTTCTCATATTAGATTGTGGAATTGATTTAATGCAAGACTCAATATTAATAAAATTGCATGCGGTCACTTATGTGATAGCTCGATGAGTAATTTTTAAAATGTCTCAAGCCCGAATTCGTTTTTTGATATGAAGTGATGTGGTGGGAATATTACATCCTCTCCTCCTTAGAGGAATCCAGATGTCCTCATCTTGAAAAGAACTGGGGAAATTGTTTTTCTAGAGTTGTCTCTTCTATCTAGGTGGCATCCTTCTTAGGATAGTCTTTCCATTGGATAAGATACTCTCTAACGGTTCTGTTTCTCAGAGGTTTCTCTTTTACTTCTAGAATTTTATCAGGTTGGAGTTCAAGGGCTCTTTGACTAGGTATTACAATTTCCTGGTCCATCAAGAATATGATCTTGATTTGCCACATAATCTTTTAGAAGACTAACGTGAAATACATTGTGGACTTTCACAGGATCAGGAAGTTGCAATTTGTAGGCATTAGCTCATAGGCATTTGAGAACCTTGTATGGTCCACAATACCTTGGACTCAACTTTTTAGACTTTCCTAATGAGAGAGAACTCTTCTTTGGGTGTGCACAGATGAAAACCATGTCTCCCTCTTGGAAAATACGCTCTTGCCGTCCTAGATCAGCATAAGTTTTCTAGCGGTCTATGGCAAATTGGATGTCTTTTTTGATAGTTTTGACATGATCATCCATGTCTTCTAGCATTTTCTTAGAAGCCTCAACCTTTAGGATAGGATCAAAGAAATTTACTGGCATCAAACAATCTTGCCCATACAATGCTTGAAATGGAGTCATTTGAATACTCTGGTGATATGACGCATTGCAGGAAAATTCTACTAAGTGCAAATATTCTATCCACCTTGTCGTTCTATGGAACAGTAAGCTCTCAGTATATCTTCAATGACTTGATTAACCCACTCTATTTGACTATCAATTTGGGGTTATAAGCTATGCTAAAGCAAAGTTGGGCTCCAATTACTTCAAATGGGCTTTTCCAAAAATGTGATGTAAACAGAGAGTCTCGATCACTAACGATCTGTTTAGGCAATCCATGAAGCCTAAAGATTTCTTTCACAAATAGTCATGCAATATTTGAAGCTTTGTAGACTAGAATAAGATCAGTGACCTTTGTCAGCATATCCACAATCACCATGAGTGAATTATACCCTCCTTGAATAAAAGGTAAGCTAACTACAAAATTCATACTGATGAGCTCCCATTTCATTTGTGGAATGTCAAGTGGCTGGAACTTGCCTGGCATTTTGACACGCTCAGCTTTTACCCACTGACAACTTCCGCATTCAGTAACATATCTTAGTACATCATGCTTGAGTCCTAGTAGTAACATTTCCTGAAGACTGCATTAAGAGTTTTTGCATAGCCAGGGTGTCTTGAGAACACTGAGTCATGGGCTTCCCATAAGATCTTCTTTTTCAACACTTGACTGAGGGGAATGTAGAGCCTTGTTCTAAAATAGAGAAGTCCATCATCCATAGTGAAATTTTGCTATTTGAATCTGAGCTTAGGATCAATGTCCTTAACTAGGATTTCTCTAAGAATTAGCTGATGCTTAGGATCCTTGTCTCCCCCTTCTTTGGCTAGCTCAATGACTGGATTGCTAGGCATCGATATCATGGTAGCTAAAGTCTCTCCTTTAAATGCTCTTCCATGATAAGTGCATTCAAAAAATCTTTATGACTTAATGCATAAGCAATCACATTCTCTTTTCCAGGTCTGAACTTGATTTCAAAATCAAATTCTTGCAAGATTGCAATCCACCGACACTACCTCATATTGAGGTTTGGTTGAGTAAAGATCCATTTGAGACTTTTGTGGTCATTGACTAAAGTAAACTTGCTTCCAAGAAGATAGTGTTGCCACAATTTGAGAGCATGGATCACATCTAATAGCTCGAGATCATGGGTGGTGTAATTCCTCTCATGGATTTCAGTTTCCTTGAGGAATATGCTATCAGATGACCTTGCTGCATAAGCACACAACCTAGTGTAAGGAACTTGCATCTGTTACGACCTCAAAATCTTAAGTCGCGTAGCTTTAAAATGGGTGCTATTACCAAACTTTTCTTGAGCTGCTCAAAACTGGCTTGCTCAATGGATGTCCACACAATAACAGTTTTCTTTTTCACCAAATTAGTGAGAGGTGCAGCTATCAGGGTGTAATTTTTTATGAAAATGCTATACCATCTAGTCAGCCCTAAAAAACATCTCACTTCCTTATTTGTCATTGGAGGTTGCCACTCTTGAACATCTCTAGCTTTGGCTAAGTCTACAGAGATTCCTTCAGTAGATACTATGAATCCGAGATATTCAATCTGTCTTTTGAAAAAGCCACACTTCTTTTTCTTCGCATAGAGCTTGTACATCCTCATTGTGTCCATCACAATGCGCAATTGTAGCTCATGGTCTTCGTCTCTCTTGGAGTATGTTAGGATGTCATCAAAGAAAACTAGGACAAACTCATCAAGATAAGGTCAAAAAATGTCCTGCATTAATCTGTTAAATGTAGTAGGGGCATTAGTTAGACCGAAATACATTACAAGAAATTCAAAATGACCATATCTGGTATTGAAGGAAGTTTTGGGGATATCTTCTTCCTTGATCCTTATTATTTGGTAAAAACCATATCGGAGATCAATCTTGGAAAAGATTTTCACCCCTTGCCTATCAAGTAACTTGTCTATTCTTGGGATCCGATACTTATTCTTGATTGTTACCTGGTTTAGACCTTGGTAATCAATGCAAAGGTAGAGAGTTCCATCCTTTTTCTTTTGAAACCGTACTCGGGCTCCTCATGGCAAATTACTGGGTTTGATGTATCCTTGATCCAATAACTGCTTGAGTTGCTCTTTCAGCTCAATTGCTTCGGAGAGATAGATATTTTATATGGACTCTTAGTGATTGGAGCGACTCCTAGTTCTCGTGATCGACTTCTCTTCAAGGTGCTAATTCAATTAGCTCTTCTAGGAAGATGTCATCATATTCCTTCAACTAATATGGCTCTCCCTTGTCTTGATTATTTTGCTCAACCTTATTTAATTTTATGAGATACACAGGTAATCATTTTCTTAACCCTTTTATTATGTGAGATGATTTGGCCAGATGAACTTTGGGTTTTCGTACCTCATCTTAGGTCATTATTTTTTTTCCCTTTAGGTTTTGAAAAGTCACCTGGCCTTTTCTGCACTGAATATGTGCGTCATTGGGGATTAGCTAGTTGATACCCAATAGACATTCATAGGCCCCTAAATGCATGATCCTAAATCCCATTTCAGAGAGATTGCTTTCTAGGCTAAATGTCACTTTGCAAGTTTGCTGAGTAGACATGATTTCTTTTCCATTGGCAAGTTCCACAAGAAACCTAGATGTAGGTATTGTGTTTATACCTAATTTCTTGGCACACTTTGGTGGCATGAACGAGTGTATGAGGGTATACATATAGTGAATTACTCGGGGGATTCAACATCCTTCCCTTTTCCATCAAACTCAAGCAGCTTGATTTTCTTGAGAATGAATTTTTTCTCTTGGATATTAGCATCCATGTTGCCAAAAGGTGCCTAATAATCAAGATCATATCATTTGGGTTGTTACTTTAGGATAGCAATAACTTTTTTTCTCCTGACTTATAATTCAAAATGTTAAGGCAACACATAAATAGATTATTAATCACTTATTCAATTTGCTCTGATACCCTGTGTAATGTGCTCAATAAAAGATCTCAATGACACAATTTAGTAGTCCATCAATAGATTTCCTAAGTGATGCTACCCAATACTCCTTAGAATAATACAAGGTCTGTCACCTAGGCTCTCTCGAGTTCACTCCGCAATAGAAGGTTTCAACTATGACCCATAAGGATCAACCTCAATTTGGGTTCCTAAGGTCACTAACAACTTATCTAGCATCAGTTCTTGAGCCACTTCATTTGCAAGTCAGCTTAAATTGAAGTGGACCAATGCCGCACTTGGTTCATAGTGAGCAAGAAATAAGGGGAAGAGATAGTGTTGACCCCTCTGCTCGTAAGGTATAATCTTAACTCCAACCCCTAAAATAGCATTGATCGGGATCTAAGATGACACACTAGGTAGTTGTGCATTTGGCTCTCTCTTAATTCCAACACCTTGAAGGAAAAGTCTTAGCTTACTAAGACCATCCACCCATAGGAAAAACCCTTGGGGATTCTATCGTCCTGCTTTTCTTGAGTGTGTGTTTTAGCTATCTAATTATCCTAATATATTTATGTTTGACATGCAAAGACAACTTCCTTAATTAAACATTAAACATTGGTTCCTTCACACATATTATGGTAACAAAGACAAAGACAATATCAAGCAATCATTTGAAAGTAGCTACAAAAACAATGTACTTATCTTGCATCTTCTCCAAGATGCATGGCCACCATGGTAATATTTTCCTTAATGCAAGACTCATATCCAATCTTAGATACACGATCCACTAATTTGTCCTTATCTAGCATCAAGGCCTTCTAAGAAGACAATCTTAGGAGTGAAAGGGTTAGACCGAGGGGTTAGATCAGTCCTCGACACTCGACAAACCCAAGGGATTTATGGCCAAAGCCCCCTTGGAACACTTGTTTCCTCCTAGAGCCTAACATCCTCCCTACGAAGAGACCTCTCACATCTAGGGCCAGTCATAGCCTCCAGCACAATCATACCAGCCCCTTGATGAAGGGGTTTTGCCACTAACCTTGTGAGAGGTTTAGTGTGCATAACCATAAATCCACCCATGGGATGTAAGAAATTTTGTTCAAGTACACAACCAATGCAAGCAACCTATCATCAATATCTAGGAAACATCCCTTTTCCATAACATTAATCAGTGCAAAATAGTAATCTACGTGAAATATTCATATTATAGCATACAACTTCCTAAATAAAGGAATAACCCTAGACTCCACATAATTTTCAAGACTTCCACATAGAAGCATACATTATAACTGAATATAAGAACTCACTATCTTGAATGTTACAAATCACACGTTTTCTAAACAAAGGAATGTCCATAAATGACATGTAATTTTCAAGACTATCACTTAGTTGTAAGATATACATCATAATCAACTATAAGATCACCTTGTCATGAAAATTACAAATCACGACTTCCTTGAATGAGAAAACATAAGTAAACAACATTAGATTTTCAATATTACAACATAGACAGGTAGCATACATTGTGCTTAACAAGAACGCACTATCTTGAATATTACAAGTCACACATTTCCTAAATGAAAAACAATAGCATATGACACCAGATTTTTGTGGATTATCAAATACACATGTAGCATACATCATGTTCAACTACAAGAACACACTAGCCTAAATATCATAGTCACGTGTTTCTTGAATGAAGAATAGCAGCATATGACATTAGAATTTTAGGAGTTTTAGAAAGACAAGTAGCAAACATCATGTTCAACTTTAGGAACACACTATGTTGAATATCACAAGTCGCATATTTCGTGAATGAAAAATAGTAGCATATGGCATCAGATTTTTTATAAAACAAAATCAAAGTTTCACCTTGAGCCATAAACAACTCTAATGGAGCACCATTTTAAAGATTTTGCATTTTGTATGAAGAATAGATCTGGTAGGATGCATACTTATGGGAGTAGTCATAATTTTTGACTTACAAAGAACCTAATTCACTACAAGGATATGAGGGTATAGCGACACCCATTAGCAACGAGAAATAGCAACATCGCTATTAGCGTCACATTTGCGACGCAAATAGCGACGGTACCTAGATGAAAAAATGTGCGCCGAAACCCGAGTGCGTAATTTTTTGCGCATTCACGAAAGAGAGAGCGAAAGGGAGAGCGAGAGGGAGAGCAAGCATCTTGCTAAGAGGGAGAGAAAGAGAGAAAGAAGGTGAAAGAAGGCTTCTCACCGCCACTGCCATCGTCGCTACCATTCGCAAAGAAGAGGAGAAGGTGTATAGAGGGTGAAGAGGAGCCGCCGTCGCGAAGAGGAGCCGCCAAACCCTTCTTCGAGCCTTTACAGTGAGTGCATTGTCCATTCTTGCTTTGCTTTTGTGTTTTCTCTCTCTCTCTTTTACTTGTTTTGGTATAATTCGTGTGTATTGAGAGAGGGAGAGGAAATGAGAGAGAAAGAGAGGGAGAGGGAGAGGGAGGGAGAGGAAATGAGAGAGGGAGAGGGAGAGGGAGGTAGAGAGAAGGAGAGGGGGAGGGAGAGAAAATGAGAGAGAGAGGGAGTTTTCTCTCTCTTTTACTTGTTTATGGTATAATTCGTGTGTATTGAGAGAGTGAGAGAAAATGAGGTATAATTCGTGTGTATTGAGAGAGGGAGAGGAAATGAGAGAGAAAGAGAGGGAGAGGGAGAGGGAGAGGGAGAGGGAGGGAGAGGAAATGAGAGAGGGAGGAAATTGGAGAGGGAGGGAGAGGAAATGAGAGAGGGAGAGGGAGAGAGAGGGAAACATTGAAAGAGAGAAAGAGAGGGAGAGTGAGAGGGAGGGAGAGAAAAAGAGAGGGGGAGGGAGAGGAAAAGAGAAAAAACATTAAACATAATAGGGAAAGAGAGAAAGAGAGGGAGAGGGTGAGAGAGGGAGAAGAAATGAGAGAGGGAGATGAAGATAGCAAAAGGAAATGAGAGAGGGAGAAGAGAGGGAAAAAATGAGAGAATGAGAGGAGAGAGAAAAAGAGAGAAAATATGTTAAACATAATAGGGAAAGAGAGAAAGAGAGGGTGAGGGTGAGGGTGAGGGTGAGGGAGGGAGAGGAAATGAGAGAGGGAGAGGAGAGAGAAAAAGAGAGAAAAAACATTAAACATAATAGGGGAAGAGAGAAAGAGAGGGAGAGGGTGAGGGAGGGAGAAGAAATGAGAGAGGGAGAGGAAGAGAGCAAAAGGAAATGAGAGAGGGAGAGGAGAGAGACAAAATGAGAGGAGAGGAGAGAGAAAAAGAGAGAAAAGATGTTAAACATAATAGGGAAAGAGAGAAAGAGAGGGCGAGGGTGAGGGAGGGAGAGGAAACGAGAGAGGGAGAGGAGAGAGAAAAAGAGAGAAAAAACATTAAACCTAATAGGGAAAGAGAGAAAGAGAGGGAGAGGGTGAGGGAGGGAGAGAAAGAGAGAAAAAAACGAGAGAATGAGAGAAAAAAATGAGAGAAATAGAGAAAAAATGAGAGAGGGAGAGGAGAGAGAAAAAGAGAGAAAAGAGAAAAAGAGAGAAAAAACATTAAACCTGATACAGAAAGAGAGAAAGAGAGGGAGAGGGTGAGGGAGGGAGCGTATATGAGAGAGGGAGAGAAAGACAGAAAAGGAAATGAGAGAGGGAGAGGAGAAAAAAAATGAGAGAGGGGGAGGAGAGAGAAAAAGAGAGAAAAAACCCATATACCTAATAGGGAAAGAGAGAAAGAGAGGGAGAGGGTGAGGGAGGGAGAGGAAACGAGAGAGGGAGAGAAAGAGAGAAAAGGAAATGAGAGAGGGGGAGGAGAGAGAAAAAATGAGAGAGGGAGAGGAGAGAGAAAAAGAGAGAAAAAAACATTAAACCTAATAGGGAAAGAGAGAAAGAGAGGGAGAGGGTGAGGCAGGGAGAGGAAATGAGAGAGGGACAGTAAGAGAGAAAAGGAAATGAGAGAGGGAGAGGAGAGAGAAAAAACACTAAACATAATAGGGAAAGAGAGAAAGAGAGGGAGGGAGAGAAAATGAGAGAGGGAAAGAAAGAGAGAAAAGGAAATGAGAGAGGGAGAGGAGAGAGAAAAAAATGAGAGAGGGAGAGGAGACAAAAAAAGAGAGAGAAAACATTAAACCTGATAGGGAAAGAGAGAAAGAGAGGATGAGGGTGAGGGAGGGAGAGGAAATGAGAGAGGGAGAGGAAGAGAGAAAAGGAAATTAATTGTTGTTGTTTGTTGTTTTAGTAGTAGTAGTAGTGGTTTTTTTTCTTTTCTTGTTTATTACTGTTTAGGTTTCTTGTTTTTTGTAGTAGTAGTAATAGTAGTTTTTTCTTCTTTTCTTATTTATTGTAGTAGTAGTAGTAGTAATTGTTGTTGTTGTTGTTTTTTTCCCCTTCTTTTCTTGTTTATTATAGTGGTCGTAGTCATGGTAGTGGTAGCGATAGTGGTAGATGTGGTGGTCGTAGTCGTGGTCATAGTCGTAGACATACATAGCTGAAAGTGGAAGGAAGAATGAGAGAGAGAGAGAGAGAGAGAGAGAGAGATGGCTAGGTTACAACCATAGAGGTTCTCTTCATGGCAACATCTTAGATTCGTCCATCTACGATCATAGCATGAGTACAATGCCTATTGATCATCTACAAACACCGATTGTAATATCTAAGAATGCTGCAAGGGCATAATTGCAATTTGCAAACATCCTACTTGCAAGCTTGCCAAATGTGCCACCACAACTCCACTCGAAGGCTATTCGGTCCTATAGATTTACTTAATTTCATCTTTTTGACTATAAACTGTACCTCCTTCCCACTCAGAATAAGCAAGCTATGAGTGAGGCTGTGGCAGCATCGACTTTGTTTATGCATGGGGATAAGAGCCTCACCAAGTCTTTAACATAATCCTTGTGAGTGATGCTCTCTACATCCCAAATCTCCACTATAGCTTCCTTCATCTTCTTGACTTTGAGTGCCTTTAAAAAAGGCAACATGGTACATCGATAGTCTGTTCGTAGCATCTAAATAAACTAGGAAGTGTCACAACAGCCACTCCCGCTTTCTAAGGGTGGTCAAAAATTTCAAAACCTAAGAAGTGGCCTTGTTGAACCAATCTCATGGACGACTTTTTATTCAAATATCTTTTTATTCCTGTAGATCCATATATTTTAAAGAAAGAGACTTCTAATCCAATTCCAAACTATTAGAGATATGCCATATGTTTCACCCAAGATTATCTCTTTCCAGGTAAACTTAGTTGGGTGGACTGGCATAAACAACACTTGCAAGAAACAAAGAGTATTAGTGTTATGATGACAGTTATAAAAAATATGCAATATTGATTTCACATTTGTATTGCATCTTGGGCAGAGTCCATTTCAAATTCCTACCTTTAAAGCCCTTTCATTAGTCCAAAGACCTTTAAGGATTATGAGCCACATAAGACATGACATCTTATGCTAAAGAACTTTCATCCGAATACTGGTAAATCTCTGATTCCATTCTTTATTGCTCCAATTAATGTGCCACCTTTCATTGAGTCTAGCATATAGATCTTTATTGCATATCTGGAGATCTGGAAGGGGGGGCAGAAGAGGCTTGTCTCCGATTAGATGTACTCCTCTGGGATTGAAAGGCTATTTTAGATTGATGACTGCTGAGAGGTGTGGATCCCATAGTTGCATTTTGAGGGTTACCATGTTAACTTCAGTAGGAAGTAGGCCAAATTTAGTCATGAGTTGTGCATTTCTTAGCCAATCTTTTATATTGGGATCCCATATATCCTCCCAAGTTCTAATCCCCTTGCGATATATTTTGTAGGCTTTATTTAGATCACTCTTTGAAATCCATTGGTGAAAAAAACTAAACCATATAGAGTCTAGTGCAACCCAAGGTAAGATGAAGTTGGAATGTAAAGATGGGACTAACAGTTTTTTATATTTAAACTAGGCCTGCCAGATCCCCTTCATCAATTATGAGCACCCTGCTGTCTTGATCTCTAGTAGGCCTATGATAACGATGAGCAAATCTAAGTTTTTCCACCTTGGACAACTAGTTACTTGAAATTGACTGATAGAGGAGTGTAACAGGGTAGTCCAATCTTCTTCCTCCCTATCAATACTCCTGACAACCCATTTTGCTGCAAGTTTACTAGCCAATGTTTGCAAGTTTTGAAGGCTTAGTCCCCCAAAATTTTTGGGTTTTGTACAAATAGCCCATGAGACTTTCGGGATCTTTAATTTATCCCCATCCCCACTCCAAAAGAAATTTCTGGCAAGTTTCTCCAAATGTTTCAATCCTGTTTTGGTTGGCTGCCAGCATGCTAAAAAATATATTTTAGAGGGGATAAGGATATGTTTGTAGCTTCTCCATGATACTATTCGATGTGCAATGGTTCAAAGTAGTACTTGAAAGAGCTGGAGCAACAATTCGACGAGGTCCATCTGGATTTCTCGAAATAGATTCCGAAAAAAAATAGATGGATTTGCACGACACCTTTATGTTGCTGGCCCATTGTGAACAAGTGCATGAACTCATTTTTTTGTTAATTGTATTACGACATGGTACATGTCACAATATTTTAATCTCTCTTGTACGTGTTTGTGAATAGGTAATCTTCTATCCAAACCCCCGACAACCTCGATGGTGGTATGTTATACCTTCAGCTCCTCGAAGTGTGAGAGTATATGATCAAAGCGATGTTCCGAGCATAGATGAGGACAATATGCAAATAGAGGGGTCGATATTGCAAGGGGTGGAGGCCACCCTGAAATCTTGGAGCATGTAGAGGAGCCAGCATCGGCTAACAATGATGGAAATATAGGAGTCCAAGAATTCTTTGAGAATGAGGTGGACTCATCCTTTTGTGGTGACATGTCTATCGACCTTCCAGTGTATGCGGAGTTGTGTCAGGGGATTGACATGGGACCATTGGATACTTCATATTTGGAGCATCCACTTACTCAATTCGTTGACTAATCGTGTTACCATGTTTTTCGCAGCACAGAGGAGCGAAAAATGGAAAAAAGGAAATAGCAAAAAAGGCTCAGGATAAAAGCAGAAAAAGGCACCTTGACCAGTAACCAGACCCTGAAAAATTTAAATATTCGGGCACGACCCTCAGAAAGTCTCAGTGTCACCCCGAGACAACAAAAGAGTAAAAGGCGCACCATTAAATATGGAAGCGCTCCCAAATCCTTGTAAAAGAGCGCCAGGCTCGCTCCTGTGCAAATTGTACGCATTAGTTGGGAATAGGATAAACTTAGAGTGGTGGGAAATGGGGAAAAGGGCCTAGGCTACGGCCGGCCATGTAAAAAAGGAAAAAAGGGGATGACCGCCCAAAAGGGATTTAGGGTTTTGTATATAAAGTTGAAAAGTGAATGAGAAGCTCATTCTTTTGGTGTGTGGCAAAAGGAGTCTTCTTCTTCCTCTCTTCTTCTCTCCTTCTTGCTTGTGTGTGCTCTTGAGAGAGGGAGTGTGAGAGTGTGAGGGAGTGAGTGTGTGGGAGTGAGGGATCAAGCGGGTGAAGCTCTTCACCATCTCCCCTTCTCTTCTTCTCTTCTCTTCTTCTCTCTTCTCTTGCGCGCACGGCTATGGAAGATGGGGCTTGGAAATGGAGGGTTGAGGATGCTTGAGCTAGCATCAAGAATCATGGAGCTACCGGAGTGCAAGAGAGAGGAGGGTACTCGATCAAGCATCAAGGTAAGCTCACTACACTCATAGGATCGACGGCGCGTCGGCTAGGTGAGAGATAGCCATTAGAGCTCGCTTGGAACGCTTGAAACAATAAGCGGTCAGTGGGTCTTGGCGGTTGAGTGAAAGCTCCCATATTTTGGTTCCGTTGCTGGGACCAACGGATTCAAGCTTGAGCACTTGCGCGCCTCATATTGAGCATCGAAGTAGGGGATTCATCCCCGAAATGGAGCTTGAGATAGGTAGGAAGTTTGGGTGTTTTTGATCTTCAAAACAAGCAAGTACTTTGGGATATTTTGGTTGTTTGATGATTCGAAAGCATGGAAAATCTATTTCAGTTTTTTTCCTTTTATTTTTGTTGCATTTAGCATAGGTTAGAATTAGGAAATCGAACCGGAGAAGGGTAGGATTTACTGCTTCAAAACAGGGCAAAACAGGGCAAAAATCGTGCAAAATGGGTAAAATGCTCACTAGTGATGACTAAGATCGGCAAGTGAGTGATTGGGGGCATCAACACCACACTTGGGAAGGGATATAAGAGCCAGGAGGCCAAGGGAGAGCTCATTTGTGCCATTTTAGTATGAGAGAAAGAGAGAGAGAGATAGAGAGGTCTAGCCCGTATCAATTCGATCGCATCGCCTATGCACTTACCGGCCTGTTCAAGTATACGAATCTCTCACTCTACTTCCCTAGATAGGATATGGAAGTGCATGGCCATGGTGCCAGTCTACATTTGGTGAATCGATCGAAATCGTGTTCACGCGGGTTACGCGCGCCGTATTTCGGCCTGTCTGAGTGGCCTTTCCTAGGCCGAGTCCCAGAATCGGCCCTCGGCCCTTGTCGCTCGGCCCACCTGGCCGCCCTCGGACCGGGTGGCCGTCCGAGGCAAACGGTTTGAGTCAACCTATTTGGCCGTCCAAGTCAAAACTTTTTGCCATGTGGCACATCTGGCCTCGAACCGTCCGAGTGACCCATCCGAGTCTCAAATTTGGCCCTCAGCCATGGCCCAAATTCGGCCCTCGACCCAAGTGCCGTTCAGCCCATCCAAATCACCTTGTTCGAATTCGCCGTTCGGCCCGTCCGAATCACATTGTTCGAATTCGCCATTCGGCCCGTCTGAGTAACCTACTCGGACCCTGCAATTTGGACCAGTTGGTACAAGTGCAACTTTTTATCAAATTTTTCAAGAATTTGACCTGACCTGACAAATACGCAGCAGCGCAAACTGTTGAAATCCTTCGGGCGCTCAGAACTTGATTCTAGCACGCGTAATAAGAGAAATTGTAGTGCGCAGCCGCTGGGCAGCTAGAACTGGGCAGTTGCGAGACCCAAGGACTTAGACACGAACCGCTGAGCTGTGAAACCTGATTACAAAAAACGAACAAGGCAATATACGAGGAAATCCTAAACCCTGACAAAACGGCCAGAAAATGGATCTACAAGCCTATCAGGCCCGAAACAAGCGAGAGTGTGTAAGACGCTGAGGAATTGCTTGCTACACTCACATTGAATCTCCGTACTTGAAGTACACTTAAGAATGCTGAAAGCTTGATTGGGCACAAGTGCACGTGAAACGACACACGCACCGAGTGACCATAAATTGAGGTTTCTATTCAATAAACAAAGGAACTCTCTTAGATAAACCACTCAAGAAACCCACCAATAGGAGAGGACCCAAGACATAGACAAACCATCAAAGCGCAGAGTAGGACCAAGCAAGGAGCGCCAACGACGAGGATTTGTCAAGTCTATTCAACCTGATCGACAATGTAGTGGAGCATGAGAACTCGACCATGACGGAAGAGAGCTCAAACCATTGGTCTAATGAGGAGCCCGATTTGAATGTATTCCTAGATGCTATTCAGCAGAAGCTGGTAAGCAATTACAACGTGCACGCCTGGTACGAGCACCACGGCAGGACAACAGACGCAATCATTGCAGATCTAGAAGAGGAGAGAAGGCTAGCGCGCAAGGCATTATAGGGCATAGCCGAGTACAATAGGGATTAGCAGGCTAGGAGCCAAAGGCAAAGCATGGAGCTGCATGAGGTGCAACTTGGCTGGCTGAAACCAAATGGACCATGAGAGAGCACTAAAGGGAGACTTGACGTCGAGCGAGCTTCTCATGAAACTGCTACTCGATAATACAGCAGTAGAGCAGAGTACCACCACACTAGCTACGTCGCTACTCGCAGGATTAGGGGCGAACCAAGGCTCAAAAAGCCAGGCCAAAATACCGATTGTAGCCAAGCAACTCGATAAGTACCAACCTCATGACGACCCATACAGCTTTGTTGAGCAACTTGAGCAAGTCTGCGAAGCCAATGGCCTCAAGGACCAAACTCAACGCTCGCAAGCATTCGGGCTTTGCCTAGGCGACAAGGGTAGGACGTGGTATATGAGCCTAGATGCTGCAAAGCGAGCCAACTTCAATGACCTCAAGAATCTCTTCGTCAAGAAATTTTTCGAGCTCGGATACTTCGATAACCTGCTAGTATGCTTGATGAATATCAAGCAGAAAGAGAAGGAGAACATCCGCGACTACGTGACCCATGTGAGGAGTCTCTTTAAGAGAATCCCTTTGCCTGACTGACAGAGCAGTTTCAACTGTATTCAAGCTTGCAGCGGGATGCAGTGGCTAGAGTGTTTGAGGAAGCCATCATAGTCGATGATCAGCTGAAAGAGTGGAGCTCCGGGAGCTCAAATTTAGAGGAGACCAACTCACGAAGCTCACAGAGAACGTCAACCTCTAGTGAGAGATCAATACCATCATCCCAAGATAAGGGGAAGGCCACCAAGATAGACCAAGGCTTGGCTGAGGTCAAGATGGAATTAGCCAAGTTGCAAGACATGTTGAGACGACTAACGTGCCCGCATGTCCAATGCGTGTACTGTGGCGGAAACCACTTGCCGGCTGAGTGTCAAGACCCTAGGTCAAGACCTTGTGCTAACTACGGTAGGTTCGGCCATGATGTCGTGCATTGTAGATTACCAAGAAGACTTCCATACTCGCAATCCTACAGCCAGCCTTATCTAGCGAACAGGCCGCAGCCATTCTTCCGAAGGGGAGCCCCATTGGCTCTTCCCGTGCCTAACGATGTGAAACCAGCCATCCCTAGAATGGACATCAACCCTACCAGCATTCCTAGACCGCCTGGTCCTTACATAACCCACCCACCGAGCGACGCTCCAGTACACTACGTGAAGGAGCCGAATGATGAAGAGACCTACATATACCCTTATGTCTCGCATGACGACAAGGGCAACGCGGTCCTTATGGATTATTGACCTGTGCCGGTAATGGCGTTAGGACGAGGACGAGGTAGAGGCCTAGGAGGGCAGCTGCAGGATCTAGTCACTTGTTGGACTTGTGGTCACTCCGGTCATATCTCATCACGATGCCCTGAAAGAGAGCAGCAAAACAGAGACAAGGCTGACCAAAGGTGCACAGAGTGTGGAATCACCCACCTTTTCGTAGATTGCCCAAAGCGAAAGCCATCCTCTAGCTCAGCCAACTTGCCATCTGTCCCATTGGGGCTGTTTGGTGTCAAAAACCTCAATGGGGAGGCCACACCTATTCCATTGTAGGTCATGACCCGAGCCCAAACGAAGCAGGTCAGCATCTCTCTACCAGGACCTAGCAATCTTGACTCAACCTCAATAGTAGGGAAGAAAAGCCACATGCAGAAAAAGAAGACATCGGAAGCTAAGGTCGCACTAAAGACCAAGAGTGCTACGACTCTGCCTCCTGGAAAGAAGGTTTCAGATGTAGAGACAGAGACTTTAGCCCCTAAGATAGCCGAAAAGGGAAGCGCTAAGGTAGGGAATACCCGCATCTGAAGCGACAGTTAGAGTCCATAGAAAAGGTGAAGGAATGGGTGAAGGAGGCTCAAGAGCACCTCAAAGATGCTGAGCCCATCGTAGAGGACGAGATTGATGACCTCTCCAGCATAAGCATGCCGATGTTACTGCCTCAACCTAAGTCGGCAAAAGCAACAACGCCACAAGCAGTGCCGCTAAGACCAAGCCTTGATGCGACAGAACCGCAGATCAGCCACGGCCATTGGCCCAGACAATCTAGGTTAGGGGAAGGACGAGTATCCAATGATCTCCTGACCACGCTAGTGACCACCCCTATAACATTTAGCCTGGGAGATCTGCTTAAGCAGCATCCTACCCTATGGCAAGATCTTAAGTAGTGGGTTGAAGGATCACAAGAGCAGGTCATGGCAGACCCTCGAGACCATGATGCAGAAATGCAATTACCAAGTTTGACACTACACTCTGTGCCAAAATCCTTGCACGTCAATGCCTTTTGGGAAGGCTCTGAGATGCATGCAGTCTTATCGGTCCTAGCCCTAGGCAACACAACAAGAAAGGGAGTCGTAGATACGGGAGTTGGGGTTAGTGTGCTTAGCCACGCAGTGCTCCAGACTTGGGGAAACCTGCCTATCGAAACTGCTAGGTTTAATGTCACGTTAGCAAATGGTATGAGAATGAAGCCATTCGGGGTACTTCAGAATTGGCCAGTGAAGATTGCAGGTGTCCAGTTCTCTGTTGACTTTATAGTCATGAAGGGAGTGGACTACGATATCCTATTAGCCCGACCCTGGATGCGCAATACTAGAGTCATCGAAGATTGAGGTAACGGCTTGATCTTCCTTGGCAATAGAACAAACGTCGTAAGAGTAGAGATGGACACTTGGAAGACTTCACCAGTCGACCTAGACACCATCTCTGCTATGCTCAAGGGGAACACTTAGGTCAAGAAGCCCTATGGGCCCCTGACCAAGTATATCCCATGCCCAGAGGATGAGCGGGATTGGATGCATGTTCTCGCTACAATCAACCTACCATTCTCAGATCACAAGGCGTATGAGCAAGCCATCAAAATGATCGGCAAGTCTAACGAAGCACTCTCTACACCAATCTACATGATGGCAGGAAGCCTCTGTGGAAAGCCTAAGCCTGTCACCTTCCACGTATCATCCAATAAAAGGGAAATCCAGGGGACACTGGAATACCTAACGGACAAGCTAGCTAGCAATCCAGCTGTCAAGATTGTGGGAGAGAAGGAAGGAGTCTCGCTTGAAGCTTTCTTGCTTGCACAATGGGGGAAGACACACAAGGGTGGAGGCTGAAAACAGTTTTCCTCTTCTTAGTTGTGTAAGCCAAAAGAACTCAAGTACAAAGAAATAGAAGAACCCTATATATGGGTCTCAAACCAAACTCAACTAACTAAGGTGGCATACTAACTGAGCCACGAACTAGAGTAGATAAGGATAGCTATCATGTAGCTATTATTCATGGGCGGTGTACCAACCGCGTCTGCAACTGACAAGTCGGTGACATAAATATACAACAGTCACCCTGGCGTATCACGAGTGGAGCTCGATATCTTAACACTCCCCCTCGAGCTCAATCCCAATTCCTGCACACCAAGCAGGTCTCTGAACTTGCGCAGCTTCTCTGCGCCCAATGCCTTCGTGAATATGTCAGCTACCTGATCCTCTGTGCTGACATAAACTAGATCAATAAGACCTAGTAAAACCCTCTCTCGCACATAGTGATAATGCACCTCAATGTGCTTTGTTCTAGCATGATAGACTGGGTTATTTGCCAAGTGTATACTACTCATGTTGTCACAATAAATGACAACTGGCCCATCTGTAGACTGATGCATATCATAAAGTAGCTTATGCAACCAAGCTACCTCACATGCAGCCATTGCTGCACCCCTGTACTCAGCCTCTGTGCTCGACAAGGCAACTGTAGGCTGTTTCTTGCTGCTCCAAGTGACTGCAGCACTCCCAAAAGAGAACACATATCCACTGGTAGATCGTCTATCAGAAATACTACCAGCCCAATCAGCATCAGTGTATCCATGCAACTGTATCTGAACCCCAGTCTCATAAAATAGTCCATACTGCAATGTGGACTTCACATACCTGAGTATGCGTCTAGCTGCATCCAAATGTGGTTTCCTTGGAGCCTGCATAAACTGACTTACCAATCCAACAGCATAGCTCAAATCTGGCCTGGTAATAGTCATATAAATCAAACTTCCTACTATGCGTCTGTACATAGTAGGGTCTTCCAGAAGCTCACCTGCATCTGTGCTCAGCTTCACATTCTGCTCCAAAGGAACTGAAATAGGCTTACAGCCTGTCATCCCATATTTGGACAGCATGTCCAATCCATACTGCCTCTGCAAGAGCTGTATCCCACTTGGTGATCTAATCACCTCAATGCCCAAGAAATAACGCAGCTCTCCCAAATCCTTCATCTCAAACTTCTGCTTCAATAGCATTTTCACATGAAGGATATCTTCATCACTGTCACCTGTCATAATCAAATCATCAACATAAATGACAAGCAGCATAATACCTTTCTCTGTTTTTCTCACATAAAGTGAGAAATCTGCCTTGGAAATCTGAAAGCCAATAGTGACAAGATACTGTCCTATCTTGTCAGACCATGCTCTAGGTGCTTGCTTCAAGCCATACAAGGCTTTCTTCAACCTGCAAACAAACTCAGGATGAACAGCATGCATATAACCTGGTGGCTGCTCCATATAGACCTCTTCTTGCAAATCACCATGCAAGAAGGCATTCTTTACATCCATCTGATGTAAAGACCATCCCTTTGATGCAGCCATAGCAATGACCGCTCTTACGGTTGCCATCCTTACAACCGGACTGAATGTTTCTTCATAGTCAATGCCATATGTTTGTGCATACCCCTTGACTACTAATCTTGCCTTGTATCTGTTCACAGAACCATCTGCATTGTGCTTCACCTTATAAACCCACTTACAGCCAATTGCATTCTTACCTTTAGGCAAAGGTACTAACTCCCATGTAGCATTTGCTTCCAAGGCATCCATTTCTTCATCCATGGCTTTCTCCCATTTTTCTTTTCCCATGGCTTCCTCAAAAGAAGTGGGTTCTGGTTCCTGTATCACTTTGACCATATATGCATAGTGAATGGCTGTAAATCCATCATATTTCAGCCTATCCACAGGATATCTAGCTCTCGTAGACCTGCGCAAAGTAGGTTCACTCCCACGTGCTCTCAAAACATCCCTGGTCTTCCTTACTCCAGGTGTAACAATAGAAGGAATACCCAACTCATCATCAATGCTCTGTTCTGAGCCACTGGATTCACCATCCACATAAGAGTGACCTGCATTCACATCAAACATGGGCTGATCAACCTTCTCTTTTCCTTTTCGTGATACCTGCATACCACTATCTGCATTACTTTGAGAAGATTCTCCTGATCTCAATCTGCCTGTCCATGGCGAAGAATGTGAACCACTGCTAGAGGACGCTCCAGGTCCACTAATATTTTGTGACTGCTGCTGTGAATTCTGTGTAGCATTACCATTTTGTGCATCTTCATCATCAATCACATTTACTGGTTTATACCAGCTACTCATCTCATCAAAAACAACATCTCTGCTCACTGTAAACTTACGAGTAGAAGGGTTATAGCATCTATACCCTTTTTGCTGCAGAGAGTAACCAATAAAGATGCACTTCTCAGCTTTTGGATCCAACTTGGATCTCAGCTCATCTGGCACATGTACATAGGCAATGCAACCAAAAATTTTCAAATGAGAAATATCTGGTTTCCTACCAGTATACCTCTCCTCTGGAGTCATTCCATGTATTGCTGCAGTGGGAGTCCTGTTCATTATGTAGACTGTTGTAGCAACTGCTTCAGCCCAATAAAAATCTGGTAAGTCTTTTTCATTGAGCATGGCACGAGATACCTCTCCAATATGCCTGTTTTTCCTTTCTGCAATTCCATTTTGTTGTGGGGTATAACTGCATGAATATTGCTGCTTTATGCCATGCTCCTGCAAGAACTTTGCAAACTCATTTGAGAGGTACTCTCCCCCTCCATCTGACCTTAGGCATTTTATCTGCAAGCCTGTTTCTTTTTCAACCATAGCTTTAAGAGTTTTGAAATGCCCAAAAACTTCACTTTTCTTTTTCATAAAATACACCCAAACTTTTCTGCTATAGTCATCAATAAAACTGACAAAATAATGACAGCCTCCAAGAGATGCAGCTTTAGTTGTCCACACATCAGAGTGAATTAATTCCAATGGCTTCTCACTCTCTTGAACATGTCTAGGAAATGGTTTCCTTGCCTGTTTTCCAAACTGACAGGCTTCACATACCTTATGCATTTCTGCAACCTTGAATTTGGGCAATCCTGCAACAATATTTTGGGCCTGCATTGATTTAAGTCGTTGTACATTAACATGACCAATGCGTTTATGCCACATATCAATATCTGCAACTACACCGGTCCCATGTGCAAACATTGCTGCACTCAATTCAGACATGTCTGCATCCAATGTAAACATTCTGCCCTTCTTCTTTCCTTTTGCTATCAAGCGACCTTTATTTTTCATATCCTCAACAAAGCATCCATGAGGATTAAATCTGACCTGCAAGCCCTGTTCAACCATTTGACCAACTGAAACCAGATTCTTGGTAATATTCGGGACATGAAATACATCGGACAGGTATTTCTTTTTCCCACCCTGCATAGACAAGGGAATTTTTTCAATCTGCACAATAGGATGTGCAGTATCATCACCAGTCTCCACAAATCCTGGTTTTTCCATTTTCCTTGCATCCTCCATCCATTCTGCATGACCTGTCATGTGGTTTGATGCACCTGAGTCAACATACCATACATCATTGCTTTCTTCTGCACTTGTCATAGAATTGTTCATGTGCTGCACCATGAACAAATGCTCATTTCTGTCATCACCCTGTCTACTAGAAGATGCATAATTCCCTTGTTGCAGTTTTCCATTCATGATGTCATTCTGCTTTTTATAGCAGTCTTTAGCCATATGACCCATTTTACCACAGTAGTAGCATTCAACATTACTGTTTGCATTTTGACCTCTTTGCCATCCACCACGACCTCTTTGGCTCCCCCTGCCTCTAGAGTTACCACGTCCTCCTCCATAGGACTGGTTTTCTTGAGTTTGCTGCATATTCTGATTTCTGCCACGGCCTCCAAATCGGCCTCCTCTACCTCTGCCTCTACCTCTTCCAGCATTTGAGTAGAAGACAGCTTCTTTTGAAGTTCCTCCTGAAGAAGATGCACCACCATTTCTCTGTTCCTCAGAAATTAGAAGAGCAATCAACTCCTCAAAATCAGGAAATCTTTCACGAACTGAAATGGATGTCCGAAACTGTGCATAATCCTTTCCTAGACCATTCAAGGTCACGGAAACTAAATCATCATCTTCCACTGGCGACCCAATGGAAGCAAGTGCATCTGCAATCTTCTTCACCTTCATGTGGTAGTCGTTGATGCTCATACTTTCTCTTTGCACATTATGCAACTCTTGCTTGAGCTGCATTTTCCTGGCTTGGGTATTTGTGCTATACATTTTTGACAAAGTATCCCATGCCTCCTTTGGCGTACTTGCATCCTGAATATGCACAATCATAGAGTCTGAAATACTGATAGACAGCCAATACATAACTTTCCTGGCTCTCTCATGCCATGTTTTAAATGCCTGCATTTGTTGTTGATTGGGAACATCAGGAAGAACTGGTTCTTCTTCATTTCCTGCAACAAATTCCCAATATCCTTTTCCCATAAGGAAATTCGTCATTCTAAACTTCCATGCCTGGAAGTTGTTCTTGTCAAGCTTTTCAGTGACAATCTGTGTAAGAGAATCAGACGCCATTACAGAATACTGCAAGAAATTCTGTCACTGCAAAAAACACAGCTTCACCCTCACAAGGGCAAATCTGCAAAACTGGCGAAAGTGGTATTTGACCACACAGTCACTTCCTAGTGACGATTTTGCATAAACAGGAACCAAGGATGATTCTGAAACTCCCAATGTCTCTGCGCACAAGCATACGATGCAATTTCTACAGTAACTTTTCACCGACCTGTAGAACAGTGGTCGCACAGCATAAAACTGAGCCTTTTCTTGAGTGCGTGCAGAAAACTTCCGTCTGCAAAACAGGCCCCGAAATGGCCTCAAATCAAAAAAACAAGGTCGCCAAGGGCTAAAGCCCTTTCCCGCAGCATGTACTGCCCTCTTGCTTCACCGCGAAGGGCGTCTCAACCTGAGACAATGCACTCCTGCAATTTTCGGCTGTGCTACCTGCAGAGATCTGCTCCCAAAACAGGAAATGAAAGCAACACTGCTCCTCTTACCAGACCACCGCGAGCTTGGCTTGCTTTCTTGAGCTCCTTACCACGAACAAGGCTCTGATACCATGTCAAGATTGTGGGAGAGAAGGAAGGAGTCTCGCTTGAAGCTTTCTTGCTTGCACAATGGGGGAAGACACACAAGGGTGGAGGCTGAAAACAGTTTTCCTCTTCTTAGTTGTGTAAGCCAAAAGAACTCAAGTACAAAGAAATAGAAGAACCCTATATATGGGTCTCAAACCAAACTCAACTAACTAAGGTGGCATACTAACTGAGCCACGAACTAGAGTAGATAAGGATAGCTATCATGTAGCTATTATTCATGGGCGGTGTACCAACCGCGTCTGCAACTGACAAGTCGGTGACATAAATATACGACGGTCACCCTGGCGTATCACAAGTGGAGCTCGATATCTCAACACCAGCTGCAAACTTCAAACCACTCCAGGATCTCTTAGAGGAATCCAAGTGGCAATGGACCAGGGCGCACGATTTAAACCTCATGTATAATTGGGCCCTAGTTCCTGACCAATGACATGAGGCATACCAAACCCTAGGAGACGACGAGCAGTCAGATGACAAAGATTTTAGCGACAAATACGAAGACTGCCAATCCTTCAGTGATGAGAGCAAGGATGAAGTAGATACCGTAGAATACGACACTAAAGGACAAGAAATTGAGCAGATACGAGCAGACGCCAAGCCGCAGAAAAGGTAGACCTTTAGAGTAGAGCGAGGAGTCATGCGCAGGGAATGTGATCATGCTTGGTTGGAACGCGTAGGAGCCATAGACCTTGAGCAAGCAGGCCTAGCCCAGCCAGGAACGACATCAATACTTAGGACTGAATCACCATCTGAACTGCGGCCACCAGGGGAGACCACCTCTTCTAGCAAAGTTCAAGGGTTTGACTCTGAATCAGAAGTTAGTTCGGATACTGATCCAGAGATCCCTAGGCCGCCCACGACCAGACATACCAAGGGGACCTACCCGTCCACCTGAGGCGCAGATGGTTAAGGCAAGAAAAGGCAAAGCAATCGAGGGATACACGAACAGAAGAACAGCGAAAGCCGTAGGACCTCCCTAAACGCTTCACAAAATTCAAAAAAGAGGATAGGATAGTAGTTCTGTTAGGTGCCAAAAGTTAAGGGCAGACGAGCGAACCAATCAAGGGACCAGCCAAAGTCAAGGAGGTAGACTTAGCCCAGGAAGGAGAAACACCCCGACTAGTATTCATTACTGATGACTTGACTGGTGAAGAAGAAACGAGTCTTATGGCTCTCTTGTGAGAGTATATAGACGTGTTTGCCTAGTCCTTAGAGGAGCTACAGGGGATAGATCTGAGTGTTGTGAGTCACAACATACCCATGATGTCAGACACAATGCCGGTCAAGCAATGACCGTACCCTATGAATCCAAAACACGCTCATGCTGTCAAAGAGGAAATTGACAAGCTGATGAGAGCTGGATTCATTTACGAAATTGAGCACATAGACTGGGTATCACCCATAGTCCTTGTGATGAAGAAGAATGGAAAAATCCAAGTGTGCGTCAATTACAAGAAGGTGAACGTTGCTATGAAGAGAGACAACTATCCATTGCCGTACACCGAGCACATGCTTGAGAGGGTGGCAAGCAAGAAAGCCTACAGTTTTTTGGATGGTTTCTCAGGGTACAACTAGGTACAAGTGCATCCTACAGACAAGAACAAGACCACCTTTGCCACTGAGTGGGGCGTCTTTGTATACATAGTCATGCCCTTCGGGTTGACCAACGCCCCTGCCACTTTTCAACGTCTCATGTGCACTATCTTTAAGGACACGCTTCGCAAGGAGTTAGAGGTCTTTGTCGATGACCTGTGTGTCCATTCGACCTGGATCGAACACTTAGACAAACTCCGTGCAGTCTTTGAATGGTGTCGCTTATATCGTCTCTCCTTGAACCCCTTGAAGTGTCAGTTTTGGGTAAAGCACGGATGCATCTTAGGACACGTGGTGTCGAAGAACGGCATTGCCACTGACTTCTCGAAGGTCAAGGTTATTGTTGACCTTCCACCCCCAATTAATTACAAGGGAGTTCAATGCTTCTTAGGCCATACAGGATACTATCGACGGTTTGTACTGAACTACGCATTGATCGCCAGACCATTGTACAAGCTGTTGATTGTCTTCGAGTGGACTGAAGCATGCCAACGAGCATACGAAGAATTGAAAAAGGCTCTGACAACAGCACCAATTCTATGAGCCGCAGATTTGACCATTATCTTCCACGTGCACATAGATGCTTCTAAGTTTGCCGTGAGGGCAGTGTTGTGCCAACCTAGCGAGCACAACTTAGATTATCTAGTGAGCTTTGCTAGCAGACAACTCACTGAGACGGAGATGAACTACTTGACAACAGAAAGAGAGGGATTAGCGATGGTGTCCGCTGTGAAGAAATTCTGGCATTATCTATTGGCCACACCCTTCATCTTTTTCATGGACCATCAAGCCCTGCTCTATTTAGTAAACAAACCTTGTGCTATAGGGCGCATAGCTCGATGGCTCCTCCAACTTCTAGAGTTTGACTTCTCCGTGGTAGTACGGAAGGAAAAGAAGCATTACATGGCTGATCACATGTCACGCATCCCCACGGGAGAAGCCGCTGGACAGGGCATCGTTGACGAGTTACCAGACACCCACCTATCCCACCTATCCAGTGAGAGAGATTTATTTAAGGCTAATCTAATGCCATATTGGGCGGACAACATAGTCCAAGTGCTCGAGCATAGACTACCTGAGCGACCAATAGAAAAAGCCCGACTTAGGTGCTTGATCCTAAAAATCCAGCCCTACCAGCTGATTGCGGGCCAACTCTATAGGCTGGGACAAGACAGATTGCTACGTAGATGCGTATGTGAGCATGAGATGCACGATGTGCTCTCAGAGGCGCACAGTGGCATTGCGGGAGGACACTTTAGTGGAGACATGACAGCACGGAAGGTGTTGTAGTCTCAACTATGGCGGCCCACGCTTTTTCGCAACGCCGAGCAATTCGTCAAGCATTATGACGAGTGCCAACGGACAAAAGTACCTATTTGCAAGGATCAAATGGAGTTGACCTCAATTATTGCTCGACAACCATTCGAAAAATGGGGAATCGACTTCATAGGACCCATCAATCCTACAGTGCAGTACTCACAAGCTAAGTACATCATTGTAGCCACGGATTACCTCACAAAATGGGCAGAGGCAAGAGCCACACGAAAAAACGATGCGAGGACGACCGCCAAGTTCTTATGGGAGCAAGTGATCTCGTGCTTCGGCTGCCCCATCGAACTGGTTAGTGACCAAGGCACGCACTTCATCAATGAAGTGATAGCACATCTCCTGTCCACCTTTCTCATTATCCATCACAAATCCTCACCATACTACCCTCAGGCGAATGGCCAGGAAGAATCAACTAATAAGATTCTTATCAATGTCCTGACTAAAGTAGTATCAGCCTCACGTAGCGACTGGGACAACAAGCTGATGGCAACCTTGTGGGCCTACCGCACAGCTTATAAAACGGCTGTCGGCAGCCAAACCCCCTTTAGGCTGACCTATGGAACTGAGGTAATTCTACCATTAGAATTCTTCGTTCCTAGCCTGAGTATAGCAGTTCAAGAATGATGGGAAGGGAAGGACGCATGGACGCAACGCTTGGTCGAGCTTGAACGCCTATCAAAAACTCGTCTTCTAGCCACCCACGAGCTTATCTGTGAAAAAGCCCGACGCAAAAGGTGGTTCAATAAGCATGTCAAGCAGCGCGAATTCGAATAGGGTGACTTAGTGCTCCTTTACTCAGTTAAGGGGCATAAGCAAAAAATGAAATTCAGAGGTCTCGGACCCTTCAAGGTTCGTGCAATCAGCCAAACTGGCAATGTCGAGCTTGAGACACTAGACGGTGAGGGAATAGGCTTCTTCAATGGCAGTCGTGTCAAGAAGTACTTCCCTCCCACGCATCCTTTGCATGAGCCACCGTTGTTAGAACCGCCGGTCAAAGTACGAGTAGCTACAATCACTGAAATCAACGAAGAGGATGAGGAAGCCGTAGAACCCGCTTACCTCCGTATCACGATCACTGCCAAGCAAACATGCGCTTTCAACGCTTTGATCGACGAGAGATCAGACTTCAACGTCTTAACCCACAGTCATTGGATACAACTTGGCAAACCACTACTTCAACCCACAACTACCAAATTAAACCCATACGAGGCCCACTCATACGCACTTCTCAGCAAGTGCAGAGTCATCGTTTCTATCGAGTCTGAGATTGTTTGTTAAGTGTTGAAATGACTTGTTTTTTGGCTGATTTTTGTTGTTTTTGAGAGCTGAATGGTTGATTTTATGAGATGATTGATTGGTTTAGAAGTGGT
The DNA here is from genome assembly GCF_053477565.2 of Lygodium microphyllum. Classification (NCBI taxonomy): domain Eukaryota; kingdom Viridiplantae; phylum Streptophyta; class Polypodiopsida; order Schizaeales; family Lygodiaceae; genus Lygodium; species Lygodium microphyllum. Next base: position 11,792,763 of record NC_141161.1, on the reverse strand, counting down.
TTGAGAGTGTTTTGGATGATATTGATTGTGTTTTGGAAGTTCATGATGTTTGTTAGTGGTTCTGTGATATTCTGATAGGTTCTGATTGGTTCTGTATACCTTCTGTTTTGCTCTGTTTTGTCTTGATTGTCTTCTGTAAGGAGGGATGGAGTATTGATTGATGAAGATTGAGAACTTGTGAAAGCTTATTGAATGGTTTGTGAGAGTTTGGAATGGTTTGAGAATGAGTTATGTGGTTTTGATGACCTTCTGTAACCTTCTGTAGGTCTTCTGTAGAGCTTCTGTCTCTGTTCTGCTATGTTCTGTTCTGTACTGTAGCTGTTCTCTGACTGTTCTGTATGCTTCTGTATGTGTTCTGATGGATGAGAGTGTATCTTGGGAAAGTTTTCTAGCCTTGGAAAGAGTTGAATACAAGTGCAAAAGAGGTGAAAGAAGTGAAAGAAGTAGTTGCTGAAGACTCAAATGAAGACTAGAGTGAAGTGACAGTAGTGAGCTATGAAAGGACACTGTAGTGGCTCTGGTGACTCTTCATATCAGACATACCTCTTGGAAGGGGTATCCACGACCTAAGAGGGATTATTGAGTGTGATTTTTGAGAGATTGTAGTGAGGATATGATGTATTATTGATGGAGAGAGAGAGAGAGGGTCAGAGATAGCCAATTCTACTCAAATAGAGTGATTGTATAGGAGAATTTGAGAGAGAAGACTATGAAGATATTGAAGATGAATACTATGTGATGTATTTCCATTCCAAGATGGTGTATTCCTTTGCTTTCTTTGTTCTATTGATGGATTTTATGAAGATATTGAAGAATATGGTTGATTCTATCAAATCCGTGGGAGATCTACATGATGCTGCATGAAGATTTGTTGTGACCGGTGTTCTTTTCTTCATTGTGATTATATGAAACATGATAAACAAGCTTGTTGATATTACAAGATATATTTTCTTGCAAGAGAATTCCCTTTTCCTTGGTGTTTCTCTTGGGGCTCCATGTTTTTGGTGCGCAGCCGGGGAAACTTGCCATCAACAAGCACCAGAAGAGGCTGAAAATGAAAGAAATGGCATTGCCAAGAAGAGAAGAATTCAATGGATATTTGTAAAGTTCCTTCTTTCACTGAAGAGTTGGAATTTCTCATAATCAAAGCCACTTTCCACAAGAAGTTCATCCCACAATGGCGGAAACATATCACCATCATGATGCATGCTCTATGTGGTGGACAGTTTCCTCTTCCTGTTGAAGCAGCAGCAACTTGCATCTTGGTGGCCAACTGTTTGGGAACAAACTGAAGAGTAGAAACAGAGAGAATGACCATCCATGGAAGATTTGGCATTCATTGAGAAGTTTCTAGACAACATCAAGTGGGAGATTGTGAAGAAGCTTCAGGAGTCTTGGTCTGTAGAGGTTCACAAAGACAAGAAGGAAAAGAGTTGGAATTTGTTCGTGGACGCTCAACAGCAAGATACATGGGATGCTTGGTGTACTGATAATCTTCTGTTTGTTCAATTAGCAACCCACTGGAAGTTGGTAGACAGAGTGTTTTTCACAACATACACTGTTGAAACCATCAGAAGTTGGCATTACTATGATGATGGCACCACCACAATGCTCAAACGTATGCATTTTGACACCTTTAGAACCGAATACCTTCCTCTGTGCAGTGGCATGAAAGCAGAATTCAGGGACATTGAAAAGAAAGAAGTAGAAGAAATGTTGGCAAGAGAGTCCTCCAGAGACTGAAGCCTTTTGTTAACCCTCTATGGAGCACTAACAACCTAGTGGAGCCAACCTCCTGATGAATGACGCAATAAAGAGGCAAGCGTTAGAACGAGTCCAGAGGTACGTGAGAAGAGAGAAAGCAAAAATCAAGGCCGAGAACGAGCTCGCAACAGAAGCCGCCTTTGACGCCCTTGCGGAACTCTTTACAGAAGTCCCAATGGCACATCAAGCCCTTCCTCCTCCTGCTGGAGGTCCACTTCCAAGTCAGATCCGTCCTGGAAATATTGATGACAGGCCAGCAAATGTAGTCCCATTGCCAGTTTTTAAGGGAGAGTACAATGAAGACCCCGATCTTCATGTAGTAGAGTTTATGGTAGCGTGTGTGGCTAACAATGCCAGAACCCCTGAGCATTGGTTAGCGATATTCCCCGCCACTTTCAAGGGCATGGTGTTTCAGTGGTATGAGAGACAAGCAGCAGGAACTTTTGGCACATGGGACGACCTGAAGTTGGCCTTCCTCACTAAATTCCGGCGTGAAGGTTTTGAAGAGCGGATGCGAGAGGAATTTATGAACCTAAGTCAGTCTTCTGGAGAAAGAGTGGAAAATTATGTCTCACGAATGGAATCCATCCTGAAGAGATGGACTAACCATAATCTAGATGATGGCATTCAGAAGGGGGTGTTTCTCAGAGGATTACAACCAGAAGTCCGTAAGTTTGTGGAGCTGCAAAGACCAGCCACACTGCACGCTGCAACAGAAGGTGCGAGACTATACGATGAAGTGGAAGCTAGATTAGCGATGAATACAGGAAGAGGAGTCCTACCTCCTCTGATGCCAGGAATGATGTATCCACCAAATGCAGTTCCAGGGACTGTTCCCTATCCCTACCAACAGATGCCCTCGGTATCACAGTACAGTGCATCAAATCCACAGTGGCCACAATCCATGCCTCAAATGATGGTTCAACCACAACAACAATGGTCCCAACCAATTTCCTCAATGCCAAATCAGCAGCAACAGTGGAATCCTACCAACTGGAGCCAACAGCCAACAGTTCAAACAGGAGCTCTGAATCAGAACCAGAACAGAGACCCCTCTGTACCAGCCCAACCCGTTTATGTAGTGATTACATAGACTCCTCAAAACTCTCCTGCCAGTGCCCCAGGAGGAGAAAGCTTGAAGGACTACTTATCCAACTCAGTTGCAAACATCAAAAAGGAGTTGATGGATGTGACTACAGAACAACTACAGACGTTGAGGGTGAATACCGCTAGCCTATCCAATGTTGCAGGAGTAGGAAGAGATGTGATGCGGTCAAATACTTGGTGTGGTAAGTGTCATCAAGTAGGCCATTTAGCCATTGAATGTACACGAAAACCAACTATTCCTGGGGCCTTCTGTTCCTACTGTTTGCGGAAGAACCTTACAGAGGACATTTGCTCTCTGAAGGAGATGCATGACAAGAGAAGGAAGGAAGAAGATGCAAGATTCAACTTGCTGGAATCCAAAATGACAACACAGGATATTGGACCCAAGCCTAGAGAGTTTGGTCCTAATTTCGGACCCAGAAGATTTCCTGCCTAAAGTTACAGAGGAAGACAGTCTAGCGGTGGTCAAAGGACAGAAGTGGAGTGTTACAGATGCGGAGAAAAGGGACACATCTCACCAAATTGTCCAAATCCTCGAAGGTCAGTGGATTACAAGCCTTTATGCAGTCGATGCAAAGGAGAAGGCCACACTGCAAAAGACTGTCCAAGCCCAGCCCCAGTGAAAAATAGTGCTACTGATAGTCCGGCCAAGGCCCAAGAGCCTACCTCCAATTTAGTGGAATTGGAAGTTGCTGCTATAACACGTGCAAATAAGAAGGAACCATCTATCCAGAAAGAAAATAACCCTCCTACCAGAACGGTGAAGTTCAATCTTCCACCAGAAGAACAGAACAGAACAGAGCCTGACAGTGCCGTACAAAGCCCTACAGTGCCACAGAGAGTTACAGAGACAGGACCAGAGGTCCAGGATATAGAAGAGGAGGACGTGCCACAAGTGGCAGAAAAAATTCCCGTGATGCCCCTGTTGGAAGAAAGAGGGAAAATGAAAATGGGTGTTGCCCCATTCCCTAACCGGTTAGAGAAGCCAGTGGATCCTATTAAGGAATACGATCTGGTCAGAGATCTAGATACCTTTAAACCAAACCTCACATTCCGACAGTTATTGATGTTGTCTCCCAGTTGCCGGAAAAGATTCAAAAGTATATTGACAAGAAGACGTGGTTTAAGGATTGCTCCCTCAACAGCAACAAAGTCCAACAAGGCTCCAGAGCCTGTAAAAGAAGTGGATGTGGCTAACGCTTTCCTAGATCCGGGTACTCTAGAGACTGGCGTGTGGATAGAAGGCTGCTTTATTGTAAATGCACTGATTGATGGTGGTTCATCAGTAAACATTATGACAGATGTGACAATGAAGGATCTAGGCCTACAAGGTGTGCAATCCACCCAATGGCTCATCAGATTGGCGGATCAGAGTAGGATCAAGCCTTTGGGCATTCTCCCATATGTGAAGACTACAGTGGCTGGAAAGGATTATTGGCTAACCTATCTGGTGGTGAAGCCAAACTCTTATGGCACATCCTATCCTCTGTTACTGGGCAGACCATGGCTTTTTGAAGCCAGAGCAAGGATGGATTGGTTCAAAGGAACCTTGACCTTGGGTAGAGGACCCAACAAAGTGGTGCTGAAACTGTATGGTTCTCAAAAAGGACATGGATCCACCTCCTTGGAATTATCTTCTGACTCCCCTAATGAGGCTACAGATGGAACATCAGCAGATGAAGATGTTGTCAAACAGATCCTTCCCAAGAAAACAGTGGCACATTCCTTAACAGTAGATACTGTAAGCCGACTTCCAAAAGATGCAAAGCCATTATTAATGGGTGAATACTTCCTGCTGAACCAGGAAGGACTTCTGAAATCACTTCTGACAGTGAGATAGAAGCATGGATGTATTGCTCTCCCTGTTACATGGCCATAGCAGAGGCAGAGACAGAGGCAGGAGAGGAAACAGAGAATCTGTTCTTCTATTACAGAGCGCCTACAGAGTCAGAAGCAGAGACAGAGGCAGAAGCAGAAGCAGAAGCAGAGACAGAGACAGAAGAGGATGGATATGATATGGACGAAGAAGATTATGAAAGTGAAACGGAAGAGTCTATTCCACCCGAAGAGGATACATTTGAGGAAGAAGTACCAGAAGCTTTAGAAGTAGACGAGCTCGTGCTATGGGACAGAATGGTGATGGTACCATTTGGTCTGGAAAATGGATCTTCTTATATGCAAAATTCTTATAAGACGTGGGTTAAGAAGAACAAGCCGTCTTTCAGCAGTGGCTCATGCCGTCCTCACCCATCCTTGCCAAAGAAAGATGATGATGATGCACCGTGCCAACAAGCACCAATCCCACAAACCCAACAGGCATCAGAGGGTCCTTGTTATGTGACGTTCTTGGATGTGTCATCATCAGAAGAGGAGTCTTCAAGTCAAGAGGTAATTAATCTTGAAACCAAACCCGAAACAGCTCTAATCCCATTTCAACATCTCAAGGAGCAACCTAAGTCTCCACCAAAAGAAGAAATTGGTTCTAGTGGGACATCAGAAGAGGACATCACTCCCTTGAAGGAGTCGGATTTGTATCCAGAAGCAGTTTGTGGGACCTTCATCCGTGAAGTAGAAGGTGAAAGGCAGTTAACCTTTGTGGATGCAGAAGGCACTAAATGCCACTTGAAGGTGGGTAGCAGCCTTCCAGAAGAGGAGTTGTCAACCTTGTACAACTTGTTGAAAGAAAATTTGGACGTGTTTGCATGGTCCTACAAAGACCTAAAGGGGATTGATCCCACAATATGTCAACATCATATTGACTTGGAGCCTGATGCCAAGCCAGTACGGCAATGACATAGGCGAATGAACCCGAATTATTCCACATTGGTGAAAGCGGAGCTACTGAAGCTTCTGGAAGCCGAGTTCATCTATCTAGTGGCAAATAGTGAATGGGTTTCACCCATCGTGGTTGTACCCAAGAAGAATGGCAAATTGCGAATATGTGTGGATTTTCGAAAGCTTAATTCCAAGACGAAGAAGGATCACTTTCCTATCCCTTTTACAGACCAACTGTTGGACATAGTGGCAGGACATGAGCTTTATTCCCTTCTAGATGGATTCAGTGGATATAACCAAGTCCAAATCACAAAAGAGGACCAATCCAAAACAACCTTCACCACAGAATGGGGGACCTACGCTTACCGAGTGATGCCATTTGGGCTCTGCAATGCCCCTGCTACTTTCCAACGAGTCATGATGGCTGTATTTCAAAATCATCTGCATGACTTTATTGAGGTATATTTGGATGACTTATGTGTCTATAGTTTGATCCGTGAACATTGGGAGCACTTGGAACTATGCTTTGACCGATGCCGGGTGTATGGGATTTCCCTCAACCCCGAAAAATGCATATTTGGGGTCTCTTCTGGAACCTGTTGGGACACACTGTCTCTGCACAAGGGATATCAACAGACCCTGCAAAGATTGAAAAGATCGCAGCTCTCACAGCACCCACCAACCTCAAACAGTTGAGGAGATTCCTAGGCCATGTGGGTTACTACAGAAGGTTTATAGCCCATTTTGCGACAAAGGCAACCTCCTTGCACAAGCTTCTGAGGAAAGATGCAGAGTTTACTTGGACGGAAGAATGTGACAAAGCCTTCCACACTCTGAAGCAGTGTCTGATAGAGGCACCCATTCTGCAACCTCCTGATTGGACGAAAGAGTTCCATGTACACACTGATGCATCAATTGAAGGTTTAGGTGTTGTCCTCTGCCAGAAGGGCTCCTCGAAGCTGGATCAACCGATCTATTATGCAAGCCGAAAAGTCACTGATAGGGAACGGAACTATACAGTGACAGAGCTGGAGTGCTTGACAATGGTGTTTGCCCTGGAAAAGTTTCGCCACTACCTCCTATCTACCCACTTTAAATTTTATGTGGATCATGAGGCCCTGTCCTTCCTGATGAACAAAGCGGATGTGAAAGGACGAATGATGAGATGGCTCCTTCTATTTCAGGAGTTCGACTTTGAGGTGATTACTAAGCCTGGTCGTTCCCATGGTCTGACTGACCATCTGTCGCGTATCCCACAAACTGCAGATGAGGAGCAGGATGATCCAGACCTCCCTGATGCTTCCCTATTCTTGGTCGAAACTGTAACTCCCTGGTATGCAGACATTGCCAATCTGCTGGCAACCCAACAGTACCCTCCTGGCATTTCTAGTCGGGAAAGGAAGAAGCTTATGTTAGAATCAGCCCCCTACACCCTGCTAGGTGGCACACTATACAAGAAAGGCAAAGATGAAGTGCTCAGAAGATGTGTTGCAGGATATAAGATTGGGATTGTCTTGAAGGCTTGCCATGACGAGCCATGTGGAGGTCACTTTGCAGGGGAAGCTACAGCTAAGAAGGCTCTGCTAGCAGGATATTGGTGGCCTACCATTCACAAGGATGCCTATGATTACTGTAAAAGATGTGATGCTTGTCAAAGAATGGGAAAACCCACCAAGACAAGTGCCATGCCACTGCAACCTATTCTTCCCTTAAAGCCGTTTGAGAAGTGGGGCATTGACTTCTAGGTCCAATCGATCCTCCCACTAGAAGGAAATAGAACCGATACATCCTCGTATGTACGGATTATGTTACAAAGTGGTGTGAAGCTAAAGCCCTCAAGCGGGACGATGGTAACAGCGTGGCCCTGTTCATGTACGAGAATATCATTACCCGTTTTGGCAGTCCCTTAGAGCTGGTAAGTGACAGAGGCACTCATTTCCTCAACAAAGTCATGGAAGAGTTGACAAAGTTGTATAAGATTCGCCATCGCAAGTCCACTCCTTATTACCCCAGAGCCAACGGCCAAGTCGAAGTCACCAATCGCATCCTCTGCTCGATTCTGACAAGAACAATTGCCGCACATCGTCATGATTGGGATGATCGACTTACAGAGGCCCTCTGGGCGTACAGAACCTCCCATAAAGCAGCAACAGGACAGACACCCTTCCAGCTGGTGTATGGAACAGAAGCTGTTTTTCCTGTTGAATTGGAACTACCCTCTTTGAGAGTGGCTATCAAAGAGCGTTTGGGGGACGATGATTCACTACAACGCCGTCTCCTGCACTTGGAGTGTTTGGACGAAATTCGAAGGATGGCTGTACAGTGCATGGAAGCCACGCAAGCTCGACGTAAGGCTTACCATGATAGCTTCATCAAGCACAAGGAGTTCAAAGAAGGTGATTTGGTCCTAGCCTATGATTCACGCTTTGGCAAGTTTCCTGGCAAGCTCCAACAGTGGTGGATGGGCCCCTATAAGGTACTTGCCGTCAACCCTAATGGCTCTGTCCAAGTACAGACCGTTGATGCCTCTGATGATCCCTTTCTGATCAATGGATATCGCCTGAAGAAGTACTTCCCTCCTTGGGGATCTTGACAATTACGGTCACTTGATCTTTTCCCTCATTGGCGCGGCACTCTACTTCTTATGATGCTACTTTTGATAGCCGTTCTTCAGTCACTCCTGATGAGATGGATGCAACCCTCTGTCCCCTCAAACCCCCCTTCTAGCCTTGATCTCTTATCCTCTATTTTCCACCAGTGATAGTGGCGAGGTTGGTCTTGATACATGGTCTTTCTACCATTCCCTTGTTTAATTCGACTAGAACAAAAAGAAAGAAAAAAATATATACATATCGGTCATGGGAGAAAAGGACTTAGGTCCCTGTCATGCCGACCTATTCTTTGAGAAAAGGTGGAAACACCCTCGGGAATTTTAAAAAAAAAAGAAAAAAAAAGAAAAACAAAACTGTTATGAGAGAAAAGGAAGAACTTCCCTGTCATAGCAGGCCTCGTTCCAAGAAAAGGTGGTAAACACCCTTGGGCGGGAAGCTGGCTGTGGAAAAGGTGGTAACACCCAGCAGTCCAGCAAGTGGATTCATCACTTGAAATTTTCAGGATCCAATTCCAAAGCTGCCTCCCTCGGTACGCTGTGTCCTGACTCTTCTGCAGAGCGTCTAACTGTCCTTTAGCAGACGACATGTTCCTATCTAACACAACGTTCGATTTGATGGCTACCTCCCTGGGTACGCCTCTTCAACAACTGATGACACGATCTTCATCGACAAACAATCGAGTGATGTGAGCTTTCATCCTAACCGGATGGGGAAGTGAGTATGGGTTGCCCTCTGTAACTATCAACAACGAGTGAGACAGAGGGTGGGGCGAGAGACCAGTCTTTTCCCTTCAAATCAAATGAGAGGTGAGAAGTGTGAATGAAGTGTTGCACAAAGCACGATTTGTTCTTGTGCACTGCACTATAAGGCTCCCTGGCCTTCCTTCTCGCACCGTATGCTGGCACAGGGTGGGATGCACAGTTGCACCATCCAATGCGCACAAGGCATACAACCTTTGCACAAGTGATTGTGAGGATTACATCAAGGGGTTTCAGGAAAAGGCTGCCCTCCTGTAACTATCAACAGAGCGTGAGACAGAGGGTGGAATGAATGTGACTAGAGTTTCTTCAATCAATTACCGAGAGGTGAGATTGAGGGACGTTACGACAATTGGAGTCAGGTATGTTCCCGTTTCCCTATGCACCCATGGGATGGGTCTTTGCCATCATCACAAGATATATCACCCTGTTCTGTACACTACACTATAAGGCTCCCTTGCCTTCCTCCTTGCACCTATGCCAGACAGGTTGGATGCACTAATGCACCATCAACTGTGCACCCTGGCATACTCTTTCTGCACCATTCTCCCCTTGTTGATTCCTCAACTGGGCATGAGATATGGGTTTCCATCATTATTCCTCGAGTGATATTAGTCATGGGGCGAGTGACTGTTCTTTCATTTCCTTTGAGTGACTGCGAGTTGAGTGTAGTATCCCTCATCATTGACGAATTTCCTGTGCTTTCTTCCATCAGCTACCTCACTGGGTGCTGCCGCGTGGTTCCTTCCATGACGGACGTGTGATGAGAAGATGTCTTGGTACCTCCAACGCCGACAACAACATTGGACGTGCCACCGACACTCAACCTTGCTTCTTGATAAAATGGGCCCAGTTTTTCTAACCCTACAACTTTGGTTTCTTAGTGACGGTCATGTTTTAAGTGTGGGGACATTAGTGGATGGTCTGTGGTGTGGTCCTAGGTCCCTATTGCTCGGTTAACCCTGTCCGTTAAGGTCTTAAGTGTGGGGACGCGTCCCTGCGCGTTTACAGTGTCTATCCTCTGCATATGCCTTACCCTGCTCATGCATGTATGCCATGCCTTGTTGTTACTCTGATGGGGTCCCTTCCCACCCATTCGTTCATGTTCCACCCACCCTTGAGGCTGTTCCCTTGCAGTTTTCCTTCATTCTCTTATTTTGCGGTCCTGCCATGTGAATGCATCCTACGTTCACCGAAGTCTAAATCCAACCTTGTAGCCCTGTTCCTCCCTTTGCACTGACCATTTTTCCTTTTTACCTACCCCTGTTCCGGTGCACGCTTTTTGAGTTATTAATTTTTGAAGCATTTTGCACAAATTCGTCGGTTTTCCATGTGAACGCGCTTTGCTTGCTTCGGAACCGTGCTCTGACATCATAGTCCTGACATCCACTTTTTCCCTGATATTTTTCCTTTTTACTCCGAGTCATTTCGATACACGGATTGTCCAATATTAATTTTCCGAGTTTTTACGACTTTTTCATGCATCTTTTTGACATTTTTCCATGTGAACCTGCCCTGTTTGCATCGGAATTTCAATTTGATATGCCAGTCGTGTCCCCTATGTCTTCCCCTACCTTTTTCATTTTTCCTCCACCCTTTTTCGACTTCCATATTTTTAATTATTAAAATTTAAATGTGTTTTCGGTCGTCTTTTTGGTGTTTTTTGCATGTGAACCCCTCCTCCTTCCACCGAAACTGCGGTTTACCGTGACCACCGTGTGCCATTCCTTCCTGCGGACATTTTTTCTTCTTACTGCATGTCATTCTGGCGAACGGTTCGTCCAATATTAATTTTCGATCCCATTTTCGGGTTTTTTTGGGTTTTTTTTCCACGTCAATGCGTCTTATCTCAGTCAGAACTATGTTTTGTTGTGATAGGATTGTCGAGCCCGTCTTTTTGCACAGTTTTCCTTTTTTCTGCACCTCATTCCGATGCACGGATCTTCCGATATTAATTTGTAATTGCGTTTTTTGATACGTTTTTTGTGTTTTTTGCACGTGACCGCCCTTTACCCCTCCCGGATCCTCCGTCGTATATTTTCCCTATTTTCCCCCTGCCGTCCTGCCCACTTTTTGTTTTTACGCTATTTCGTTTTGATGATCCGATTGGGAGTTATTAATTTTTCTTTATTTTTCTGTGTTTTCACGCGCCCCGTCCCGCGCGTGCACGCGCTCTTTTTCGATTTTACACGTTTTAACGCGCCTCGGTCGCATCCGCGTACCTCGTCCCCGCCTTCGGGTGCCCTTTCACTCCCGTCACGGTGAAATTTTTTTTTTACCCCTCTCCGCGCACACACGCGGAATGAGGGTACGCCTCCTTTTTGGGTTCCTACCCCCAACCCCTATCCTTACCCTACCCTATCCTACCCTTACCCTACCCTTCCCCGGGCACCCCCAACCCCTACCCTACCCTATCCTACCCTTACCCTACCCTTCCCCGGGCACCCCCAACCCCTACCCCACCCGTTACCCCTACCCTTCCCGCCTTTCCCTATCCCCTCTCCCCTCTCACGACCCATCCCCCCCAACCGCCTCCCTGCCATTCTCCCTCTCCCCCATCTTCTTCTCCCTCCCTCTTCCCTGCGTCCTCCCTTCCCTCCCCTCCTCCTCCCTCTCCACCCTCTTCTCCATCCCCTCCTCTTCTTCTTCCCCTACTCCTACCCTCCTTCCCCTACCTCTTCTTCGCCCGACAGTGCCCTTTGGCCCCGCTGTAGCCGTCGAGCCCACGCCTTGCCTCGCCCTCTCTGTGCCTTCTCCCCACCGCGCCCACAACGCCACGAGGAGCCCTGTGCCCCATGCTGCCTGTGGCCCGTCACCCCTCTCGTGCAGTCCTCCCCGTCGGGCCGCCTCTCGCCACGTGGCGCTCTCGCGCCGCCTGACAGCGCCCTGCTCCCCTGCCCGTCGCCCATCCCCCCACCCAAGTCGCATGTCCTCTCCGCTGTCGACCTCCCTGCATCCCGCCATCCACCTATGACGCCGTCGTCACCTGGCTGCCGACGACGTCCGCTGCCACGTGCCCTGTGGCTGCCTTCCTCGCTGACGTCACCGAGTATGCCCGTCGTTGACCTCCTGTCCTCCACGCCCTCCTGCTGCCACGTGCCACCCCTTCCCTCCCCCATTAACCCCCCACTAACCCCCCTTCCCACCCACTAACCCATTACCCCCCTTCTAAACCCCCATTCCCCCCCACTGCAAACCCACTAACCCACTTACCCCCACTATACCACCCTTTCACACCACCCCCCAGTAACCCCCACTAATGCCCTTGTTCCCCCCACTGTCACTAACACACCACTCCCCACCTCCTTCTAAGCCCCCACTCCCCACCTCCTTCTAAGCCCCCTTCCCCCCAAGCCTACTAACCCACCATTTCCCCCCGCCTAAGCCCCCTTTCCCTCCCACCCAAGCACACCCAAACCCTACCCAACACCCTGTTCTCCTGCAGACCCGCAGCCGATAACCCTACCCAAAACCCTGTTCCCCTGCAGAACCGTCGCACTTCAACCAAGCCTCGGTTCATACCTCGCAGACAACCACCGAAACCCCTTCCATAACCCATTGTTCACCCGCCGACACACGCAGCAACTGGCCGCCCTATTTTTAGTCCGTGATCCCCCGCAACGGATGCGTACACGCATGTGGGTGATTGTTCGTGCTTGATCGTGTGATTGTGCGGGATCGTGTGCGGACGATCATTAGTTGGTTGCTGCCACACAGCTGCCACGTAGCCTGTTGCTGGGTATTTTTCTTAGATTTTTAATTAACACACCCGTCCATCCTTTTTCCATTTAAATAACAAATAAAAAACACACAAAAACATTGAAAAATACAAAACAACTCATTAACAACTCCTTTCAATTCTGAAAAAATCCAGAAAAATCTCGAAAACTTTCCTTTTATTTTTGCAACCCATGGCTATATTTTTCTCAACCTGTAAATTTCAGATAAAAATATTTTTTTTGCCCATTTTAAAATTCCAAAATCTTTTCAACTACCCAAAAATATGATAAAAATTTATTTAAAATGCTAAAAACTTCCAAATTAATTTCTAAAAAATTCCTCACACTTCCCTTCACATTTTTATTTATTTTTGACATATTTTTCTCAGCTGTTACAATATTTAATTTCACACCTAAATTCCTTCGAAATAAAACACAACTCAATAAAATAACAAACACCCTTTTTCATTCAACATACCAACTAACCGTCTAGAAAAAAATCCAGATATTTTTGGATTGAGGAGAGTGCATTCTTTGCATTTTCATACACCCACTACCAGGTATTTCCCTTTTATTCGTTTTTTTTAACACAAACATAAACAAAAAACACACCAGCTACCCCAAAACCCACGATTAATATCAAACTAAAAAAAAACAACCACGGCAAACAACCAAAAACACACAAACAATACCACCATGGCACGCGCATTCGCGCTAAACACACACATACTTTTTAATTAAAATAAATCCGCCGTTCACTTAGCACGCGCTACGTGCGCTAAAGAGGCACTTTAATTTTTAATTAAAATGAACCAGCCGTCACATGAGCACACGCTGGCAAAAAAGCGCTCCACATCACCTTAATTTGTAATCAATGAACTTGCATTTAGAGACCCAGTCTGGGTATCGCAGTCCGGGATTCGACTTAACGCACCGGTTTTCACCTAATAATTGGTAATTTAATTTCTAATAAGGAACCGCCATTTTCTTGCTAAGGTTTATCACTTAATAAAAAATCACCCATTTCTTAATAATTTCTTAAAATCCACCCTTCATTAAATTAATTCCCCCCTCACTGCACTTAATTCCCCTTTTTAATGAACTGTTTCGTGGGATGGGTATGCGCAGTCATTAGAGTTATTTCCCTGGTCAAAACTTGGTTTATCACCGATGTAGTCTTGATATGTGTCGGATGTGATATTGTTTTGGTTTACTGTCTTTGTTCCGGTTCCGGGTACGGTGTGCAGTTTTTTCTTTTATTGCCTGATACGGGGTTCTGGGTGTTTGTCTGATGCATAGCATGAAGCTTTCGGTCGCATTTGTCTCGAGGTCATGTCGAATTTTTTCTAGGTTGTGGTTTGCTTGGGGTTAGTTGGTCGAGTCACGTTTTATTGTTTTGATTGTTCTCTTATTCTTGGTTTTTGTCTGTTGCTTTGCAGGCATTCTCCTTGATTGTCTGTGTTTGTGGTGTGTGTGTAACCATCTGAATGGCGCCTTCTCATGCTCCTCCCCCTATCCAGTACATCACATTAGTTAGTAGGGATTACTCTTCCCTACTTACTTTTGAGTCTCTCACGAAGGCGGGACTTGCTGCTTTTGTGGCTACTTCTTTTCCATTGCTTCCAGAGGATCCGTCATTATGTGATGAGTTTCTGGCCTCTTACAGCAAGAAGACAAGACTAGTCCAGGGCATTTCTATGAGTTTGACACATCGAGGCTTAGGGAAGGCTCTGTCTCTTCCCTTCAAAGGTGAACCTTTTGTTACCACTCGTAAGCTTTTCTCTAATGAAGAGATTCTAAAGCTGTTGCAAAAGCAGACAAGGGAAATGCTGGATGTTAAGAAGGTGATTAACTCTTCAGGAGTTTCCTTTTCTATGATCACTGATCCAGTATGGAAGACGATCTGTCAGTTTCTCCAGGACAGGTTTATGCCTGCCAAAACGCCATCCCAGTATTTGTCCAAAGAGCTTTTTACAGCTTCCCGGATGATGTTGAAAGGAGTTGCTATTGATTGGACCACTTACCTCCTCACTAAAATGGATCAACATTTCGTCAAAGTCACCAGGGGTAATGTTACCAATGTCACATATGGATCATATTTGTCTGCCTTCTTGACTTATTCAGGTTTACAGAAGACTGTGCCTCCACCTCCTCCATCAGATCCAATACCTCCTCCTCCACCTTCAGATGAGTCAGAACCCATTGACATAGAGGATGATGATTCTCCACCTCCTCTGTCATCCAGCGCAAACGCTTGAAGCGGGTAGCGGATAAAGCTCCTTCCGTACTTCCTTCAGTGTCCATCCCTGCTACCTCTGGCAGTGAA
Organism: Lygodium microphyllum; assembly: GCF_053477565.2. Classification (NCBI taxonomy): domain Eukaryota; kingdom Viridiplantae; phylum Streptophyta; class Polypodiopsida; order Schizaeales; family Lygodiaceae; genus Lygodium; species Lygodium microphyllum. Next base: position 11,777,702 of record NC_141161.1, on the reverse strand, counting down.
CTCCCTGGGTATCTCACTTGTAATAACCTATTCCGAGCACATCGAGAAGGATCATTGGACATATCAATTCCCTCCCTGAACAGTCTAGTCTCAGGAGATGCAATTCCTTTCCTCTGTAAAGATATTCAGAGCTCCATTGAGTTGTCAGTGACAGCCTGTGTTCAACAGCTGTACGCGTCTTTTTATGAAGAACTCATGCAGTCTAAGGACCAGTTGCATAAGGCAACGTCCGAGTTAGCTTCTGCTAAGGATACCCTAGCAGATTTATTTAAGCAAATGGAACAACAAACCCAATTGGTTGCCACCCAAAGCGATGAGATCTCTTCTTTGAAGATCCAGTTACTAGAGGCTCAATCCCAGGTTACTAGCCTTTCAGAGGAGAAGGAGAGGATGTCTAGAGAAGCGCAGGAGTTCCAAGCTATCTTAGATGACAAACTTTCAGCTTTACAAATTGCTAATGACACAGTGGCCTCCCAAGCCTCCCAAATCCAGCAGTTGCAAAATCAACTGGCGAAATCACGCTCTGTTCCTCCAAGCCCTAATGTTCCATTGATTCCTTCTCTTTCACAGCAGGACTTGGCTGCTCTTCAGAGACAGGCTACTTTGTGTCCTCTATTCCAAGATAAAGTGGAAAGATTGCAATCCAGAATGGATTTGTTATGGTCTACATTTGAGCAGTTTCAGGAATATGTCTTACCAGACCATTTTTTCTTTGTCCACTACCACTTACAGAAGTTGGTCTTCTACATGAAGCTTTCCATGATGGATTTACCTCTTCCAGAGGATGGATGGAGTGGGGCTTGGTCTACTGAGTTGTTGACAGAGGTAGTAAGGATGGTGTTTGAAGATTCTGTCACGCCAGACACCATGTTGATGTCATACATGTATCTACGAGGAGACTTGTTAATTCCAGATGAGGTGGATATGGCATGGTATGTGGGGGATGTGGTCTTACAGGCTGTTTTGTATATCAACCATTTGGAGTTGCACATAGCTGACATGTTCCAGAGTTATTCCTCCAAAGTGGCTGATTGTCGTGATAATTCTGGCATCCCATGATTGATTCTATGGTCCTGAATCACAGACAAAACACATCTCCTATCTCTGCCCAGAGTACTAATCAACTGAGGATGGATCTCTTAGCCTATCTTTCAAAGCATAATCCATTTGATACTACCTTCTTTGATGCCTATCATAGACGATCTCTCTTAGGACCTTCTGTTCCTAGCCTCCTCTATTACCAACAAATGGCTCACCGCTATGCTATATATCTTTCCCTTTGTCAATCTAATTCCACAACTATTTTACCCCTTCTTTTCCAACCTTCATCTTTCCCTCAAATTTCCATTTTTACATATTGTTCCTTTATTGAGGATAGGGTATTTTCCCCTTCTCCACCCTGTCTTTCTCCATCCATTAATGTACCCTCCACATTTCCTATTTATCAGTTAACACCCTTCCTTAGTGATTCCTTCCAAATTTCTGCCACTCCTTCTTTAACCTTTTCTTCCTTTTATGATTTTTCCTATCCCTCCCTTCATCCACTTTTCCTTATTCCATTACCCTCTCCTAACACTTCTATATCTCAACCACCTCAGTTGGTTAGTGACTGTGACGGGTTTGATAATTAGATTTTTAGAAGAAGGGGATGGAGTTCGGATGATTGCCTTACAGGACCTCAGATCAATTGGCCAGTAATTCCAGGAGAATGGACAGCTTCCAGTCAAGCTTATCAGAACTATGTTCATTTTGCTCAGCAGTATTCACAGTCTGCAGATCCCTCAGTGAGATTAACTGCTCACTTTGCTTGGTACCTGGCATATATGCATAGGCACTCTCATAATGATTCCAAGCCTATTCCAAAGTTGTGCATGAATGTCAATGTGAGCATTGATTCCCAACAGCTGGACATATTGTATTTTCATGCCCTTTGTTTGCCTACCAAATACCTGGTCCTGTTGGAAAGGATGTGCTGTCTCCAGTTTTTTCAAAATCCTCCCAAAAACTTTGTAGATGAATCCTTGTCTATGGATCGTTTCCGACAACATCAATCTTTTAAGAGGGATCATCTTCATTGATACCTTTCAAATGTATGGTGGATGCTTTTTAATGAAAATCTCTCTTTTTGGAGGAGTCATTCAGATGGTTGTGTTGTGTATTAGTGTTTGTGTTGTGAGTTCATTTATGTAAAATGAACGTGGTGGTTTCCTATTGGATTGGATTTCGTGTACGAGCTACATTTTGGAGAATTGTGGTGATGGGCTCGTGGATGCAGAATTGAAGTTGATGCTGATGAAGAAGAAGCAAACTCTTATATCCTTTACAAATTTGTTGTGATTTTCTTGTTTGCTAAGCGGTGTTAATGTCTAAAGGGTTTTCCTTTCTTTGTATTTTTATATCAGAAACAGGTTATAAGTTGGGGTCGTGGTGGATGGCTTCTTTTTGAAGAGATATTGACGATCAAAGTTGAGCTTTTCCCTGAACTTGTATTCCCTTTTTCCTGGGTCGCGAGGACGCTTCCTTATTAAGTGTGGGGATATGTTGAGTGTTGAAATGGCTTGTTTTTTGGCTGATTTTTGTTGTTTTTGAGAGCTGAATGGTTGATTTTATGAGATGATTGATTGGTTTAGAAGTGGTTTGAGAGTGTTTTGGATGATATTGATTGTGTTTTGGAAGTTCATGATGCTTGTTAGTGGTTCTGTGATATTCTGATAGGTTCTGATTGGTTCTGTATACCTTCTGTTTTGCTCTGTTTTGTCTTGATTGTCTTCTGTAAGGAGGGATGGAGTATTGATTGATGAAGATTGAGAACTTGTGAAAGCTTATTGAATGGTTTGTGAGAGTTTGGAATGGTTTGAGAATGAGTTATGTGGTTTTGATGACCTTCTGTAACCTTCTGTAGGTCTTCTGTAGAGCTTCTGTCTCAGTTCTGCTCTGTTCTGTTCTGTACTGTAGCTGTTCTGTGACTGTTCTGTATGCTTCTGTATGTATTCTGATGGATGAGAGTGTAGCTTGGGAAAGTTTTCTAGCCTTGGAAAGAGGTGAATACAAGTGCAAAAGAGCTGAAAGAAGTGAAAGAAGTAGCTGCTGAAGACTCAAATGAAGACTAGAGTGAAGTGACAGTAGTGAGCTATGAAAGGACACTGTAGTGGCTCTGGTGACTCTTCATATCAGACATACCTCTTGGAAGGGGTATCCACGACCTAAGAGGGATTATTGAGTGTGATTTTTGAGAGATTGTAGTGAGGATATGATGTATTATTGATGGAGAGAGAGAGAGAGAGTCAGAGATAGCCAATTCTACTCAAATAGAGTGATTGTATAGGAGAATTTGAGAGAGAAGACTATGAAGATATTGAAGATGAATACTATGTGATGTATTTCCATTCCAAGATGGTGTATTCCTTTGCTTTCTTTGTTCTATTGATGGATTTTATGAAGATATTGAAGAATATGGTTGATTCTATCAAATCCGTGGGAGATCTACATGATGCTGCATGAAGATTTATTGTGACTGGTGTTCTTTTCTTCATTCTAATTATATGAAACATGATAAACAAGCTTGTTGATGTTACAAGATAGATTTTCTTGCAAGAGAATTCCCTTTTCCTTGGTGTTCCTCTTGGGGCTCCACTGTTCCAATGCTTTTTTACGTATTGTCAAGTGCTACAGACGTAGGCACGGAGTCACTACTGGGGCGAACCTTCAAAAAGTAGACTCACTGTAATGTTGATTATGAGTCGTAGCGCATCCACCTAGCAATAGGCAACGTGTGCATTGTCACAGCCTTCAGCAAGGGCTGCACGACACTATCACCATCCGCAAAGCCACCGGTAGAAACATCCGTAGGCAAGTCTAAGTAGGGGGGTAGTGCGCGGCCACCACTCCCCGACTTCCATAAATTGCAACCCGCAGCAGCCAAAGCTAAGGCCCAATAGCCTCACCTTCAATGGGTGCCTAAACAGCCGCAACAACCACCTAGGAGTCGACACTCCTGTCCTCAGAAGACCCAGAACTCTAAACCTAGGAGGCCAAGACGCAGTCACAGGAAGCGCCCCGTGATCAAGCAAAGATGGGTCCCTAAAACCCTCTTGCATGCGTAAGACTACTACGAGGGAAATACCTGGCTGTGGATCCCTAAGGCCCCCACGGCCAAACGCACTATTCGTATGCCACCCTCAAGCTTGATCAGCCCACGTCCCATGACACCTCAAAACCATAAGCCACAATGCTCTCTAGAGCCCCAGCCATTTGACTCATCTATGCTTCGGGCCAAGGGAGTCGCACAGGCCTATCGGCCCAAGCAGCAGCCACCGTCACAAGAGGCATCATCCGACCAAGTCAATCCGACTCCCCAAAGCAAACATAAATGCAGCAATTCATCTGTTGTGGCTGACCCTAATCCACCCATATTCCAAACAGCCCAACTGCAGGCTCAAGGAAACTCCCAACCACCCATCTTCGTTGTCAAAAGTGCTTGTTCTGTCAAACCTCAACCACCTGTCGGCCTTACCCCCTCCTACGAATGAAAATCCTTCCTAGCGCAAGCCGTTGACCTTGCGGAGGACATCAGGGATGACGTGGTGGAATGCATTAAACGACTCGATGCCACCTTCGTGTCGCTAGCCCTCAGCTACAACCGCTTGGACTTAGGTATGTTGGAAGACCTTTGAATTCGCATTTGCAAAAGCTTCTCGCTCCGCTGCTGAGTTGATTAACAGCAAGATCTCCAAGGAGCAAGCCATCAAACAGTGCCTTATCACGTCATACGATCCACGAACCACTTCTGTTATCACTGACCAGGAAATCGCGGAGTTATCACACCTCGCTAATACTGGATCACCTTTCTTGAGGTAGTGGTACACTCTTAGGTTGCAATGGGAAGTTGAAGGATGTCGCATAATGACCAACGCCGAGCAATGCCGCGCCATCAAAACAACAGAGTATGATCCCACTTACGTCGCGCCCACCTCGTATAGAGTGTTAACTACTCTTCGGGGCTGACCCATGGAAGAGCACATCAAGGGGCATCCCTACCTTGACTGCCTCTTAACAGAGGAAGAACTCCACATTGCGAGTCGGGTCGACTCTGGTGACTTCCTCACAGATGTTCTCACATACATCACTCACGTGGGAATTCGACCCTTCGATTTGGACCGCGCAGCTCAACTAGAATACAATCCAAATTTCTATACTTGGCTCCTTCACAATTAACTCCTACCCCAACATGCCGAAAGCCCTTAACCTTTTGACCCTCAATCCTAGGAAGGATTCTTTTCAAGATGAAAGGGGAGGGGGTAAGGTGGAAGGAATCAGAAGAGAAATTAATCAAAGGGGATAAATCAAAGTAAAATTAACGAAAAGCATAAACAGGTAGTATGAAAAAACGGATGGGGTAGGAAAATGGGCAGGAAAACTTTAAAGTAAAGGGCAAAAAGTCCAAGTCTAAAAAGGAAAATCTACATGGCTTCCTAATGAATTCATTCAAAAAGCATAGAGTTTTTCTTTTCCAACAATTAGCGAATTGATATGTGGAAAGTACTAATGAAAGTTATGATTTATGGCAAGATCATAAAATGTCGCAGCAAGACCGCGCCCATCGACTCCCATTCACAGACGAGAAAGGGAGCAATACCGCATCCATCTAGAGAACCACGCCTTCAGCCAGCTCAAATTTCAAACCATCCACAACATAGAAGTTGTGGTGGCCAAGGAGAAAGCAGCCAGGAGGGTGGTTGAACAATGCAACCTCACAAAGTACCTTGAAAAGTTCTTGCAGGAGCCGAACCACCTGAAGTGCATGGAGTTCCTCAGAACATACAACCCAGATCAAGAATGTGGTGTTGTAACAGTGGGTAGAGGAGAAGATGCAAAACAGGTACAGGTCCGTTTAGACCCAGCCTTGGTGGAGAAGGCTTTGGGATTGGTACCAAAGATGGAGAGGAAAAAAAAAAGGGATGTTTATGCCATGCTGAAAATGAAGAAGGAAGATGTGCTTACAAATGACAACATAAGCATCCAGGATATCCCTGACGCAGAAGCCAGGATGCAGGCCAAGCTGATGCATGTGCTCTTCTCCAGCCAGTGTTACAATTCCTTGATGCATCGAATTAGCATACCGGTGCTAGAGAATGTAGCATCCCCTACCCTAGATGAAGTAGATTGGAATGGATATGTGCAAAAAATGATCGATCAGGCAGCCAAAGCATTGGCCCTAGAAAGTGTACCAGCAGGAGGAGAATCTCCAGCCTCTAAAGTTACAGAAAGAAAGAAAGCCTCCTCCAAAGCCTCCTTCATCGGGTATGGAGATGTCTTGACTGCACTCATCCAAGAGGCAGTGAAGGAAGCACAGGAGGCGGAAGAAGGAGAAGGAGAAATGCTAGAGAGGTTGCCTCCTCACTAGGACAAGGATAGGTCCACCGATAGAACTGAGACAGAAGAAGAAGGGGAGGAACAGACAAGCAAAAAGGCAACCAGGAAACCCAAGAAGAAGACAACGCAGAGAAAGAAGAAGGATGACGAAGGCAGAAAGAAGGAGAGAGAAGACTTGGAAAGGGCAAAGAAAGAGTCCCTAAAAGAGGCCAAGGAGAGAGAGAGGATGAAGAGACAGGAGGAGGAGAAGGAAAAAGAAGAGTTATAGAAAGCAAAGAAGGCATTGAAACAAGAAGCAGAGGGGAAGAAAAGAAAGGAAAAAGAAGAAAAAGGGAAAAAGAAGAAAGAGCAGAGAAAAGCGGAGGAGGAAAGGAAAAGAAAGGCGGATGAGGAAGAGGAAGAGCTACAAAGGAAGGAGAAAGAGGACCTAGTGGAAGCCACACGCCGGTCCATCGAGCAACAAAGCCGAGCATATGAATTGGGGAACCTAAGCTCGCATAGAGAAGAAGGGCCAGGGTCTAGCACACAAGTGCCAGAGTTTATGCCACCTCCAGTCCCTGAGGCCAAGGGCAAGGCCCCAATTCATCCAATTCCTACCCTCCTGGTGCCTCCCACTGAACCCACTACCATCACCCCTAGCATCCCGACCAGTGCCGACGTGTCAAACTTCGTGGCATGGATGCAATACTTCATCAACAAAGAGATGGGCCAGGGACAGAGCACAGAAACCACGGCCACAGGACAAAATAGGCCAGCTACGGATGCGGAATCCAGACAAGAGCCCAAAAGGCAGAAGGTAGAAGCCTCAACCTCGCCCATCCACAGAACGATGATGCCATAGGACAAAAGAGGCCAGCTACGGATGCGGAATCCAGGCAAGAGCCCAAAAGGTAGAAGGTAGAAGCCTCAACCTCGCCCATCCACACAACAATGACGGCATCGGCTAATTACGACGAGTACGTCGCCGAGCTGCTCTCCCAATTGGAGAAAGCTAAGGAGGAATGTAAGATAGCCGTTGATTGAGTTGGCAGCCGAGAAGGAATCAGTGGGGCTACCTTCCAGCTGGATAAAACAAGGATGATAGCCATGCAGCAGAGGGAGATCGCAGATCTCAAACAAGAAATGAAGGCTAAGGATGATAGGGAGGAGCACTGGAGACAACAGCTTGAAAATGAGACACAGGAACTAGTGAAAATGCAAAGAGAGCACAAGCTTCTAATAGTGCAATACCACGACCTCGCTACGAAATTTGCTCAGGTGGATGCACTTGTGGCTGAGCTGAATGCCAGGGACGAGGAGAGAAAACAAGGCATAAAGGAGCAGCAAGAGGAGATCCAGCACTTGACAGATCAACTAAACTCTGGAAAAGAAGAGCAAGAGAGGCCGGTTAGGGAGTTGGAAGACTATGAGTAGAAACTCATGATGCTAACCCTAAAGCAAGGAGAGAGCTTGGAAGAGATGAACAAAAGAGCAGAGAAGTGGGCTGCGCACAATGAAAAGAGGGTGAAGACACTGGCGCGGCGCCTTGCTATGGTAGAGAAGGAGAAAATCATCGCAGAGAGCAAGGCAAAAGCTTCCCAAGTGGCCTTCAGCACTCAATAGAAGGCCTTCCTCGACACCATCCTGGACACCACCCACGCAGCACAAGGAGAGTCATTGGAGGTAACGCAGAGAAAGCTCGGCATAGCGCAGAGAGCCTTACACGTTGGATTGCACATGCCACCCTTACCTGTGGAGGTTAGGCTGAGCTTGGATGAGCAACGAAAATACCTATTTCTGGCCGGCCTAATCCCCCAGGAAATCTACGCCCTCAGATTCGAAGAAGAAGCAGCATAGGGAGAACGGCAAGGGGAGGAAGCAGAATTGAAATCGACATGAACAGATTAAGGGAGAATGTAGTTCCCCAACCCCCCTCGCCACAGTCTCAAGAGCCACCACAAGAGGACCCATCTGTGGAAAGAAAAGCTGCCTCTAGGGAAAGACACAAAAAGCTAGTAGAAGAAGCCAGGAAAGAGCTGAGAGCCAAACCAGCCGTGCTACCATCCGCACCTCTCCCACCGTGCCCTGATGATCTCCCTGCGAGATTCCACGCAGAACTGGTGTTGTGGGAGATACAGGAACAAGGAAAGGATCCATTCACCTTTAGTTTCCTCCTACCCAACAGTCTGCGAAGGGTCTTGCCGCTCAAGGTGATGGACGAGGTAATCGCGGTCGGTGGACGATTGGGGCAAAGATGGCTAGAAGAGTGAGAAAAGGCCCCGACCTCTTGGGGCACAGAAGCAGCTGATTACTAGCAGAACAAAGTTTTTGAAGTCCCACACACTGTATAGGGCTACAAAAGCCAACCCCTGTGGAGGAGGCGAGTATGCGACATCAGTATGCTCGCCTGGATGGCGTTTTGTAACACCCTGCCATTTGAGCGGAACAACCCTACCTACATGGCATACCCTTGAAGGGTAGGGGTGGATTTTGATGCCACCCTCCACGGGCAGTATGACTTCCCTATTATTTATAACTCTAATGTAGTATCCTTCGAGCATGCCCTTCTCTTTACCGCCGAAAGCCTAGATGATTCTATGACACTCTTTCTTGTGGATTTCTCCTCATGTCCTGACTCCGCTTTTGTAACAACCTGTAATTATCTTAGGTTACTTAGGCTACTCCTTAAGCAGGACCCGACTCCACAAGAGCATGGCCTACCTCCCCTATTCTTTGACCCTAATGCTATAGACAACTGCGCCATGGCTCGTCTTATGATGAGGGCTAGTCTCCTTCCCTCTTTTTGCCTAGCCCTCTTAGAAGATATGAATGACAGCCAATTCACTAGGTGCAATCACCCTTTCCTCTCCACCACTTCTCTTCATGTCCGCATGAATCTGAAAGATTACATGCAAAACCGCCAGTTTTTGAGCAAATTTATCCGACCCCCTTCCCCTCCTCATTCCGATGAAGATAATTAGACATGGCTATCATTTCCCAAAAAAAAAAACACACACACAAGCACTCGCTCGCAGCAGCACTTGAACACCACATAGAGCACTACCATTGCACCTAGGGGTCCTCAAGTTAGGCGTGCCCGATGGCTGCGATCGGCTGGCTCCGCTCCTAACCCCCTAGCTCTTTTTTGCTCCCCCACTCCACACTTAGGACACATCAAGGGCAGGACTTTCAGACCTGTCACCCTAAGACTTGCACCGCATCTCCAACGACACACGAACTGGGTCCTCAAGTGTGGACATTACCAAGGGCTTGCCCAAGGCTAGACCCATCTCCTAGTTCCACTGCCATGGGCACCATGCGCTACACGGAGAGGCAGACACACCCCTTAGGAGTGCACAACTTTTCTTGTAGGTTATGTTCGAGTTTCAAGAACTGGCTACTCAGCTAAAGAAGATCACCCACGGCATCCTTAAATGACCAAAATCTGTTCCATATGCTGGACATGACACCATTGATGCTATTTCAAGAGCTTTTCTACATTGGAGTGGACGGACCAACATGCTTCATGCCGCCAACCATCTACCTGCTGATGGCTACCATGATTGAACCAAATCAAGAAAAAGGAGTACTCAGTAATAGATCTGCCATTGGCATAGATCTTGGAACCTTATCTTTCAAAGATGCATGCCCAACGCCTCAAGATCTACGGATCACTTATTGATTCCACAAGCCTAAAGAATTTAAATGCAAGGTTGAAGATCTTCAACGTAGCACTGAAGACCTTCAACTCAAAGACAAGGTTCTTCAAATCAAAGACATATATTTTCAAGGCGACGACAAACCATATCATTATCAAGGCAGAGTTCGGGGGGGGGGGGGGGGGGGGGGGGGCTTCTCCAGGATAAATCCCTCCAATACCATCCTCCTAAGGGATTGCTTATTGCTTCAAGCGTTTCTGATGCTTAAGGGACGATCGGCTACATAATGGATACCACAACTGTGTGAAAGATGCCGAGCATCTTCATGAAGCCTAAAGCATGCGAGAATCTCTCATGGTCATCGTCATTAAACTCCATCATCTCTCATTCACACAACCACCTTGGAAGCAGTGTCATCCACCTACCAGTTTCACCTAGCAGCAGACCTAACTAGCCACTACTTCCCACCACAGTGCCATGGAACTGGCACTTGGCTAGGAGGGGGATAATGTTACCATGTTTCCCACACCACAGAGGAGTGGAAAATGGAAAAAAGGAAATAGCAAAAAAGGCGCAGGATAAAAGCAGAAAAAGGCGCCTTGACTAGTAACCAGACCCTGAAAAATTTAAATGTTCGGGCACGACCCTCAGAAAGTTTCAATGTCTCCCCAAGACAACAAAAGAGTAAAAGGTGCACCATTAAATATGGAAGCACTCTCGAATCCTTGTAAAAGAGTTCCAGGCTCGCTCCTATGCAAATTGTACGCATTAGTTAGGAGTAGGATAAAAACTTAGAGTGGTAGGAAATGGGAAAAAGGGTCTAGGCTACAGCCGGCCATGTAAAAAAGGGAAAAAGGGGATGACCGCCCAAAAGGGATTTAGGGTTTTGTATATAAAGTTGAAAAGTGAATGAGAAGCTCATTCTTTTGGTGTGTGGCAAAAGGAGTCTTCTTCTTCTTCCTCTCTTCTTCTCTCCTTCTTGCTTATTTGTGCTCTTGAGAGAGGGAGTGTGAGAGTGTGAGGGAGTGAGTGTGTGGGAGTGAGGGATCAAGTGGGTGAAGCCCTTCACCATCTCCCCTTCTCTTCTTCTCTTCTCTTCTTTTCTCTTCTCTTGCGCACATGGCTATGGAGGATGGAGCTTGGAAATGGAGGAGGATTAAGGATGCTCGAGCTAGCATCAAGAATCGTGGAGCTACCGGAGTGCAAGAGAGAGGAGGGTACTCGATCAAGCATCAAGGTAAGCTCACTACACTCGTAGGATCGACGGCACGTCGGCTAGGTGAGAGATAGCCATTAGAGCTCGCTTGGAATGCTTGAAACAATAAGTGGTCAGTGGGTCTTGGCGGTTGAGTGAAAGCTCCCACAAATCACTTATAAGGGTACATAAGATATGCATTTTAAGTGAGATCTTTTTTTAGGATTTATATTACCGTGCTTTGTATGATTTAAATTGATTATGCTAACATCATTTTTTGTCTGTGCAGGTGACCTTTTCAGGATCAGTCGAGGGATGAGCAATGAGGAGTTGCAGGATATCTTCACGCGCATGTCTCCATATCAAATGGCAAGATTCAGAGACATGGCGGACCAAGAGCTGTCTTGGACATCGTCAGGCCTCTCTATTAGATCTACTTCAGTGCGATCAGATGCTTTAGCTTCGAGCAGACTAGGTCGACGCTCTAGACTTGGGCCAGAGGGAGGGAGTGCTTCAGGGTCAGGGGGATGTTATAGAGATACGGAGGCAGTGATCCCGTGGTCAGCACGGGATACAGGTGCGACTCCTCGCTCTCATGGCGATTCCAGGGAGCATGGATCAGGTGGTTGCTGTGGAGGCACGGACGTGGTGTCTCCGTCTCGTCGTTCTGCTAGAGTTGTGTCACCTCCAGGATTTGTCACACCTATGGGGACATCTACTCTAGTTACTCCGGCTTTTGCTCAGCCGTTTGTAGCAGGTGGCACCCCTATGGGTGCTACACCGATAGATACTACCGCGATCGGTACACTGGATGTATAGGGGTCTCTTGGATATGCCCAGGAGCGTGGACATTGTCGGAGGGGTTTTTGTCGAAAGGTCGAATCCATCGAGGATCAAAAGTAGAAGGAAGTAGAGATAGGACATGGAAGAGAAGATAGAGAATACCCAAGTGATAAACACGACAAAAACAAATCACAATGAATTGATTCAATATGTATTGAAAGAACCTGGAATCTTTGCACTACTCAGAAGCAATCTCCAGGCATTAGTTATCCTGGAGCTCCTTCGTAGACAAAAAACGTGGATCAGAGAAATCAGCTCTTTCTCTGTTGTCGAGAACCCAAATCTGATGGCTCCATTGGCTCCGAAAGGGGGATAAAACCCCATGGTCACGGATCTTCCAGATCACTTCTTCTTCTTCTTTCAGTTCAATCTGCAGTTTTCAGTCTGTTTACAGCGATCGTGACGCATGCGATTTCGTCAATCTGCCTTTTTTATGAAAAATCTCCTAATTGGCTGAAAAAGCAACTAGCTTTTTGCATGCCATCCTAATCTATAAGCTTTTTCTAACTTTTTCAGATTTTTACAATAAATAATATCAAAAATAGACTAAAATAATCCAAAAATCTAGTATTTTCAGATAATCCATGCAACTCACACTAGTACTAATGGCTCAGATCACATTGACTCTCTAGATCAATAGAGAAGTCAGATGATGATGCATTCCATACTTTTTCACACTGTGTCCCCATAACATCACGACAACGCAGGTGGGAGAGGACCCATCTTAGGCATTTCCCAGAGGAATATGCCTATCTTGTCGATGATAGGTCAGGAGCCATCATCATGAATGATGAGGGGAGGAGGGTGATGACTCGCATGAGAGAGTTATGCCAACAAGTTTTTCGGCACAATGTCTTAGATCATTGGAAAAATATACCGGAGAGGAGCAAGGACTACATAGTAGCATCCTTGCATGAGGAATTTCCGGTTCCAACCACAGCAGATAGATTTTCTACGGCCTGGATGATGGAGTACATGCGTGCATATATGTCACACATACGATCGGACACACGCAAGGCACTCAAGAGTGGGGCTGCAAAGCCCGAGTGGCTAGACGCGGACGATTGGTGCCGACTGAGGGAGGAGGCTACAGATTCTCCAAGACATTGGAGTCAGCAGCGTGAGGCGGCGAGGGCATGACTAGAGGCCAGAGTGATCCATCATCTTGGGAGTGGCGGCCACAGGACATATCTGGAGGACTTTGTAAGTTTTTCTTTTGTTTTGCTTGCTTATTTTTTTGCAATATCCTTTGTACTCACAATCATGTTTCTAAAAGTTAGTATTTTGTTTTCTTTACAGCACTCCATTACAAATCGTGATCCGAGTGGCCTTGAGACTCGATATGCAGAGAGACACGGTCTCACTACATTAATTGACCGATTGTATAGACGCGGCGGCCCTATAAGTCACTCATCTTTCTTTTCCGTAGTTACTATGTTTAATTAGAATGCATTATTATATGGTGGACTGATGTGTAGTTGTTTTCTTTTTTGCAGAGTCCATTCGATGCTCCTTTGCGGTGGGACGAGCTTTCGGATGGTAAGGATATGTAGCTCGCCCTTGGATCCCTGGAGCTCACACACCCTTCTTTTTTGGTCGCCTGATCTGTGTAGACATTTTCTATGTAGTAGTGATATCTTGTCATGATTGTACCAGTCACTTTCATTATGTGATCATGTATTTATTTCATGTATCAATGTTATGATTTAGGTACACTTTGTTTTTGTTTACACGAGTATTGTACATAGTGCAGAAACTATTTTATATGGCCCAAATAAAGCACACAGTGCTATAGCTGCCCTACCATAAATTTTTTTTCCCCTGTTACCGTCGCTATTAGCGTCGCAAATTTACTTGCACGCGTCGTTATTAGCATCACAGAGCATCATTATTTGTGTCGCTGATACCGACGCAAATAGCGACGTTGATAACGATGTTGATACTGACTGTTCTATGGCATCACCAATAATGATGCTTTTTGCGACAACGAGGGTAAATTTTGTTATTTACATTTTCATCGCTTTTAACGTCAGTATAAGGCCTATATCTTGTAGTGATTGATGCACATTTCCTTTTCTTATTTGCCTAAGAATGCATTATTGGCTACTAACTCTAGCATGCATTCATTAAGACGATATTAGCTACTATCAATAACCTTGTTTGGAATGCAAGCTACATTTCAAAAGACAAATGTACTCATTGGAAAAATGCAGTTCAAAAGTCTTTTGAGAGTGTTGTTTTTTGCAGAAGATATCACTATCCACAATGCAATTTTCTTATCTATCACCTTTAGATGGATTTTCCTTCCCCTCACTCAAACACCACCCAAAAGAGTTAATATTAATGAAAAATGATTATGTCTCATTTGAAGAAAATATTAATCTATGTTTCTGCCACTTGCATGACTCTAAATTTTCTTCAAAATATCAGCATATAATGACTACCGATCTTGATATTATTGTTGATCCTTCTCTTAAGAAGCTACTCAAATTAGGTCTAAATCATATCCCATCATGACCACCCAATGTTCTAGATGCAAAAGTTGCCCTACTTGAAGCATTTTTTACATTTACTAGGATTTGTAACCTACAAATACCCAACCTTTTTGAATCTTTTGGTCAATTCATCCAAAACAAACTCAAACTATTGATTAACTCTTGAAACATACAAATGGATGAAACAAGCCCATGTCTTGACACATTGACAACACTTTTTCATTTCAAGATTGGAGAAAGAACCTAATAATCCTATTTCTATTTGTAAATAGGGATCCATGAGTGCAACCCAAAATTTTTACATTGCTATGTCCCAGGCTTTGTCCCACCTATTCTCAAGCTATAAAGCATTGTAATTGCCTCTCATTTTCAATGCAATATGATGGTACTTTTTTCATTTTAGTTAAGTGCCTAATGAGTCATTGAGTCATTGTCCAACCACACAAGACTATGTTTATAAGTCCAAGTCTCAATCTTGGAACCTAATTCACTTGTGTGACATTCTACCTTCAACTCTATGTCTTCATGAGTTCACTCTATACCTTCAAGAGGCCATAGCCATGCTCTAGATCCATGCACTTCAATATGGTATCAGAGCTCATTCAACCATTGCTAAGCTTAACTCAGCTCCTCTCTCTACTCTCTCAATGCAAATCAATGTCAGCTAATGACTTCATCTTCATCTTCCACCTTGTCGCAACCATAGCCAGTAGACTACTGCACCTACCCACCTTGGAGCTTCTAGATCTCTCTCTATAGGCCATATCTTCCAGTGATTCCTTCTAGAGATATCTTTCTTTGCTCAGGGTGCTTCCTCCTGGCACTTCAAACAAAGATGTTGGTGATCTACAGCTTTAGCATTGGCAAAGGAATAATCTCAAAATGGATGAAGACATTTCTATTGGTGTTTTGCTAAAAAGTTTTCCTTCTGATTATGATAATGCTTCAACCACCTTAATCAACATGCCAAATCCTAAATTTGTTGACATTAAGGCCTCTCTATTGGAAGAAGAAAAGAATATAAAAAATAAAGAAGAATCAAGTACTTCTAAAGATGAACAAATGTTGTATATCTAACAGGAACAAACGAAGAAAGGTTGTGACTTCTAAAAAAGGACCAGACACACTAAGAAGTTTTTCCATGCCAAAAAGAGGTCTCAAAATTCCTACCTTGCAATTGTAAAAGAAGAAGAAGATCATGGAGCAAAAGAAGAAGGAGAAGAAGAAGAAGACAATTAGGAGAAGAAGGACAAGCCTCTCACCAGTCCTATTCCCAATTTTATGATAGACTTTTTTCATAAGCTTTGTAAAATCTTCATGTAATTTGGCATTAAAGTCATTGTACACTTTTTTAGGCCCCTATTATAGCCTATGCATGTCCAGCATGTGTTTGGTACCCACACTTAGCTTTTTCTGTCCAGCATGTGTTTGAGGCCCCTATTATAGCCTTTGCATGTCCAGCATGTGTTTGGTACCCACACTTAGCTTTTTCTGTGATAGCCTTTGGTGTTTACCATGTTTGTGGTGTGCCGACACTTTATAGGTGGTGACTCACTAAAAGCCTCTGGTGTTTACCATGTTTGTGGTGTGCCCACACTTTACACGTGGTGACTCACTAAAAGCCTCTACACACTTTGTGCCCTTTTGGTTGTGATTGAGGAGGGGTGTTGAGATTTAGGCAATCACACCTAGTATAGTCTCTTTGAGGAGCACTCTAGGCAAAGGATATGCAGGCTATCCAGAATCCCATATGCACAAAGCAGGAAGATACCACCTATCCTCACGCTATAAAGCATTGTACTTGCCTCTCATTTTCAATGCAATATGATGGTACTTTTTTCCTTTCAATTAAGTGCCCGACAATTCATTGTTCAGATTCATTTTCCAACCACACAAGAGTGTGTTTATGAGTCCAAGTCTCAATCTTGGAACCTAATTCACTTGTGTGACATTCTATCTTCAACTCTATGTCTTCATGAGTTCACTCTATATCTTCAAGCTGCCATAGCCATGCTCTAGATCCATGCATTTCAACATTCGCTAGGGATCATCATTTGCTCTCTTTTTCAACACCCCCCCCCCCCCCTCGAATGATGAGTTCCTACACCTGCTGGCATTTGCCCCCCCTACATGTAGACATGGCCCGCAAGACTTGCTCTTAGGCAGCCTAGTTAGGTCAAGCTTGAAACTTTACATTCTTGGTAGGCCTTTACAAGATAACATCCACCATGGGAAATACAAAGAACTTTTTATCAAAACAATCTATCAGAGTTGTTGTTGTAGATATCAGAAGAATCTTCTTCTTCTTCTCTTTCATACATGAACTGATTTTGATGGTGATCATGTTGGGCTCTTTTCTTGTGAAAACATTCACTGGCTACATGGCAAGTCTTACCAAAATAGTGACATATAATCCGATCCTTGTTGTTGTTGTTGTTGTTGATGATTCCTCAACCTCTTCCTTTAGGTCCAGTAGCTCCTTTGGTGTATAAGAGGTTTTTCCTAGATGATGGGACACCATCTTTTGCATTCTTGTTCTTCTGTTTATTCTCTTTATCAAGATTAGAGTGCTCAATATCTTTCTGTGAAAATTTAGGTACATAGCTGAGAGTAGAGACAAGATTTTCATAAGGATCCTGGTTTACATTAGTAAGGAGTACAACAATGGCTTCATCTTCATCTATTGTTTTCTTCAAAGTGGCAAGTTGAGTTTTTAAACTTTTGAATTTGTTAATATGCATAGTCATTGAAGTGATCTCTTTTATGTCAAGCTTATAGAATTGCATTAACAACTTGACCTTAGAGTTTTTGGCTTGACTTCCAAAGATCTTGTCAACCTCATTCCAAGCCTTTATAACATCTCTGATGCCAGAGATATGGTTCAATACATTGTCAGAAAATCCCCAAGCAATAATTCCTAGAGCTTTATTATTCATCTTTTTCCACTCTTTGGACTTTGGTTCTTCAAGCTTTGGTTGGACCCTTCCAAGGATTTTTCCATCTTCACTTTCTTCTTCTTCCTCCTCTTCCTGAAATAGGTCCCACAAGTCCTTCCGCATAAGGTGGTACATGGGCTTCTACTTCCAAGCATGAAAGCCTTCTCCATTGAACTTGGCTATTTGCTCAAGCTTTTCTATGTTGATTAGCTTCAAATAAACAAAAAAATATTTGTATTTCAATGTGTCAAGAGACACAAGAAGATCAGTGTCAAACTGACACTAGTTGAGTATCAATGGATACTATTCTTTGAGCTTAGTGTTGAATGTCGATGCTTGATCTGTTTGTTGATTTGAAGTGTTCATGTCCTTTTTTATGATAGAAGGAGCACTTTTTAGAAGCAGTATGGACAAACACTTGCTCACGGGAAGTAAATGCTGAAGCCCCTTCGTTATGGTTCCTCTTCTCTTCATCCATGCATGATTGGATGGTACTTGTCAAGGCTGGGTTTGGAATATTAGTTAGGGTAGTCACAAGGGTTGGAAAGACCTTCTGCACAAACTTCAGAAGGATGGCAATGGCATCTTCATCATGAATTGGTGCTTAAACATGTTGGGGGTCTAGTATACGAGCATTTGGTTGAGCAAGCTCGATTAATGACCTCGACACTTGATGAAGATCCCGAGGATATTTCAATCACATCAATATTCATAGGGAAATAGTATTGATGTCAGTAAATGCCTTTTCAGTGCTTAGAAGCACTCATATCAAGATTGAGATGTTTAGGTATTACCTTGTCAAGCTTGGTGTGAGGCACTTGACTTATTACCGATATTGAAGTTGTGCTTCTCGCTAAACTTATGATGTCCCCCGAGTGTTGGAGCTACTCACAGACCAAGAACATACTTCAGAGCATATGCTTCAGTGATTAGAATCACTATTATTGCTCAGAGATTGAAAAACTTGAAAAATGGAAAAGCTTGAAGCTTTCTAGCTATGGCTGCTAGAAACCCACAGTTAGGATTTTGCTGATAGCAACCAACAGAGGAAGAATTTCTCCAAACCCTCTTAGAGGGAGATGTCCCACTAGGGGGGACTATGAAAGCCCTATGGTGGCCCACATGATTGCGTCTTTTCTACTGGCCATGATTCAGCTCGAGGTAGGTCGCTATCAGAAACTGCACCGAATCTACGTTTGTTGCAATGTTGCCTTCCACAATGCCCAATGCCAGTGTGAGATGAGCCGTCCTGGAGTGCCCTGAGCTGAGGATGAAGTCTCCAAAAGGAATCAAGAGCTAGTATTTCCTCCTTTGCACACACGAGCTCCTCTAAGGTCAGGGGGTCAAGTTGCCTATGGTGGAAGAGAAGGTAACTGAGAGGGCAAAAGAACTTCTTGTGCACTTAGGTGTGTAGAGAGGCTGAGGGAAGCTAAAGGATCAGAGATGGCTCTGATACCATGTGGAAAATCAGAGTTGGAAGTATGAAAGAGTGTGCACAAGAGGGAGAGAGAGAGAGCTCAAGTACAAGAATAAGATCTTACGTAGTAAGTTTTTCAAGGTACAACTAGTACACTCTCCTCTATTGTGAGAGTGACCTCTAGGCTATTTATATAGCCTCTGGAGAAGTTAGGTTTAGGGTTTCCCCTTGCTCCCCTATCCTCCAGTTCATTTACACCTAGCTACCCTTATCCTCTCTAGTGTAAGGAGAGTTCTCATGCTTATTTCTCAACACCCTTGTAGTTTGATGATGGATATATACAAGGATTTGCAACTTCAATAAACAACCTTACATATGATTGATTCATTTTACTATCAAATTTTATGTAAGTATGCATGCATGCCTGCATGAGAGAGAGAGAGAGAGAGAGAGAGAGAGAGAGAGAGAGTATGTGTATGGGTGTGTTTGTGTGCATGTGTATGCACAATTAAAGAACACAATCTAAATTATACTTGGCACAATAATGTATACAACATTTTAAAATTGCAATTTTAGATTGAAGTGCTTTATCAATAGATGTTCTTACCATTAGATGATAAAATTTTGGAAGAACCTTTCATAGATGTTGAGCTGGCTAATGCTTTAAAATCCCTTAGCAAATGGAAATATCCAAGTTCAAATGGTTTGAAATTTGATTTCTATTGAAAAGGTTTTAGATTATTTGAAATATAAACACGTGACAATGATAAACTATGCTTGCTAACATCACAAAGTTTTGTGAAAATATTGAGGATGCATGCTAAGGTGGATCACTGATGAGCAAATAGACAATCATAATGAGACATAAGTAATGACAAAGAAGAACAACTAATATTATCCAAGCATAATGCGAGTACAACTGAATGAGAATGATTGATCAAATGAGTGTGGGGATGAGTGCCTTTTATAGGCTTACAATAGGTGGTATTGGTAGGTGGAAAAAAGTGGAAAGGGACCATGGTATTCACCGACTGTGGTTTTAATAAACCATGCATACAAACATGACCTAGTCTAAGGCTTTATTTGCAATGTGATTCTTTGCCTTGTTGTTCATACAAAGAGGCTATAGCAGGTGTGATTGCACATTTCTCAACAGTTTTGCTGCATGTGAAGCAATATGGTTAAGGAGAATCCTATAACATATGGGAGTGCAAGATGAAGATCCAATAGTGCTAAGGTGTAATAATCAAAGTTGCATCACATTGCCAAAAATCTAGTGTTTTATGTGTATACCAAACACATTAAAATCTAGTATCACTATATGTGTGTTTTGATCAAGGATGGGATAATAGAGGTTGTTTACTATTCAAAAAGAAGAATGGATTAGATATCTTCACCAAATCTCTTATGAAGGATTTGGTTCGAGTTCATCTTCAGAGACTCCACATTGGGATGAGGATGTAGTTCACCTATGGGTGGACATTGAGGGGGCATGTTAGATATGCTCAATACCCCACTCTTGTAAGGTGCCACCAATGTTCCATGGTACTCTATGTTGTAAATCCCCCATTATGAGGAGAAGCCATGTGTGAACGTGGACATTGGTTGGAACTTGACATGTATGTTAGACAAGGTCTATGTGATCGTATAGCAGAAAGGTGACCTTTTGTGAGTTGGTCTAACCTTTACGTTAAATAGAGTAATCATGTCATATGAGGTCTATGTGATCAAATGGCATAAAGATGACCTTTTGTGGGTCTAATCTTTGGGTTAGATAGAGTAATTATGTTGGTAGTAACTCGAGGTATACTAGATCGAGTTGTAGGATGTGGGAGTTATCAAGGATCCCTATTTTGAAGTCCAGGGGGTGCAAAATTGGCCCCAAGTTAGGGAAGGTCAAGGGGCTAGTAGCCCCCTTGATGGGGTCTAAAAGCACTTCCCTAATAAAGAGAATATTTCCTAGAATAATACTTAGGTGACTAGGGAAGGTTCATAACATGGTCAAAAGTTGACCACACTACCTTCCCAAACTATAAAATGAAGACCCCTCCAAAGCCATTATCAATCTATCTTTCATCCGATCAGAGTTCTTCCAACTATCCTTAAGCTCTTTGCCTATTTTTTATCTAGATCACCATCTAAGCTTTACAATGTAAGCACACATGTGGATAGAGCCATATTTGTATCAATTTGTTTGGAAATTAAAGAAATTTTTGTTCTTCTCATATTTATTGTGTGTTTTCTACTCCTTACTTAGATTTTGTTTGCTACATCATGTAATTTTAACAATTCAATGGGGACATTTAGAAGTTTAATAGAAAAAGGTCGTGTTTTATTTATGATAAATTTGCAGATAAGGGGTTTTTAAAATCGACCTTGGATGCACATAATAGGAAGGCTTTACATATAACTTTCCTAGCCTTCAATGCACATGATAGTAGGGGTTTATATATATAGTGAAGCCCCTTAGTGCTTTACTAGGCCATTGATGCCTTGTACCCATCTACTTGAAAAAGTTGTTGTCAACATCTTGATTTACAATTTGGCATGCCTAGTTTTTGTCATTTAAACTTTAGATGGTTATGCTTGATCATGAGAAAGTGTGCATATTACATTCTTAGCATTGTTCCATGTTGTTTAGTTAGTGGAATGAAATGAAATGATATTTTGGACCTTGGACTTTGTCTCTCCAATCATGCACAAAGTTAACTCCATCTAATAAAAAATTAATATGCCCTAGCATGATATGTTCATATGACTTGTATTTTTCTTTTATGGGATTATGCACGAACCTTTCATGTGAATAAATTATACACATGAGATTAAATGCCTTGGTTCGTTAGTTTATCTCATGTTTATGATACTTAGTGCAATCAATTTCATGTGTAGGTGAGTTGTACTATGCAACAATTTTTTATAACTATTTGTTTGAATGTCTATTATCAAAAAAGATGTGCACATTAGACATATGTGGACTTGTTAAGCGCAAAGTTTCTTGTGCTATACAAACATCTACAAATGAAAATTTATCTACTCAAAATTGCACACCTTAAAGAGGAGAAGGATCTGAATTTTGAGGGAGGCATGACGGTTATGTGATTGTGATGTACTTGGCCTTTTCTATTAGATATTGAACAAGTTGGGAAGAAGTGGAAAAGTTCTAAATGTGAAGAGAATGTGGACTTTGATGGACTAGAAATAAGAAGGGATAATGTAGAGTGATGGTATTATTCAATGTGAGAGCGTTGGATGTGATGTAGAATGATGGTTGGTTGGTTGAGAGAGAGAGAGAGAGAGAGAGAGAGAGAGAGAGAGAGAATCTACATGCCTTTTGTGGTGAAAAAGTGGAAGAAGGAAAGGTACCAATCTATGAGTTCACTGAGAGGTTCTTGATTGGATTTGAAGCCATGGAAAAGGGAAAAAGGAAAGAGATTCACCTTAGAAAGGGGGGAAACTTGTACATTGAAAATGGAGCTACGAACATTGTCATGCCCAAGCACTACTTGAAAGTGTTTTATGGCTTAAGAAGGGGGCATGAACTCGACCAAAAGAGCTCGAAAATGGGGGATTCTGCTTTACTGGAAATGTGTGATGCCTCAGGCAAGGCACTAAGGGAGGAGTTGATGGGGGAGTTGAAAAAGATTAAGGGGCTTGCTTTTGTGAGAGGGATGTTGAGGCAATAAAGTATGGGGAGAGAAGGATGCATGGGATTTTAGGCGAAAGATGCAAAGGGAGTGCAAGTAGTTAAAGGCGTGGCATGTGGGTAGTTCTAGAGAGATAGGAAAGGGGAAGTAGGAAGGGACTGAGGGAGTCAATATGTTCTAGAGAGATAGGAAAGGGAAGTCGGAAGGGACGGGGGGGGGGGGTCAAAATTGCTATACGAGTCAAAGGGAGCCAAGGTCTATTGAGGAGGTGTGAACAGAACCTCAGAATAAAAGAAATAAAGCGGGGATTTTACCGTTGACCGGAAAGTTGACGCGCGGTAAGACGCGGCTTCTCCCGGTAAACGCGGTGCGTGTGTTGCCTGGGGCGGCGCGCCCACTGACAGCTGTCGATAGTGGCACCGGCTGGGGCTTCAGGAGGTACGGCGCGCTCTGACATAGATTGGAATTTGGGATTGGGAAGGGGGGGCCCGCGGGGGGGGGGGGAATACTGAAGAATTAAAAATCAGAGAAACCCGGAAAAAGGCGTGCCCACTTTGCGGCGCGGACCGGTGTTTTGAAAAGTCGCGGGCCCGTCAGGGCCGCGTTCACACGGGCGCGCCCGCCGCCCGTGGTCTGCATCCGGGCAGCAGGCCCCACCAGCGCGGCGCGCCCCCCCTCTCTCGCCGACACCCTTGATGCCCTCAGGTGTGTGATCCGGCCCACTTCTGTGGCCCCCGGATGTTGCACACCCTTCACACTTCTCCTCCACACACATTTCTTCTTCAACCTCTTCTTTCTTTTTCAGAAAACAAACTTTTAAATATACATATTAAAGAACATGAAACTTTGTGAAAGGAAGCTGTTTTTAGAAGAAAAAATAAAGAAAAGCTCACAAGCCAGTGCCAAAGTAGCACTCAATGGAGAGCTTTCACTCCCCCCTTTGCTCTCTTCAAATCAATATGGCAAAGTTGTCCTGGAGCCCCCCCGACTCTTTGCAATCTCAACTGATGTCCTTGGATGGCTCATTTTAATGAAGAAGGACATGGAATAGTTGTGGTTCCAGAATCCTACATCTCTCAAACCTCTCAAAAAGTTTCAATGAAGAGGGTGTGTTAGGCAAAGACATGTGCTCAATCAATTCATTAATGACATCAATGGAACGGTTAATAATGACCCCTCATCCATCATCTGATTCTTTTGGGATTGCATAAAAAGGTTTTCCTAGCCCCAAGGTGAGTAGTTAATTTGGCCAAAGCTGGGATCAAATCCCTCATAGAACCACCACCTCAATGGTTGTTGGACAAAGGTTGTAAAATAATTAAAGAAGGAAATGTCTTCAAACTATTATGAATCCCAATGGGGTTCAGGACCAATTTGAAACACAGGGTGTTTAGACTACTAAGAATCCCAATGGGGTGTTGAGGGTCAATTTAAAACAAAGATGGGACTGGGTTTTAGACAAGGTTAAGAAAAAGCTCAAGTATCTAAAAGATGTGTAGTTTAGCTTTGATAGTTGTCTTGAAAACATGTCATCTTCCCCTCGACTTTTTACTTCTTGTCATGATAAAGGTTCGCTAATGCCAATGCTAGAATTGGCATCAAAAATTTGGAACGAAACTTTTCATGGTCGAGAGATCGTGAAAATTTCAAAAACCCCAAAGTTGATTGGGAAGACTATACCCACCTAAAGAAGAGGGAGGGCTAGGGTTGTTAACCAACCTTCTTAATATGGTAGATAAGTTGGCGGCCAAATGGATCACATGTACTTTCTATTAGGAGAAGGAGGATTGGACAATTCTTATACATAACACTTGTCAAAATTTCCAACTCAAAGAACTCCCCATATGGAAAGGCCACGACACCCTAATTTATAGTCTTTAGCCAAATCAAAATTATAAATAAAGGGGTGCTCAAATCTCATCAAAAGCCTCTAGAATGCTTGGCAAATGTACAAATAACTCATAAGGTTATCTCTAGTAAATAATTTTACCCTCCCATGGTGTGCTTCTGATTCCTTATGTTTTAGCATATTTCATGGACCCGTGAAATCAAAGAGCTTATCTTAGCATATTTCATGGACGTGTGGAATCAGAGAGCTTATCATAGGCCTATAAAATTTCAAAGAAGGGAATAACCAAATGGAAAGATATTTGGGACTATGGGCACAATGATCGAATAGACACTAACCATTTGAGGCGACTCTTTAACTTGACAAGAGAACTCCAATTAGTACAACAAAAAGTCAATTGGTGGGGGCCCAATCCTCACCAAGACCATTTAGTTGAATATGGATTTCAACCCAAGAGGTAGATGTTGGGTAGGCAACAAAGCTCTAATTGTTCTTCACAATCTACAACCAAAACTAAGCAAAGTGAGCAGCAAGCTCAATAAAAGGTGGGGGCTAAGTTGGAACCATCACAAGTGGTCTTATCAATTTTAAATGATTTGGAGTAATAGTATACTACCAAAGCTTCATGCTTAATGTGGTTAATACTTTTAAAAGCTATGTGGACTAATAGTAGAGCTCGCATTTTCCCCAAATGCAGGAAAGAGCTAGAAACAATCCCTCATCTCTTTTTGAATTAAAAACTTAACTCTAATATTTTGAGAGAAATTTATTGACCCTACCTATTATATGGAATTGGCTCATTATGAGAAATTTAAGGAATCCCACCTACTATATGGAACTGGCTTGGGAGTATATATTTGTGGAATGTGTGGATATGCATAAACAAGGCTATTTTTGAATAGGTGAATCCTGATCCGTTGTATGGTTTTAATGCTAATTTTTCGATGTAGGTTATGATTGTGCAACCCAAAATAGATCAAAATCATAATATGTGGCAAAAGGAGGAGGAGGAGGAGGAGGAGGAGGAGGAGGAGTGTTGAGATATCGAGCTCCACTCGTGATACGCCAGGGTGACCGTTGTGTATTTATGTCACCGACTTGTCAGTTGCAGACGCGGTTGGTACACCGCCCATGAATAATAGCTACATGATAGCTATCCTTATCTACTCTAGTTCGTGGCTCAGTTAGTATGCCACCTTAGTTAGTTGAGTTTGGTTTGAGACCCATATTTAGGGTTCTTCTATTTCTTTGTAAGTGAGTTCTTTTTGGCTTACACAACTAAGAAGAGGAAAACTGTTTTCAGCCTCCACCCTTGTGTGTATTCCCCCATTGTGCAAGCAAGAAAGCTTCAAGTGAGACTCCTTCCTTCTCTCCCACAATCTTGACATGGTATCAGAGCCTTGTTCGTGGTAAGGAGCTCAAGAAAGCAAGCCAAGCTCGCGGTGTTCTGGTAAGAGGAGCAGTGTTGCTTTCATTTTCTGTTTTGGTAGCACGCACTCAGGAAAAGGCCCTGTTTTATGCTGTGCGACCACTGTTCTACAGGTCGGTGAAAAGTTACCACAGAGATTGCATCGTATGCTTGTGTGCAGAGACATTGGGAGTTACAGAATCATCCCTGTTGCCTGTTGATGCAAAATCGTCACTAGGAAGTGACTGTGTGGTCAAATACCACTTTCGTCAGTTTTGCAGATTTTCCCTTGTGAGGGTGAAGCTGTGGTTTTTGCAGTGACAGAATTTTTTGCAGTCTTCTGTAATGGCATCTGATTCTCTTTCACAGATTGTCACTGAAAAGCTTGACAAGAACAACTTCCAAGCATGGAAGTTTAGAATGACGAATTTCCTTATGGGAAAAGGATATTGGGAATTTGTTGCAGGAAATGAAGAAGAACCAGTTCTTCCTGATGTTCCCAATCAACAGCAAATGCAGGCATTTAAAGCATGGCATGAGAGAGCCAGGAAAGTTATGTATTGGCTGTCTATCAGCATTTCAGACTCTATGATTGTGCATATTCAGGATGCAAGTACGCCAAAGGAGGCATGGGATACTCTGTCAAAGATGTATAGCACAAATACGCAAGCCAGGAAAATGCAGCTCAAGCAAGAGTTGCACAATGTGCAAAGAGAAAATATGAGCATCAATGACTACCACATGAAGGTGAAGAAGATTGCAGATGCACTTGCTTCCATTGGGTCGCCAGTGGAAGATGATGATTTAGTTTCTGTGACCTTGAATGGTCTAGGAAAGGATTATGCACAGTTTCGGACATCCATTTCAGTCCGTGAAAGATTTCCTGATTTTGAGGAGTTGATTGCTCTTCTAATTTCTGAGGAACAGAGAAATGGTGGTGCATCTTCTTCAGGAGGAACTTCAAAAGAAGCTGTCTTCTACTCAAATGCTGGAAGAGGTAGAGGCAGAGGTAGAGGAGGCCGATTTGGAGGCCGTGGCAGAAATCAGAATATGCAGCAGACTCAAGAAAACCAGTCCTATGGAGGAGGACGTGGCAACTCTAGAGGCAGGGGGAGCCAAAGAGGTCGTGGTGGATGGCAAAGAGGCCAAAATGCAAACAGTAATGTTGAATGCTACTACTGTGGTAAAATGGGTCATATGGCTAAAGACTGCTATAAAAAGCAGAATGACATCATGAATGGAAAACTGCAACAAGGGAATTATGCATCTTCTAGTAGACAGGGTGATGACAGAAATGAGCACTTGTTTATGGTGCAGCACATGAACAATTCTGTGACAAGTGCAGAAGAAATCAATGATGTATGGTATGTTGACTCAGGTGCATCAAACCACATGACAGGTCATGCAGAATGGATGGAGGATGCAAGGAAAATGGAAAAACCAGGATTTGTGGAGACTGGTGATGATACTGCACATCCTATTGTGCAGATTGGAAAAATTCCATTGTCTATGCAGGATGGGAAAAAGAAATACCTGTCCGATGTATTTCATGTCCCGAATATCACCAAGAATCTGGTTTCTGTCGGTCAAATGGTTGAGCAGGGCTTGCAGGTCAGATTTAATCCTCATGGATGCTTTGTTGAGGATATGAAAAATAAAGGTCGCTTGATAGCAAAAGGAAAGAAGAAGGGCAGAATGTTTACGTTGGATGCAGACATGTCTGAATTGAGTGCAGCAATGTTTGCACATGGGACCGGTGTAGTTGCAGATATTGATGTCTGGCATAAACGCATTGGTCATGTTAATGTACAGCGACTTAAATCAATGCAGGACCAAAATATTGTTGCAGGATTGCCAAAATTCAAGGTTGCAGAAATGCATAAGGTATGTGAAGCCTGTCAGTTTGGAAAACAGGCAAGGAAACCATTTCCTAGACATGTTCAAGAGAGTGAGAAGCCATTGGAATTAATCCACTCTGATGTGTGGACAACTAAAGCTGCATCTCTTGGAGGCTGTCATTATTTTGTCAGTTTTATTGATGACTATAGCAGAAAAGTTTGGGTGTATTTTATGAAAAAGAAAAGTGAAGTTTTTGGGCATTTCAAAACTCTTAAAGCTATGACTGAAAAAGAAACAGGTCTGCAGATAAAATGCCTAAGGTCAGATGGAGGGGGAGAGTACCTCTCAAATGAGTTTGCAAGGTTCCTGCAGGAGCATGGCATAAAGCAGCAATATTCATGCAGTCATACCCCACAGCAAAATGGAGTTGCAGAAAGGAAAAACAGGCATATTGGAGAGGTGTCTCGTGCCATGCTCAATGAAAAAGACCTGCCAGATTTTTATTGGGCTGAAGCAGTTGCTACAGCAGTCTATATAATGAACAGGACTCCCACTGCAGCAATACATGGAATGACTCCAGAGGAGAGGTATACTGGTAGGAAACCAGATATTTCTCATTTGAAAATTTTTGGTTGCATTGCCTATGTACATGTGCCAGATGAGCTGAGATCCAAGTTGGATCCAAAAGCTGAGAAGTGCATCTTTATTGGTTATTCTCTGCAGCAAAAAGGATATAGATGCTATAACCCTTCTACTCGTAAGTTTACAGTGAGCAGAGATGTTGTTTTTGATGAGATGAGTAGCTGGTATAAACCAGTAAATGTGATTGATGATGTAGATGCACAAAATGGTAATGCTGCACAGAATTCACAGCAGCAGTCACAAAATATTAGTAGACCTGGAGCGTCCTCTAGCAGTGGTTCACATTCTTCGCCATGGACAGGCATATTGAGATCAGGAGAATCTTCTCAAAGCAATGCTGATAGTGGTATGCAGGTATCACGAAAAGGAAAAGAGAAGGTTGATCAGCCCATGTTTGATGTGAATGCAGGTCACTCTTATGTGGATGGTGAATCCAGTGGCTCAGAACAGAGCATTGATGATGAGTTGGGTATTCCTTCTATTGTTACACCTGGAGTAAGGAAGACCAGGGATGTTTTGAGAGCACCTGGGAGTGAACCTACTTTGCGCAGGTCTACGAGAGCTAGGTATCCTGTGGATAGGCTGAAATATGATGGATTTACAGCCATTCACTATGCATATATGGTCAAGGTGATACAGGAACCAGAACCCACATCTTTTGAGCAAGCCATGGGAAAAGAAAAATGGGAGAAAGCCATGGATGAAGAAATGGATGCCTTGGAAGCAAATGCTACATGGGAGTTAGTACCTTTGCCTAAAGGTAAGAATGCAATTGGCTGTAAGTGGGTTTATAAGGTGAAGCACAATGCAGATGGTTCTGTGAACAGATACAAGGCAAGATTAGTAGTCAAGGGGTATGCACAAACATATGGCATTGACTATGAAGAAACATTCAGTCCGGTTGCAAGGATGGCAACCGTAAGAGCAGTCATTGCTATGGCTGCATCAAAGGGATGGTCTTTACATCAGATGGATGTAAAGAATGCCTTCTTGCATGGTGATTTGCAAGAAGAGGTATATATGGAGCAGCCACCAGGTTATGTGCATGCTGTTCATCCTGAGTTTGTTTGCAGGTTGAAGAAAGCCTTGTATGGCTTGAAGCAAGTACCTAGAGCATGATCTGACAAGATAGGACAGTATCTTGTCACTATTGGCTTTCAGATTTCCAAGGCAGATTTCTCACTTTATGTGAGAAAAACAGAGAAAGGTATTATGCTACTTGTCATTTATGTTGATGATTTGATTATGACAGGTGACAGTGATGAAGATATCCTTCATGTGAAAATGCTATTGAAGCAGAAGTTTGAGATGAAGGATTTGGGAGAGCTGCGTTATTTCTTGGGCATTGAGGTGATTAGATCACCAAGTGGGATACAGCTCTTGCAGAGGCAGTATGGATTGGACATGCTGTCCAAATATGGGATGACAGGCTGTAAGCCTATTTCAGTTCCTTTGGAGCAGAATGTGAAGTTGAGCACAGATACAGGTGAGCTTCTAGAAGACCCTACTATGTACAGACGCATAGTAGGAAGTTTGATTTATATGACTATTACCAGGCCAGATTTGAGCTATGCTGTTGGATTGGTAAGTCAGTTTATGTAGGCTCCAAGGAAACCACATTTGGATGCGGCTAGACGTATACTCAGGTATGTGAAGTCCACATTGCAGTATGGACTATTTTATGAGACTGGGATTCAGATACAGCTGCATGGATACACTGATGCTGATTGGGCTGGTAGTATTTCTGATAGACGATCTACCAGTGGATATGTGTTCTCTTTTGGGAGTGCTGCAGTCACTTGGAGCAGCAAGAAACAGCCTACAGTTGCCTTGTCGAGCACAGAGGCTGAGTACAGGGGTGCAGCAATGGCTGCATGTGAGGTAGCTTGGTTGCATAAGCTACTTTATGATATGCATCAGTCTACAGATGGGCCAGTTGTCATTTTTTGTGACAACATGAGTAGTATACACTTGGCAAATAACCCAGTCTATCATGCTAGAACAAAGCACATTGAGGTGCACTATCACTATGTGCGAGAGAGGGTTTTACTAGGTCTTATTGATCTAGTTTATGTCAGCACAGAGGATCAGGTAGCTGACATATTCACGAAGGCATTGGGCGCAGAGAAGCTGCGCAAGTTCAGAGACTTGCTTGGTGTGCAGGAATTGGGATTGAGCTCGAGGGGGAGTGTTGAGATATCGAGCTCCACTCGTGATACGCCAGGGTGACCGTTGTGTATTTATGTCACCGACTTGTCAGTTGCAGATGCGGTTGGTACACCGCCCATGAATAATAGCTACATGATAGCTATCCTTATCTACTCTAGTTCGTGGCTCAGTTAGTATGCCACCTTAGTTAGTTGAGTTTGGTTTGAGACCCATATTTAGGGTTCTTCTATTTCTTTGTAAGTGAGTTATTTTTGGCTTACACAACTAAGAAGAGGAAAACTGTTTTCAGCCTCCACCCTTGTGTGTATTCCCCCATTGTGCAAGCAAGAAAGCTTCAAGTGAGACTCCTTCCTTCTCTCCCACAATCTTGACAAGGAGGAGGAGGAGGAGGAGGAGGAGGAGGAGGAGGAGGAGGAGGAGGAGGAGGAGAAGAAGAAGAAGAAGAAGAAGAAGAAGAAGTTAAAGAAGAAGAAATCAAGACGCTCAAGAAATGTAGAGTCCATGAAGAAAGGAGGATTTAGATGGAGATGAGGAAGGACTTCTTTTTTGTAAAAGCTAACATGTAAAGTTCAGCTGGTGACTTTGCTAAGTTTTGCTTTTAACTAGCCTAAGGTTAGATTTCTTAACAGAGAGTCTCCATATGTCACAACATTTCTCATTTTTAATATATCTTAATGTCTTCTCAAAAAAAAGGAAGGAAAACTAGTAGGTGGCTCTAAGGATTAGCAATGTTACATAAGCACAATTCCAAAACCCATTAGGATACCAAGTCATTTGAAAACTTAACCCTCTTCTATTTCTTTGTAGCTTGTCTCTACGATCCAATTGGCTGGACTCTTAATCAAGATTTTGATATCAAATTTTGAAGGCCTCCAAGAATAGAGAATGCACCCATGGATGCATGGTCTCCAAAGTGCTCTAATAGCATAGGCGCCACCCTGTCAAAGAGCCACTATGTTGCCCACCATGGTGTTAGGAAGATCATATAGAAGAGAAGCATGCTAGAAGGGAGAGCAAAGTGTGGCATGAGAGAGCAAGCACGAAGCCACAAAGGGAAAAATGAGTCCAAGGGTGAAGAAGAATGGCATTTGGATGTCACTTAGCCAAGGATCAAGGGTTGAAAAGTATGCATCAATGCATTTTCACATCATCCATCTAGTCCATGAGGTGTCATAAGCATCACTTGCAATGTAAAGCCTCATACTGCCACTAAAAGAAATGACCACCTAAAGTGATGATGTAAGCATCATTATTAATAAGCCAAAATCCCTACCACAAGGGCTATAGAAAATTCCAAAAAGAGGTCAAAGAGGTGGAATGATTGTTTACTATCCCATTTGTGCCATTTGCAAATTAGTTTAAAGCTACATCCTTGTTCTTAAAAACTTTGATTCCCTTAATGTTTCCTTAGTTAATTTTTTACCAGATCAACCATGCCAAAGAGCTAGAGGGTATGGCAAAAGGGAGGACACCTCCCTATCATACGGATCTTTTAAGGGGAAATGAAAGATATGGGTCCTCTTCTTAGTCCCATATCTTGTAAGGATTGCCAAATAAAGCTCCACTCTAATTTATCATAAGCCTTATTAGAATCCATTTTTAAATAACAAAAAGTCTTGATTAGTATTTGAGCATGTTGAATGCCTTCCCATAAGATAATGAGCAAATCTAAAATAAACTTGTTTTTTTTAACAAGGAGACCTAACCCTTGGCATATATATACATGAGCCATTTTCTCAAATAAATTAAGCACATGCTTGATAATGTCTCCTCCACAACTTTCTATAAGCTTCCCAATTGCATTAGCCTAGGGCAAGCGCTAGGCTACACACATTGGTAGTGGTGTGGGGTGTGAGGTTTCTAGCACACTATCACTACTCAATTGGTGCACAGATCGGATGCCATCATAGTGAGCGTCAGAAGGTCCCCAAGAACAAAAGAACTCTACTTTTTGCACAAAACTCAATGTAGAAAGCATGCATGACATGAACAAGAGACCAATTGGGTGCAATCTCCCCCCATGCCTTGTGTGAGCGCTCCACAAAGCATGTATTTTATGCATTAATCATCTTCAAGCTCAAATAATAGCCCAAATTACAAAATAGCACGCTTTTGGCTTTTGAGTTTGCTTTAGTGCCAAATAGAAATAAAGCTAATGGCCGGGCGCCCAAGAGATCAGGCATACCCAATACAATGTCCAAATACAAATATCTAAATCGTGCGCCCATGCGCATACAAAAATAATAAATAAATATCAAATGCCTTAATAAATAGGCGCAACAAAATATAGGCACCATGCCTAAGGTATGCGCCCATCAAAATATAGATGATCACTTGAATACACGCTATCCTCCAATGCTTTCCATCGCCACTGCTGCTATCTCTACACATCAACTGAAGCATTCACAATTGTTAGTAAAATAATACAATTAAACTGACAAAAGTGAATACCTAGCAGTCTTCAACTACATAAATAAATCAATTGGTTAGAAATCAATCCTAACCTTAATTTATCACGAGTACGCACTCTAAACTCATAAACGTTTATTAATTTAATATGTATTTTGTGGAATCACCCATGTACACACTAAATTAACGAAACGCTCGAAAAGGATAGGCGTTCCCATCGACTTCTCGCACAAAGAATCCACTTTGTGTATGAGCCCCGATAATAAAAGTTTACGGAATCCATCATAAAACCTCACGGAATCCACCGTGGCACGGAATCCACCGTGGCACGGAATCCACCGTGTAATATGCCTCCTGGCATCATCAATAGTAAAAGTGGGGAGTGGGGTTTCCTAAATCTTGAGTAAGCCATGGTAATCCTTTTGAAATACACAAGTCTAGCGAGAATATAAGAATGCTAATGAATCAAAACTCCACTCGGTTATCGATGTTTTTTTGGGACAACTTGAATGCTTCACACATTTCCATTGGCAACTTTATGTTAATGGGGTTGAAAAATAGAGTTGTAACATAGTGAACCCTTGGGAACTAATGAAACCTTGGACAACAAGTGTGAGTTCCTAATCTTCTCTATTGAAAGATATCCAAGCCTCTCTAAATCTACTTGAGTGGAGTGAAATAAAACCCATTGTAGAGGTTCGAGCTATTACTTTTTGTAGATGAATGCTATCGTCTAAGTCTTTTATGACATTTCAATTTATGTAACCTACAAATACACATAGAAAGTACTTTATAAACAATCTTTAACATAAGGGGTAGTAGAACTCAAGGAGGATGTGTACATATAGAGAGTGGATTCTACGTTAAGGAAGATTGCTCTTTGGACCACAAGGGGTTTCTTTATAGAGGCTTGAACAACATGATAGGAATAGTTTCTTAAATAGTGATTACCTCAGATAGCCAAGTTGCAAGTGTGCCCCAATTATAGAGAGGCCCTTGTGTGGCAACACACATTTGGAAAGCACTTGGTCTTCCTCAATTAGGTCTTCCCCTTTGTGCCTTTCTACTAGAATACTGTTATCCCAAAAAGGGGGGGTCTAATGGAAGAGATCA
Source organism: Lygodium microphyllum (assembly GCF_053477565.2). Lineage (NCBI taxonomy): Eukaryota > Viridiplantae > Streptophyta > Polypodiopsida > Schizaeales > Lygodiaceae > Lygodium > Lygodium microphyllum. The sequence goes on along the minus strand of NC_141161.1, from coordinate 11,743,733 downwards.
GGGGGCTGCTATGTTGTTGGCCCCTTTAGACAACAACTTTATTCATTATATAAGCTTTGTATCTCGTGACTCTTCAAAGGCTTTCTAAGTTTACATGATATGAAAATTTGAAACTAGTTTGTCAATCGCACATTGACGTCGCTCTTAGCCCAACACAAAAGGCTTGCAATTAATGGTTCATATCTTCCTTTTTTTTGACAATTCATGTTTAAACAATCTTATACTTAGCTAATTAATCTAATTTTTATGAAAATGCCATAATCTTTTCTTAAAACCAAACATTTAAGGAACAAACCACATGTAGGCTCTAACTAAACCTTCCAAAATTTTTACAGGGAAAGTAAGTTGTGTGGCATATGTTGTAACTTGTCCACCTCATGGCTCCAATTTAATATGTTATGTTTGCCTCTTACACTTTCTAAAATGAGAGCTTGTGGGACAACTCTAAAATGTTGAAGACCAATTTCTTATTCTTATATGATGTAAATAACATTACAATTCTTTACACGTTTACCTCATGGAATTTCTAATATGAGAGCATGTGGCATGGCTCTAAAGGTTTTAGGAGCATTTTCTTATTCTTATACCATGTAAATAACTCTGCACTCTCTAGAGAACCCACTAATACAATTCTCCTCAAAGCATGTTAGTGAAACATAACTCTACATGCCCACAACACAAGGATCATACAAATACCATATGAGCAAATCACATCTTGCACTACAAGGATTTGAGCTGGTAGCGACGGCGGGTAGCGGCGTCGCTATTTGCGTCGCTAAATAGCGACGCTCCATAGGGAAAAAAGCGGGCCGAAACCGAGGGCGGCTTTATTTTGTGTTTGCACGTTTTGTGTTTTGAGAGCGAGAGCGAGGGAGAGAGCGACTGTCGTGAGAGAAGGAGAGGAAGAAGATTTGCCGCCGCCGCCGCCGCCGTTGTTCGCGAAGGAGAGGAGGAGCCTTCATCGCAAAGAGGAGCCGCCCCACACTCGCCATATCTCATTGGTGAGTCTCCCTCTCTCTTTCTTTTGCTTGTTTAAGGTTTAAATCACTTTCTCTTTTTCTTGTTTAGGAGAGGAAATGAGAGAGAAAGAGAGGGAGAGGGAGAGAGAGGGAGAGAAAGAGAAAGAGAAAGAGAGGGAGAGGGAGAGGGAGGGAGAGTGCATTCTCTCTCTCCCTCTCCCTTTTGCTTGTTTAAGGTTTAAATCACTTTCTTTTTTGCTTGTTTAGGAGAGGAAATGAGAGAGAAAGAGAGAAAGAGAGGGAGAGGGAGATAAAGAGAAAGAGAGGGAGAGGGAGAGGGAGAGGGAGAGGGAGAGGGAGAGGGAGGGGGAGGAAATGAGAGAGGGAGAGAAAGAGAAAGAGAAAGAGAGGGAGAGGGAGAGGGAGGGAGAGTGCATTCTCTCTCTCCCTCTCCCTTTTGCTTGTTTAATGTTTAAACCACTTTCTTTTTTGCTTGTTTAGGAGAGGAAATGAGAGAGAAAGAGAGAAAGAGAGGGAGAAGGAGAGAGAGGGAGAGAAAGAGAAAGAGAGGGAGAGGGAGGGGGAGGGGGAGGAAATGAGAGAGAGAGAGAGAGAGAGAGAGAGAGAGAGGGAGAGGGAGAGGGAGAGGGAGGGAGAGTGCATTCTCTCTCTCCCTCTCCCTTTTGCTTATTAAAGGTTTAAATCACTTTCTTTTTTGCTTGTTTAGGAGAGGAAATGAGAGAGAAAGAGAGAAAGAGAGGGAGAGAGAGGGAGAGAGAGAGAGAAAGAGAGGGAGAGGGAGAGGGAGAGGGAGGGGGAGGAAATGAGAGAGGGAGAGAAAGAGAAACAGAGGGAGAGGGAGAGGGAGGGAGAGTGCATTCTCTCTCTCCCTCTCCCTTTTGCTTTTGGAGAGTGTTAAGATATATTGTGAGAGGGAGAGGAAATGCGAGAGAAAGAGAGGGAGAGGGAGAGAGAGGGAGAGAAAGAGAAAGATAACATATATTGGAACGATAGCATATCCATGATTATGGTAATGGTATCCACTTTGCTTTTTTTATGGGTACCATTACATCGACTCCTTAAGAGGGCTAAAAATTAGTCATACACTTTATAAAGTCTAATCAGGAGATTTAAGATGCACGATAATAGACTTATCGATAATGGTATGCAATGTGCTTTGCCATGGGCCACGTACATTGGTGACTCTTTAAGATGGCTTAAAATTGGTCATATCCTTCATAATGTCCAAGTAGGGGATCTAATTGTGATATACATAATTCATTGTTTTTGTATTAACTTTATAGGCATAACAAATTAGAAATCATGCCAACTAGTCAACGGAAGGACTAAAAGAAAATGATACCCTAGCTAATGGTCATTACGGTACTTCATCAAAATGAACCCAAAAGTATTGTTATAGAAGAAGAATCCCTTAAATTGAGCATATGATATTTTCTTCAAATGTTATGACTATGAGTAGAATTGATTGAAACAAATTTTATTTCTATAGTTGATAAATTTCATAGATGGCATTAATTTTAATACGCGATCCTAGGACAAAAAAACCACATTTCTAAGATGCTTTTTGTTGAGACTGGTTTATTATTAGACTAAGAGATCCTCAATGATGCTCATAAATGGATTACTTATACTCAAAGCCCTCTAGTGCAGTTGTATAAGTAATCCTAGTAGAGCCCCTCTAAGATACTCAAAGTACATAGCTTAGAGACCGTAGCTAGGTATATAAGGTATAATGGTTGTACAAGAAGACACCTCAATAATTGACTTATCACCATTAAATCCCAAAAAAGAATCGTGTTCCATCCCCTTCAACTTCATTAATCATAGCACGGAGATGGGAGAGGACCCATCTTACGCAGACTCCTAGGGGTTATGGATATCTGGTCGATAGTAGGTCAGGAGCCATCATCATGAATGATGAGGGGAGGAGGGTGATGGCTCGCATGAGAGAGTTGTGCCAACAAGTTTTTTGGCACAACGTCCTGGATCATTGGAAGAACATACCTGAGGGGAGCAAGGACTACATAGTAGCATCCTTGCACGAGGAGTTTCCGTTGCCAGCCGCAATAGATAGATTCTCTACGGGCTGGATGATGGATTTCATGCGTGCATACATGTCACATAGACGATCCGACGCATGCAAGGCAATCAAGAGTGGGGCTGCAAAGCCCGAGTGGTTAGATGCAGACAACTAGCACCGACTAAGGGAGGAGGCTACAGATTCTCCAAGACGTTGGAGTCAGCAGCGCGAGGTGGCGAGGGCACGACTTGAGGCCGGAGTGGTCCATCATCTTGGGAGTGGCAGCCACAGGACATATTTGGAGGACTTTGTAAGTTTCTCTTTTGTTTTGCTTGTTTGTTTTTTTGAAATATTCTTTATACTGACAATCATGTTTCTAACAGTTAGCATTTTGTTTTCTTTGCAGCACTCCATTACAAATCACGATCCGCAAGGCCTTGAGACTCGATATGCAGAGAGGCACGGTCTCAATGCATTGATCGACCGATTGTATAGACGCGGTGGCCCTGTAAGTCACTCATCTTTCTTGTTCATAGTTACCATGAGATATTTGAATGCATTATTGTATGGTGGATTGATGTGTTGTTCCTTTTTCTGTAGAATCCGTTCGATGCTCCTTTGCGGCAGGACGAGCTTTCGGGGGACGAGGATTTGTAGCTCGCCCTTGGATCCTTGGAGCTCACACACCTTTATTTTTTAGTCGCCGAATCTATGTAGACATTTTCTATGTATTAGTGATATCCTGTCATGATTGTACCAATCGCTTTTTATGCGATCATGTATTTATTTCATATATCAGTTTTATGATTTTAGTATACATTCTTTTTGTTTGCAAGCGCTTTGTATACAGTAGTGCAGAAACTATTTTGTATGGCACAAAAATTTGTTTATCCCTGTTACTGTCGCTATTGGCGTCGCAAATTTACTACTCGCATTGCTATTGCCGTTGCTATGCACGTCGCAAATTTACTGGTTGCGTCGCTATTGTCGTCGCTATATGCGACGCTAATAGCGATGCATATAGCGACGCCAATAGCAACACCAATAGCAACGCTTCTATGGCATCGTCAATAACGATGCTTTTTGCGACGACGGAGGAAAATTTTGTTGTTTGTATTTTCGTCTCTTTAAACGTCGGTATAAGGTCTATATCTTGTAGTGTTGATTCCCTCAAGATTGATGTTTCACTATAGTGGTTCCTGAGAATTCTATAAAGGATAGAGAAGGCTAGTTAATAGTAAGTTGTGCAATGTCCGAAGTGTTAGGCCAATAAAGCTACCAACCAATGTAGCCCCATTAATTGACATCCTCTTTAAGCCTATGGTAGTCACTAGTATGACATGTGTTCAAGACTCTACATAAAAATAATATATTATGAATACTATATTAATTATGAGACCCAATAATGTAATAAAATAGTGCTCTATTGTGATTCCATCTATAGAAGAACATCCATATTCATTTGTAGATCACATATCAATGAACATGTTTGACTATATACAACTGCCAAAATTTCATCAAACTAGAAAGCACCTTTGATTTTATAGTTAGACTACTTGGACTAGGAATGATAATCATGCCATGCAGAATTGTAAATATGTTAAATAATATGGATCATGCCATTCTAACTAAAAATGATAGAAACACACCCAAAACCATTTTGAACATTTGTTGATGTATTGTACAAGATACTAAATCTTAGTGCCAGAGATAAGACATTTAGGGATACTTTTTAATGGTTATATATGTTAAGTCTTATATTACACTTAGCACAAGTATGACAAATTATCTAAAAATTGACTCCTAGATTAAGAGAGTTAATTCAACTCTAGAGTATATATTCAAAATATAAGTAAGGTAAATGTCTAGACTCTAGAGGTTGAGGACATAGATGCACAAAATAGAAACTATCTAGTATGATTGCATTTCCATGGAGTTTGTGGGAAATAATAAGAAGAAGCATGCAACATTGAAGTCATGCTCCATTTTTGCTAATGTATATGAAGGTCCACTTAGAGCACCTTTAGCAACATGTTTGCAAAATGACAAGGTTCATTCTCCTTGGGAGCACTTAGAGAACATGAACACGTCAAACATTCGCATTTGCGAAAGCTAGTATTAATATGTTTGCAAAATGAGAAGGCTTAATCTCCTTGGGAGTACCTAGAGAACATGAATAGGTCTAACATTATCATTTGCAAAAGCTAGTAGTATTAACATATTGTAAGAAAGGTCAAGACTTTATGCAACCTCTAAGATAAGAAAATTCTAAGATAAGAAAATCTTGTCAAGTTATTAATTCGGAATTGTTAGCCAAATTGCACCTAGTTTTCTTGATGAAAACGGTATGATCATGATCCCAACCCAATTATTATAGACTTCCAATGCACTCCATATCAAGGTTATGTGGATTCTTATCATGGTTCTGCAAGTGCATTTTCATATTCTTGAGATCATCTTATGGATATCTTTAATTTGTGTGTCATTGGTTGTTCTTTTGGCTATGTGTTTTGGACCGTTTGTCCTCAAGATTCTTCACTAGCATGCTTCCATTGTCATGGTCTCAACAATTTGACATACTTCACCATATCATTCTCACTTTAAGAGCTAGTTTTCAAATGAATGCAAACGTTAGAACTGGCCTAATGAGCTATTTGTGATTAATGGAAAATGTAATTTCCAAAAATTGACTTAGCTTAATATCAATGATCCAACATTTAGAAAGCCTTGCATCTATTTTCTCTTTGGGTTTTCAAGTTTTTGACGAAGCCTTGGAAATGATGTACAAACCAAATACTCACATTTTCCATAGTCTAACGGATATCATAAGTGTTCCTTAAATGATGGCATACCAAGCAATGCTGTTATAGATTTATTTTATGATATTTAGTAACCAAGTGTTAAAACAATATAAAAATCTTTATTCAAGTTTTTGCCATTTGGTTATAAATGCTACTAGCGTGAATCATAATTGTTGATGTTTCAATTTAGTAATCTTAGTAGAGTTGCTACAAGAATAAAAACCTTCTCTAACAATGATGGCATTTGGTAGATATGTCCATCAAGTAGTTTGGTGAAGCCTTGCAAATAATGTGCACATAAAATCCTTACCTTTTGCATAGTTTAAGGGATATAGCAAAGGTCCCTTAAAGGATAGTACACTAAGCAATGCTGTCATATATCCATTTTATTATTTTTAGTAACCAAGTGTTAAAACAATATACAAATTTATATTCAAGTTTTAACCATTTTGTTACAAATGCTAGCATGAATCATAAATTTTGGCTTTTCAATCCGCTAGACTTGATAAAGTGGCTACAATAATAAATCTTCTCTAATAATGATATCACTTGGTAGATATGTTCATCAATAAGTGTAGTCAAGTTGTTGTCCTTCACTTGGTATTATAAAGAGGGCCATGAAGGAGGGATGACTATTAATCATATAGGATGCTAGAATTTCACGGTAGAGGACTTAATTATGTGATTAGTTGGATAAAAGAGTATGCATTACATAATTGAGGTTTGCTTGATTTATTAGTGGCATATACCACATTCCACACTATGGTCTTTATTATACAAAGTGGTTTGAAGCTTTTCCAAATATAATTAAAATACATGTCTCCTCTAATGCTTTTGCCACATAGGACATGCCAAACAATACATTTAATTATTTATATCAATTATATTTAATGCATATCCTTTGTTGGATTGAATTTAAAATCTTGTACAATTGTTGAGGAAAAAATGTGAATAACTATGTTCTTATTAAAGGTTTTGATTGTAATTGCTATGCTTTGTATACAACAAGTCCCAAGGCTTTGATTGTAGTTGCTATGCTTTGTTATACAACAAGTTCCAAGGCTAATTACCCCATTGATGCAAGAGTTTCAAAGCATATTCCAATTATAAGGCCTTCTTAGGGTCATAAGGAAGGCATGCTATGTTGTTAATTATATATGCACATGTGGACTTCAAATACACATCAAATGCATAATGAATACATCATTTGTTGGAAATGCACTCTCGAGACATTTGGCATGCCTAACATACTCAAGGAGGGTCAATCAAGATTATCTAGGATGGTATGTGGTTCCACTTATAAAGAAGTACTAGTTGGCTTGGCCCATGTTGTAGACTAAGCTTGCTAATTGTGCTTTGCACAATTGGTGTCATTGCAAAGCTCATGAGGCCTCTCTCACATATTACAATCTTTTGTAGCTACAAAAGTATAAATTAGGTATTTAGACTTTAGAGATAATACTTTTCATAGAAAAGGGTGTTTGAATGTTGGGGGGGGGGGGGGGGGGGGTTACATGAGGGGGTTTATCCTTTTTTGAATTATATGGAGGGGGTTTGAAAATGCCCCTCAAATAGTGATTTGTAGGGATTTCATGTGTTGATCTCTTAAGGAAAATGAAGAACCAACCCAACACTTTATCATAGAGCTACAAATCTTACAAACAAAGCCACATTTAAGTATGTAATACCCAAATGCTATTGTGTAACTGTTGACCATTAAGTAAGTGAATTTACAAAGAATATGCAATTAACATAATAATGTAAAGAGGCCACTTATTTTATGAGATACACTATAGCATGTAACAAAACAAGGTTTGTAGTTGTGTAGACGGTAGTAAGATCTTACAATATCATCTTCATGCCCATGGTGAGGTGTTATGACATCATCTTAGTACAATTGTGTCAATGTACAAGAGCATCATGCTAATTTCGTATACCCAAATCAACACCCAAATCTTTGAACAAGTATGACCGTATAAGATTTCACAAAGAAAGAAGCTAAAGAGGTAGATTTCTTCACATATAACCGAAGGCATAATTTTAAAAACAATAAGGAGGACACAAGTAAGGTACCATGGAGAGCATGCCTCACTATCTCATCTCAAGGCTATGTGTGCTCAAACAATGACTTTTTCCTCACTATGATGACCATCAACTCTCTTGTAACATAAACATCATGTGATTTTTCAACGGTTCCATTAATTGATATTTTATCCATGCGATTTGATAGTTTGATAATGAGCTTCTCTTGGGCGCCCCAAGTTAGATCCACCAAACGAGAAATGGAACATTGCATAGAGCTCCTTCAACCCTTACAATGATTGCTTGTTGTGTACAAGGGGATATCTGTAATTTGGTCCTCGCATTGTATGGACATTGTAGGTCATAGAGGATGGAGGCTAGGGTGCTACTCTAAAGTTAAACCATATAAGACCCATTAGACGCTTGAAAAGTGTGTGCTTACCACCACTTTACACCACAACATGTAAAAAAGAGTTAGTGGGCGCCGCTGACAACTTTGGGTAGAGAGAGGTGGCTATTCAAAAAAAAGGTTCACACGTGGGTGGTGGTCACTCATAAATATGTACATCCATCATGTGGGTTCAATACAATGGATTTTTAAATTTTCTCTTTCAAGCTCTTTGTACATATGGCAATATTCAAAGATTGAATAGGAAGATGGTGTATTTTATTTATGATAAATTTACAGGCAAAGGATTTTTAAAATAGGTCTTGAACCCATGTGATAGTAAGGATTTATATATAGAGAATCCCTTGAGGTTATCACAAGTGGCAAGATGCGAGCAAGATAGGGGTGTGCAACTACAAACTTAGTAAAATGAGGGCCTGTGCACGACACTATACCAATTCTATTATTGTGAAAAGAAGATGGGATGTGGAAAGCTCCATGCTCGGCACATGGCCCTTAGTGTGTGTGTGCGTGTGCGGTGTGAGTGGGTGGGCGGAAGGGCCATGGGGTGTGTGTGCCACATGTAGTGTGCAAGCACACACGATTGAAGATGTGGGGTTAGTGTGATGGTAATGAGTTTAGTGGAGCAAATCAAAGGGTGTTTTGTTTGGACTTTGGTTTTGATATGGGTGTTGGGTTTTGTGTTGGTGGGTAGGGGAAGGTTCGTCCATCCATCCATCCATCCATCCATCATCCATCATATTTACAACTCGGGGGCCGATATGGATACCAGGCGTTGGCGCACCGCGCTCTACTCCAACTGTCAACAGCTGTCTTCAGCTTATTAGCCTTTTAATTTTATTTACTATTTAAAAAAAAAGATGAATGAATGATAGATAGACCTTTTGACTACCGCCCAAAAGAAAAGCCCTTCTCTCTCTCTCGGGCCTCGGCTATCTAATTTTATTATCCCCAACAAAAGACAAGCCACAGACATACCTGCTCCGACACACACGGTTTCCCTTTGAATTCTCTCTCTCTCTCTCTGTCTCTCTCTCTCAAATCACTCTCTCGAGTCTCCGGTCTCTGCCTGCCATCAGCTATATCAGCTGATTGTGCGTTGAAAATATGCAGAAAATTGATTGCAGAAAAGAGGGGCTTGAGCCTTGTATGCTTTTAGATGATCGCCCCATTTCAAATTTGACGGCAGCGTTGGTTCAACAGCCGCTCGCGAGCCCCAGTGTCGTTTAGAGCCCCCCCGCCCCCCGCCCCGCTCCCCCCCCGCCCATACTGGATTATATATGTCAACCCTGCTAACCCAGTTCCTCTGATATAATCCAGTCAACAGAATCTTTGCTTGCTTGCTTGCTTGCCTCTCAGCTTGGATATTACTATTAGCTGACCTTGAGACAGACACCCTTCAGCTAGCCAGTTTTGCAAGTGAATTTTCTCCATTTGATTATATGCCAGGTCGTTAAGCTTAGCAGTTCAATGGACTAATTATTGGATTTAGCACGTGGCTGCCTTTCTTTGGACCACCATTCATTGCCCTAAAGACCTGGTACTACAGACGAGGACGTTTTGAACCCGTCTCTCTAATAATCCAGCTTCATCATCAGCTCCCGGATCAGCAAACAGAATCATTCTGGATAGACTAGACTTCTAGTCTTTGTTATGTGATTTTGGTTTTTATTAATGTAAGAAGCTCCGAAGCAATCAGAGCAGGCCAGTGCATCGGATTGTGTGCATACATCTTGGGGGTGTAATTAGGGCATGGCAGAACCTCCTCCTGCTACTAATCCACAGTCGATCAAGGGAGAGCAATCATATGGGGATGATGAGATAGAGAGGGCCTTTTGGGCTTCTGTAGCATCAACACAAGCAGAATCATCATCAAACCCTAGCAGCAGTACTAGAAGTAATATCATGCTGCAAGCTCCACAGTTTAGTACCTCCATGAATATGCCTCCATCTGCTCATGTTTCAACTACATCTCCCCTGTGGAGCAGTATGCTTACACAGGATCCCTACCATGTACAGCAGCCATATCCTTCCTATTTGCCTCCTATGACACCATCTCAATACCTCCTAGAGCCTCCTGCCACTCCTTTCATCCCATGGCAAAGTATGGACATTGAACCGCAGTTCGATCAGCATCAATATGCTGCGGGCGCAGGCACCTGCGGCAGCATAGCCATGCACTTTCCCCACGTCAGCCTAGAAGCTACTGGCAATATGGAATCGGTCATGGCAGCGGTGTCACAGTCTGCGGCCTCAGACTATTCATATCTGTCAACAGCAATGGGGTCTTCATATGGCTATGGTGGATCAAGTACTACTTTCCATGATCATCCTCGGCGGCAGCAACAACAGCAACATCAACTGCATCATCATCCGAAAGATGAGCCCTCCACTTCAGGATTAGGTCAAGACCATGGCCTCATGTCCTCTTCTTCAACCGGCCACCGTGCCTATGGGTCCAGGACAAGTGCTATGGAGGAGCAGCTGCCATCTTCTTCTTCTTCTCCTGTCCTATTGGATGAGCCTTCTCCAAGCATAGCGACTGCTGCAGAAGCCACCTCGTCCATATCTTCTTCCTCGAGCGAGGACGAATCCATCAAAGCTGCAGCTGGAGGGAGCTCATCACAAGCTATAGATTACCAGAGAAGCAGCTCTGCATCAGATCAGAAAGCCCAGGAAGCTTCTTCACCGGACAAGGCCGAGCCAGGCAAAAAACAGTAAGACTAATTACCATCATAATTATAATCTCGGTTACCATTAGATCTGCGAAGTTAAATAATCAAATATCATCTTCATCATCAAAGGATCTGGGCGATTAGTAATAACCGAATCAGTACACTATTTGCCGGTTAATCGAGGTCAATCGATAATGGCTATTGTTGATCAATCCGCTTTAATTATGAAAGGCGATAATCGATCATGTTAGGGTAATTTTGTTATGATTGATCGGTCTGTTTATAATTATCTCTTAAAATTCGATAATCGCATTAGGGTAATCGTGTTGCGTAGCCCCATGGAATTCCTAAATTAGTTAGCTTGCCATAGAAGTTTGGGATAAATTATTATTCGTTTTTGGGCGTTCGCGGAGAAACTTAAATTATGTTTTCTCGTCGTGCATGCGCAAGCAAACGCGTAGACGCGGCATTGACCATAAACTAAGGCTGAATATGAAGATCCCGACCTCCCAAACTCAGATGGGATTAATCATCATCTCAACGTTCTAGACAATGACTAGATTAATCAAAATCAAAGGGATTACTCATAATCGTTAAGGTTTAGACGATAAGTAGATTAGGCTAATATCAGGCAAAACTGTATACTAAACGTCCTTGCAGGCCCGCCTGGACTCGCCGACCAAGTATTCAAATGGGTTAATAACCACTCATAATCAGAATGAAAACGAATATATTTTTCACTCATATTGAATGATTAGGACTGATGATCAAAGGGAACCGGATCATATTCCTATAATGTCGATGATCACATCGATGATTGTTATTTGGGTAGGGCGATGATATAATCTTTGATTGCTTTTGCAGAGGCAAGCAACCTCGCAAGAAAGGTCAGAAGCGCAATCGGCAGCCCCGGATCGCTCTCGTGACCAAGAGTGAAGTGGAGCATCTCGAAGACGGATTCCGATGGCGCAAATATGGCCAGAAGGCTGTCAAGAATAGCCCTTATCCGAGGTGGGTCTCCTACTTCCTTTGGTTTCTAATAGCATTAAGGTCTTTCACTAGTGTAAGCGTTAATTACAATCATTAATTAGAATGTAATCCTCAGGACCTATTTTTCCCTACACCAAAGTATTGCCACAACGTCTCTTTTGTCAATACCCCTTATACCAAATTCTTCATCAACAAAATTACACCAAATCATACCATTGTAACCATCAACAAAACCTTTCGTTACTAGTATGTGATCTCAACAATATTAGGACATGACTTGTTTGTACCACTTCCAAGAGCATACTATCTTCACTAACACATAACATTGGTATTATGAAGAGGTCAAATATTGTTCAATAGATCTTCTTATTGTGTTGAATGCTCACACACACACCTTTGTATGTAATGAGCATTGTATTCATATCTAGTCTTGAATCTAATGATCAATTGTCTTTATCTTCTCTTTATTATTTGTAGGAGCTACTATCGATGCACAAACAGCAAGTGTTTGGTCAAAAAGAGGGTAGAGCGGTCTTCAGAGGATCCAAGCATGGTGATCACCACATATGAAGGCCAACACAACCATCATAGCCCCGCAGTTCTTCGTGGTGCTGTAGAGAGCCAATATGCTGCTTTTGCTTCAACACCTTTCTCTTTCCCACCACTCCAAATGCCTATACAACTACCAAGGAGCAGTTATGACTTGGCTATGCAATTGCAATCCCAAGATCCATTGTCTTCCTCAATGCAACTTAATGTTGGTGCTGCTCCACAAGAGTATAATGTAGATGCTATTGAACGACATGCTTCGCAGCTTACACCTCAACTCACAAGTGGCAGTTCTAGGCCATTAGAATCCTTCGATCTTGCTGATCAAGGATTGCTTGAAGATATGCTTCCTCTAGGTGTGCGAAAGGCTCCTCAATAGTTAAGTTCAAAATCACCTTAAGTTATAGAAACTTTTGCTTGATATATTCATGTCAATGATATAGGGAAGTGGTGGTTAGTACTTTAACCTCAAATTTTATATACAAAGGCTAGCCACTAAAGTTACTTGTTAAGCATAGCCACTTCAAAGAAAAACAAATTCCCATCCTCTCTATAGTCTAGAAAAGAGTCTGTGGGGTAACATAAAATTGAGTGACAGAGAGAGTATGTTAAACCTTTGCATTAGGCTTAGGCTTTAGGGGATTTTTTAACGAAGACATGATCTCCCCATAAGGATCAACCATTTTCACCATCATTCCTAATATGAAAGCTATTTCAACTTACGTCTTTGTATTGATGTTTATGCCCCTCAGTTCATGTATATATTGAGGTTTACCCTAACCTATACAATATTGAGTCATTCATTTAGAATAACACAAGGAAGAAGAACACATCCTCAAATTTTTCCTTTGTATTTTTATGTGAGAATCGACAATAGGCTTTGTCTTCCAAGGCTCTAAATCTCTTGATTTGTTTTCTTAAGGGAATGTGCATAGAATATCTAAGCCTATAGGAAAATTTTTTATTGTTGTTTCTTAACAATTGAATGCTACAAAGGTAGGGGCCACTTTGTCAAAGTAAGCTAAGAAGTAAAACTATGAGTGGTCTCTCACAACCTTGGTAATAGTATGATCAGTTGTTTTGTCTCTAACCATTAATGGATGTAGTTTTGTATCTATTCATAGAAGGTCGTGATTGGACATTATTTGCAGATATCTAGACATTTTTCTCAAATTTTCCAAGCAATATAGGGCTTTAAAAAGACTAAATCATTGAGTAGTATTTAGGAGCACCTAGCACCATCTCACCTAATCTAACTCTTTTTCCTCCTTGGGAACAAAGGAATATAGATGCAATTTGCACCATTTTTACTAGTGCATTTGATTCTATTTTCACTCTGAATATTCAACACACATCCAAAGACAGCTTGGTTTTGGACATTTTGAGAATTGACTAATATGAAACACATACTAGACCAAGATTCAACACCAGGATAATCAACATATGATAGAAAACACATTCGAAGGAGAAGACATAACAACTTCAACCTAGAAATAAATTCCCACACTTTCTGTGGTTTGAAAAATAGTTTTTGGGGTAACAAAGGACTTAGTAAACATGATTGGGTGACCTAGAGAGTTTGTTTAAACCTTTGCAAAATAGACTAAACTCTTAGGAGATTTTTAAAGGACAACCTAATCTCCCCATAATTATAAGCCATGTTGACTATCATTGGGTATGGAAATGATCTTATTGTAGGTCTTTGTATTGATGTTTATGCCTTTGAATCATTTGTACATGAAGGGTTTTCTAACCTACACAATATTGAACTATATATTGATTTGGGAAAACACAAGGTACAAGAGCATGTCTGCCATTCTTTCCATTATTATGCGAAAGTCAACGATATGCTTTATGTTAAAGTCTTTGAATCTTTTGATTGGTTTTTCTTTACAACAAAATCTACATAAATTACCTAAGCATATATCCAATTTAATCAATGAGCATTACTCCTAATGCCATCACATCTAATGCGACTCTTATTCCTTATTGGAAATGAAGAAATATAGATGAAATCTACACCCTTTCTCTAGTGCATATAATTATGCTCTGATTCTAGTTCAACGCATATCTAAAGCTAGCATGGCTTGAGTCAAATTGAGAAATCAATATGAGACATGAAATTAGACTAGGATTCAACACCTAGATGATCAACTTTGAGCAGAAAAGTAGTGCAGACCTATCCTACGTGGATCAAGAATCTTAAGGATCAACCATAGTGATCAAGAACTAATGACCATAGAGTAGGTGGAATTTAGTGCCATGTTGCCAGAGAAGGAGATGCGACTAAAGAGTCATGATGGAAGAAATGGTAGAGATCCTACATTCATCGATAAAAAGTGAAGATAAACATGAGAAGAAGGATGAAAAGAAGAGATTCACATGAAAGTGCCATGACTAAGAGATGGAAAGAAGAGGTGCAAAGTGCCATTACTATAGAAAGAATGGCCTCATGGTGAAGGTATGCTCTACTTGCTCCATTAATACCTATACTTTCAAAATGTAGAACTATTTATGTTACTAAAACCTCACTTCGCTTTTGGTTGTCCATAATGAATTTGATACATAAGGCTACTCTTGGTCTGCATCCATAACTACTACTCTAAAGGTATTGTTCATAGGCCTTTAGGCTCTTATACAAAGCCATTCCAAGTAAGACAAAAAGATTGCAATATCTTCTAAGATTAGCCACTATGTTATCCTTTATGATTAGTCTAGTGTGGCATTCAATTTTTGACTATTGTTAGCCATTTGGCTTTTTTCTTGGAGAAGAGACCCCATGCCAACACTCAATTGTGGAGAAATTGTGAGTCTTATCTAGTCAAAGTTATTGATCTGAAAACAAGGGGATGTCAAATGGAAAAGAACCAAAGTATCATACTTTGTTTTTTCAATATGTTTTTTTATTAAAATGAAGTATAAAAGTACTTGGTTGTTGTGATCTACACCTTTTTGAAAGCATATCATGCCTTTGCTTTTGCCTAATCTTTACAATTGCCTATTGTTCTTTTTAATTTAAAGTTTAAGATATCATTTGCCAATCAATCATGCCTCTTCAAGCTTATGACCCCATTCTTAGCATTAGAACTTAAAATTAAGGCTTAAATCTTATTAATAAATCTCTTTCAACATCACTATTGATATAAAATATTAATGAATCTATTTCAACATCACTATTGATATAAAATATTGATAACCATTTCTTATGGCAATCTATTTTGATAAAATAGTGGTAAAAATATTAGCACTATAGAGTCTTCTACCAAAGGCAAGGACCCCATAAACACTACTAACTTGAGTTCGAGGTATTCTTAGTGATTAAGGCTTGTTCCTCAACTTAGAAGTTAGAGGTGAATGACTCTTAGGTGCTACATAATGGAGCTTTCCATCACATGACTAATAATTAAGAGTGGTACAATTGAGATACTTTGAGTGCACCTTAAAAAATGTGAGTATACCACATGTAATCAATCAAGTAATTCTTTTATTTGACAAAATTTGGATAATTTTATAGGATCACATTCGAAAAGATGGGGGAGAGAGAGGAAGCTTGAACACTTGCAAGATACACAATACGTAGAGGATGCACACAAGATAGGAAGCTAAAAACCCTAGTCTTTTTTCATCATCTTCTTCTCCACTATAATAGTCTACCAATAGAATAAGAGAGAGTACAACATACATAATATACAAGTGATCCATAGTGTAAACATGCTAAGTAGAAAGGTGACTAAATAGATATCCCATAACTCAAGTAGGTGAACTAATTGATGTCAGCTATATAAAGTGTCACTTGAATGATATGCCAATGCAAGTATCAACTCCGTTAATGATATGAATGTGAAAACTTTCATCCATGCACATGAGTATGAGCTTGACATCTCAACACTCCCCCCCAAGCTCAAATCCATGACCTATACTCCTAGTAAGCTTCAAAATCATCGAAGCTTTTATGTTGCTGTAGCCTTGGTGAAAATATCAGCACAACAACGTGCTTCTCTATGCTCACATATATGATATCAATGTCACCTGCCAAGATCCACTCTCTCTAATGAAACAATAATGAACACATGTGTTTTGTGCATGCATGAAACACTAGGTTCCTAGCCAACTGTATGCTACTCATGTTACAATAAATGACAAGTCTCATATCTATATATATTCCCAAATCATCAAGTAGCTTTCACATCCAAGCTACCTCACATGCTACCATAGCAATACCCTTATCCTCTGCCTCTGTACTCGATAATGCAACAGTGGGCTATTTCTTATTGCTCAAAGTCACAACCTCACTTCCAAAGGAAAAAACATAGCCACTAGTGGACTTCCTATCATGTACACTACCTGCCCAATCTGCATTAGTATAACTAAATAACTACACCCACTAAAACCTCATAAAAGATACCATAATCCAATGTGGCCCCTTGTTATTATAAGATATGTCTCATACTATCCAATTGAGGCTTACAAGGCACTTGTATAAACTAACTCTCCAAGCCAACTATGTAGTTGCAATCTGGCTTGGCAATAGTGGTAAAGATAAAACTTTCCATCCTCTTCATGTACATCACGGGATCCACATCAGCACTTAGCTTAATAGTTTGATCCAATATGGTACTGAGATTATCTTGCAATCATCCATACCATACTTTGTCAACATATTCAAGATGTATTACCTTTGCGAGAGCCATATCCCCTTAGATGTCATTATCACCTCAATGCCAAGGAAGTACTTTAGCTCTCCCAGATATTTCATATAAAAATTTTGCTTGAGAAGGTTCTTTACATGCTCCATCTCCTACACATGATCACCCCCAACAATCAAATTACCCACATGCAAGTAATCACAACAATACCCTATCACTCTAACTCCCAAAAAGTGAGTGATCTACATTTTCAACATGAAAACCAATAGAGGCAAGATATTGTGCTACCTTGTCATGCTGTGCTCTTGGTGACTATTTTAATCCATACAAGTCTATACTCATAATCAAGATGAACCATACTCTCATAACCCTATGCCTACTCCATGTGCACTTCTTCTTGCAACTCACCATCCAAGAATTCATTCTTTATATCCATATGATGCAAAACCCAAGTTCCTTTTGTTGCAGTCACTGCAATGACATCTCTTACAATTTCCATCTTTGGCACTTTAGCAAATGTCTCCTCATAATCAATTTCAAAAGTCTATGCATAACCTTTGGCAACCAATCTCACTTTATACCTACTCATACTTCCATCTATACTATGTTTTACTTTGCAAACCCACTTGCAACCTATAGCTTTCTTTCCCTTAGGCAATGGTACTAAATTCCAAGTTTGATTTATATCCAATGCAGTCATTTCTTCATCCATGGATGTCTCCCAATGAACATGACCAATATATAAAACAAGTAGGCTCAATTGATTTTATAACCTTTGCCATATATACATAATGGTGAACAACATAACCATCATAATATGTCAACCTGTTTATGGGGAGTTTATGGGATACATTACTTTTGTTGACTTGCATACTTGCGGAGCACTTTATGATTCCTTTAGGTTAGCCTTGGTTTTCCTTACACCAAGTGTACAAGCAATCAAAATACCAATCTCCTCATCCATACTTTGATCTAAGCTATCAGAATCACCATCTACATGTGGATAGCCTACAGAAACATCTGGCCTACCAAGTGAATTAACCACTTCTTCTTTTGCCTTGCATGATGCATTTTCTAAACTTGTAGGAGTGCTATTCACATGTAACTTGCCACTCCATGGTCTCTCCTAGAAGAGGACTCTTTTGGCCACTCAATGTTTTTGAATTTGGATCCACATTTTCTACTATCCCCTTTTCTTTTATATAATCTACAACAATCTATGTTTCAACACCATACTAGCGGGTCATCTCATCAAACACAACATCTTTGCTCACCTATAACTTGTGTATAACTAGATTATAACACATGTAACCTTTTGCTTAAGGGAATAGCCAACAAATACACATGTTTCAACTTTTGGATCCAACTTCTATCTTAGCTCATCAGGAATATGTATATATACAATACATCAAAATACTTCAATATATGACAAATCTAGTTTCTTGCTAGGAAATTTCTCCTCTAGTGTCACATCATGTGATGTAATAATGGAAGTCCTGTTCATAATATACACATCTATAGAGACATCTTTAGCCCAATAATAATAAGGCATGTTCTTTTCATCCATCAAGGCTTATGCAATTCCTGCAATGTGTCTATTCTTCCTTTCAGCAATACTATTCTATTGCAGAGTGTACCTACATGTAAACTACCTCTAAATTCCATGCTACTTCAAAAAATTACTAAATTCATTGGAGAAGTATTCTCCCTCTCCATCTTTCCTCAGGCACTTAATCACATAACTATTTGTTTCTCAACAAGATTTTTAAAATCCTAAAAGTGAGAGAATACCTCACTTTTCTCCTTCATGAAGTACACACATATCTTCCTTATACGATCATCAATAAAGGTTATATAATACTTACATCTAGCCATTGATGTAATATTTGTAGGACCCCATACATACAAATGCACAACATTAAGTTAAATTCCTACTTATACATTTATTATGAGGAAATGCATACCTTGTCTATTTTCCAAATTGGCATGCTTCACACACTTTCTGTATATTAACTACTTTACACTTAGGCAAGCCTATCACAATTTCATGTGATTGTATATTCTTCAATTGTTGCACCCTTACATGGCCAATACTTTTATGCAAAATGTCAATACTAGCTATAAATCCTACACTTTGTGCAAACATAGTAGCCTTAAGATCAAGTAATTTACATCCAAGATAAAAATTCTTCCCACATGCTTGCCTTTTGCAACCAATTTATATCCATTTTTGAAATCTTCTACAAAGCAACCATTTTGATTGAACTTTACTTGCAATGCTTGCTTAGCCATTTTCCCCATAGAAACTAAGTTCTTTGTGATATTAGGCACATGCAGCACATCAAACAAGCACTTAACTTTTCCATTCTACATAGACAATGGGGCACTTCCAATATGAGCAATAGGATGCATTGTATTATCACTTCTTTCTACAAAACCAAGCATTTGAAGTTTTTTCATTTCTCTAAGCTATTCTCCATGAGACATCATATGATTAGAGGCACATGAATCCACATACCATGCATCATTAGTCATTACTACCGATACATTTGCATTTATTACATTCATCATATACTACATGACAAATAACTTCTCATTATCAACTTGATTAATGGTAGGTGCATAATTATTATGTTGTCTTCTCCTATTTTAGTTATTTCAACCTCTTCTCTTTTTTGGATAGTCAGATTATGAAATATGAATTTTCAAACCATAATTATAGCATTTGTTGTTATCATAACGTTCATTCTATCTTTCACGCCCCTTATAACTCCCCTTGCCTCAAGCCTAGCCTCTACCACTTGTATGTTACTGCTCTCATGAGTCATAAGATCACCCTTGATTTTGTCCATAGTAGCCACCACTATGGCCTCTACTACCATGAACTTTATCTCTACTTGTGTTAGAGTAGAGCATCTATTTTGAATTGTTCTTGCTTTTTGATGAAGATGTGGCAAGGCCCAAGTTTTTCTCTTCTAATATAAATATAAATATTAGATTTGTAAAATTAGGAATGGTGTCTCTTGTGTTGACAGAGGTTCAGACTACTTGTACTCATTGTCCAAGCCATCCAAGTATATAGCCACTACATCATCAATATCAACCTACACTTTAATATACCCAATAGCTTCAACAATGCTCTTAATCTTGAATGCATAGTTGTTAATAGATAGATTTCCATGTTGGACATTGTTTAACTCAAACTTTAATTGCAAATTTTTAGCTTTGGTATTTGTATCAAACTGATTAACTAGGTTATTCCATGCTTCTGCTTGATTATTTGCATCTTATATATTCCCAATCATGTTGTTTGAAACACTAATAGAAAGATAATACATAATTTTTTGAGTACCTTGGTTCCATTTCTTTAATGCCTTGGCCTACTCAGGCATGGAATTTTCCTCCAATAACTTTGGAGTCTTAGCATTATCTCCTTCAATATAGTCCCAATAATATTTACCCATAAAGAAATTGATCAATCTAAAATTCTAACCCTGGAAGTTATGCTCATCAACCTTGTCATTGAAAATTTGATTAGATCTATTAGACATTGTGTAGTAGAACCCACAAATATGCTTTTAGCAATAACCTGCTAATTTTGATAAAGTACTGTACATACTAAACTCATTATATAAGCATATCCTAATAAGCAATACATATAATGTATGATAGTATCCAAATACTATCCACCACACCCAACATTTGTAACCTATTTGTGAAATGACGAGGTTTGGAGACTTCATATACCTTACCAGATTCCCATGAACAATCTCTAACTCTCGAACGGGGACCAAAATGCACTTGAAATGAAAATGAAACCACATAGATGGAGAACATAGGTCTATTACACTCCCTTAAGCACTCTAAGCTCACAAAGACAACTTGTTAATCAGAGATCATATGAGAGAGATTTCCACAGGTGTACTCCACAATAGGGTTTCCTTGTACACTCATGTGCTTGCATCTCATAATTCCTTGCTTGACGCCGATATGATACCATGAAAAGATGGGGGGGAGAGAGGGATCTTGAGCTCTTATAAGGCACACAACACAAAGAGAATGCACATAAGATAGAAAGCTAAAAAACCTAGTGTTTCTTCTTCTTGTTCTCCACTATAATAGTCTACTAAGAAAATAAGATAGAGTACAACATACATAACATACAAGTGGTCCATAGTGTGAACATGCTAAGTAAAAAGAATACTAGATAGACATCCTGTAACTTGATGTCGGGGAAATGCATGCTCAATGGCCAGAAAATGTGGGGTCTTGTGAAGCAAGCACAACAAGTAGGAAGCTAGCACTCGCACACATAAGGGTTTCGCTCCTAAGAATCATGTGCAATACACAGACTAAGGGAATTGGGTAAGAGACACATTCAAGAGTCTCCTAGGTAGCACTTTCTAAACTTCAGTCAACTTACGGAAGCTGAGTGATACATTCCTTGAAGTATATTCTTGTTAACACACAAAATTCAACTTGTTGACTTTATCACATCAAGGATGGGGAGTTAGATGACTCTTTGTAGCACATGTAGCTCATTTGATGTTAATCTTGTGAGAGCGGAGATTTGAGCCCGGGATGTGCCTAAAATTTGCCAAAAAATCTAGAATTTAGGGGAAAAATATTTAATATTGAAGGCGGCGGCTCCAGCTAGGATGATTTTAAGCACCAAGTGAAAGACGGCTTTTAAAAGGCGCCTCAGCGACACTTGTGGATTTTTGATAATTTTTTCGACTACCGTGTGGGACGTCAGAAGTTTCCAGTCAATGCGGGATGTCAAGTTAGATGCCTAGGATTTTTCAGAGCTCGAATCGGATGCAGGACAGGGAAATGGCCAAGAATCGATCAAGATTCGAAGAGGTGGACAAGTTTGTGACCAAAAGGGGGGGTGCCTTTTGGAGCCTTGAGCCCCCCTCTCTAATTTTTGATGAACCAAGATGAAAAAATGTGATGCAAGCGTGGAGAAAAACATGGAGATATGGCGCCAGGATGTGCCGAAAAATGCGCTTCATTCTCTCTCATGATGATTTGCAGGCTGAATGTAAGCCATGGAACTGATCTTGGGGGCCAACTTCTCCCTCTTGGTGGATGCTATCACCGCCCTTCGCTCATGGAATGATGGACTGAATGAAGAGAACTAGATCTAGTCTTTCTCTCTCCTCCCTCTCTCTCTTCTCTATGGGCTGTTCATGTGTATTCTCTTGAAAGAGGAAGAATGAAGAAAGTGATTATGAAGATTGATGGAGATGCTGAAGATTGAAGTATAGCATTGGATTGGGAGCAATGGAGGCTCTATCTGCTGATTATGCAATCATTCAAGGCGTCTCGGGTTACGTAAAACCATGGTATGATCATTTTTATGAATAAAATGAAGGATTTTTTACAGTTTATGATGATAATTATGTTCTTATTGGATGAAAATTTGTTTGTGGGCTGTTTGCATTATGAGTAATTGTTGTGTATCAGAAAATCTTGGTTTTGTAATGATTTACATGCTTTATTTAATTCCCGTAAACTCGAAATGAGGTTTTTAAGTGGCAAAATGGTGTTTTTTTCCGTTTCGGGTGGGGGAAAGGTGTTTCCATGGGGGGAATATGGAAGAGAAATTAAATGTTAGTGTGATAAAGTGATTGGAGTAAAAAAAACCAGAAAATAGCCTATTTAATTGCCAAATAAATCAAGAAAATTGAAAAAATAAGCGAAAAAATAGAAATACGTCTTGAAAAAATAAGAAAAAATATAAGAATTGTTTGTGAATGTGTGGTAGTGGTAAAGAATGAGGTTTAGCCTCAGTTTGCCCTATCTCTTTGTTAAAATTTGTGTTTTATTGCTTTTTCTACATCAAAATATGACAAAATGAACCTCTACACCTGTGCAACGAAAGCAATACCTAAACGTAGGGGGTTGGGATGTTTGAATGATGTGATTTGCGTGCTGATTGTTGTTGATTTCCTGATGCACACCATGACATAGAGTTCGTGTGTGTTTATTAAGAGGCTAGTAGCACGAGTATTATCTCGGTGCTATCCTTTCATCGACGCAACAGATTAGGGAATAAGCATGGAAAAGCATGTTTATGCACTAAGCATGTTGCTGATTTTAAAATGATGTTTGAGCACTTTAGAATCATTCACCTTTACATGTGCATGAAACCATGGTATCAGAATAAATAAAACCCTGGATTCATAGCACCGGTTTTCAATGACAATGACCCACGTTGAGTGTGGAAAGGCATCCTAAGCCGTAGGATAGACGTTCGTTTCTTGTGGGATTATTTAGAGAGAAAACATGGTATAACTCCTGGATTATTTTCAAAATGAAGAATGGAGTTTGTTCGTTTGTTTTATATGTTGAGCAGCACATCAAGGGGCTAATCCCTGCGATGTAGGAGAGCTGCAGTGGGGCCGCGGTGTTTCTACCGAGAGGTTGCCTCCCATGTGTGTGATTACTGTGGCATTGCCAATGTGTAAGGGTTCTCCCTCTAAGGAGTTTATAGAAAGGGAAAGGTTGGACTACAAAACTATAAAACTATAAACGCATAGATTAGGCTTTAGGGCAGTTCGTCCTTTAGCAGTGGATAGACGCTCCTGGTCCGCGAGGCCGTGAGGGTGTGTTTGTCTGTTATGAGTATGAGGTCTGGCTAGTGCCATAGCCAGTGCCAACCCATTTCAGGTCCCATCATCTTGCCACTTTCAACATGAACTTTGTAAGCCAATATTCTCATGGGATGCTCTAGTTGTCCATGTAAGAGAATACAGCTACATGATCCCTTAAGCTTTCACCAAAAGTAGAAAAATAGCTATGGCCTAAACTATCAAGCCTCTACACATATTGCCTTCAATTAGAATGCTACACATTCTTGATTGATGCGCTTTTACTATCCCTTTAACTCAGCACTTAGCCCTCCATAATATTGTTGTCACCTTGAAACCATTCTCCATATCTCAGCATAATTCTTTGATATATGGCATGCTTGAGGGACTTTGAATTTCTATGATATGGGATGCCTTTTAGGAAAGCACATGCTCTTGGAGAGTCCGTCTTATAGAACATGTAAGATACCACATGAGTTCAAAAGAAAGAGTATTATATTTAGTAAAATTTACAGGATTATATTTACAAAAGGGATTTTTAAATTACAATTTGAGAAAAATATTCAAGTTTAGTAAAGTAAAAGGGGTCATTTCAAGGCCTTATATCCTTTGAATACACATTATACATATGATTTCTTATAGGTGGACCCCCCGAGCACATATTGTGTGTCTCGATCATGGAAACATGGAAGCTAGCTCTCTTCATGGCCATTACTTCAATGCGCCTCTTCCTCTCAAACAAATTTCAAGAAAGCTGGCACAGACTATATTGCATGTTCTACCACCTTCCTTCAAATGCTGAAGACGATTCTCCTTCTCATGTTGTCCTTGTTTTTTAGCTTCCCCCTGATTTGACATCAGCTGCTACTCTATTATGGCAACACCCAAGATGGTGCCTATTATTATCCACCTCGTTCCAAGGTGAATCTTGCTCACAACTATTGTATGATTTGACAAGCGGTTAATGGCTTTGTAGACAATGGCATAGGCTCCCTCTCCAAGGGTTACACCCTTGACATATCACTATCATAATAGTCCTTGCAATACAATAGTACACCCCTGAAAACTCTGTAGACCACCCTATGAACTTTGGCTATTGTTGGGTTGATTGAGTCATCACATCATTAGGAGTTGGAGGTGCTCACAATTGTGAGCTCATTGAATCCAAAGTCTTCATGACATGAAGCTACAAATATGGAATTATATCATTAGAGCCATGAAGATGATCTTCTCTTGGCTAAAGGGGATCCAAGCAGTCATGATGATGGTCTATTTCCACTACAATGCTCTCGCCATTGATGATGGAGAATGTATGTAAAACACATAGTATGAGATTTTTTATGATGACATCCAAGAAGATTTCAATTTTGATCTTGAGTCCCCCTCTTTCTCCTCAAGCAACTCTTCCTTTTTATGAAAAAATTAGCCAAGGGTGGTAAAAAGTAAAAGCTTCTCCTTATGCAATAGTGCATGTTTTTCTCCTCTATTCATTTTCACACAAATTATGCTTGCTTTTTGCTATTTGTCCACTATTCCATAAGCATGTCACATGGTCTTCAATTACTCCTAAATGAATAGAAGACTACTTTAAAGTAGTACCTCCAAGATTTATTTACGTATAAAACTCTATCTAATCGAATGTGATAAGTCAATCCTTTCTTAGAAGTGTTGAAAGAGAGAGAAATGGAAGCGAGTGTTTTCAAATTTTTTCTTGTGTTGGTTTTTATTCTTTGCAATGTACGTACAAAAATGTATGTGTGTGAGCATAGTTTAGAGCCGACCTCAAAGATAGATAAGTTTAGAGCCGAACTCAAAGAGAGGGGTACGAAAATAAAAATAAAAGACCTGAAATATATATAGTGGGGTGGTTCCAATATACAATATAGAATCGTTATTAAATTATCATTCCATTACATCGCAGTCAAGATGTCTAGCACTCACGACCAACATGGTGGTGATCATGAGGCTTGGCTCAATCAACGTGTCCCCTATCCATGCACGCAATGCAAATTGGCCATTCGTTGGAAACGTCATTTGTCCATAGAGCATGTGCAATGGTATGGAGAGTTTCGAGTTGAGATAATCGACCAAGCAGTCTTGAATTACGAGATTGCGGTAAGTTCTCTCTCATTACTATATGACATGTAATTGATTTAAGTATAACAGTTTGGGGTTATCTTAGAAGTTAGATCCTTAACGTCCTTTAAGGGTCAGGGCCATGTCGATACATTGTAGTACGCAGATCTCTTGCGTCCACTAAGACGGGTTCGTCCACGCTCTATACAAATGCCGTCCGAGATAACTAACTGTCTCATAGAAGGTGATAACTCTCAACCCCCTTCTATGGGTGAGAATGCTGGAGACATGGACGATCCTCCTACTTTTTTGGAGCCCGAGTTAGAGGACATGATCGAATCATTGCTTCCGACGGACTCGGAATCCCAAGATCCTTTAATTGCGGAGGCTGCCATTCCATTGTATGATGGGAGTCGGGTATCCCGTTTGAAGACACTTCTTGCATTGTTGAGCATACAAACAAAGTATGGATGGAGTGATGGGAGTGTGACAGAGCTATTCAGGTATATTATGATGTGTATGATTCTTTATTGAAAGCCATTAAAATGTGCTATGTAGTACTCTAATAACGTGCTTCATTGCAATTTGTAGAACGTTGAAATCTTACATTTTTCTACCCAAAACACAATGCCTGAGTCTCGTGATGATGCAAGACAAGTGCTGCGAAAGCTAGGCATGGATTATAATTGCATTCATGCTTGCCCCAATGATTGTGTTCTCTTCTAGGGAGAGTTTGAATTGTTGGCCACATGTCCCAAGTGCGGTGCGGACAAGTATCGAAATGACTTGCAAGGACAAACTGTTCCGCAGAAGGTTTTGAGGCACTTTTCGCTAATACTACGTGTTCGTCACATTTTTCGGACCAAGAGTTTTGCAAAGTTGACTACATGGCATGCGGAAAATCGATCCACTGATGGTGTACAGCGTACACCAGCTAACTCAGAAGCATGGCATCACATTGACGAGACTTTCCCTGACTTTGCAAAGGAGGCAAGGAATCTATGATTCGGTCTTGCCATGGATGGGGTAAATCCTTTTGGTTTACGTTCCACCTCCTATAGTGTATGGCCCGTGGTCCTTGTTAACTACAATATACTGCCATGGCTTTCCACCAAGAAAGCACACCTTTTGCTCAGCTTGCTTGTGCCTGGACGATACAAAGTCAAGAATATGGATGTCTACCTCTCTCCACTGATTGATGAGCTAAAGGAGTTGTGGGAGGGAATTGTAGTGCATGACATGAGCAAACATATTGGTAGGCGATCCGCAACTATAAGGGCAATTCTTATGTGGACCATGCATGACTTTCCAGGTTATGGAGAATGCTCTGGTAAAGCGTGTTTTCTTATTTTGCTAGTTTTCTTTGAGCGATGTTGGTGTTATGACATGCCTCATTGTACATGTGTGTTCTGCGGGGCTAGTCACATCAGGTTACTATGCACGTCCTCTGTGTGGACCAAGGTTGGATTCTCATATGTCAAAATCTATGAAGAAGATGGTATTTGAGGGACATCGGGCTTTTTTGCCAGAGGGTCATGTCATGAAAGAAGGATTTCTTGGTCGCCCTCCTGCAAGAATGAACGCACTGAGCTGGTTTGATCGTAGGATGGTGGACCAAGATTCGCTTCCCAATGGAATGCGACGCTTCTCAATTTTCTATGAGTTGACTTATTGGAAAAAAATTGAAAATTAGCCACCTTTTAGATCCCATGCAAATTTTTAAGAATGTGGGTAGCTTGCTATGGGACCACCTCACTGGGCAGCGAGACACACTAGGAGTGAGGATGGATTTGAAAACAGTGGGAAAGATGGAACCATATTGGCCTGTAAGTGGTGTCGACGGTCGAGTGCAATTGCCGCGCGCTCCTTGGGTTTTGTCTAGCAATGAAGTGCGACGAGTAAAGGAAAACATCAAGTCCTTTCACACGCCGACTGACCTAATGCGTTCTCTCAAGACAACATTCACAAAGGATGACCAACTGACAGGACTCAAATCCCATGATTGGCATAAGATGTGTTAGGTATGTACGGTATGAGGCTGCGTATGGCATGATTCTACATATTAGATTTCAGAATCTTTGTTTGTTTATACACAATATTAATTACATGGTTTTCACAGTTCGTATTGCCGATCGCAATAGCGGGGTCTCTGACATCGGAGGTACGGACAACCATTTACAAATTGTTCGAGTTGGTTCAGTTTGTCTCCGAAAAAGAGATTCACACATCATCGATTGAATCCACGAAATGCATGGCAGTAGAGACTGCTTGTCTTTTGGAGAAGTATCTTCCCACTAGCATGCTCACAATACAAACCCATCTTCTAGTGCATATTGTAGATGAATTGCAGGTTGCAGGTCCAGTCCATAGTCGATGGATGTTTTTCCTTGAACGGTTCATGAAGACCTCAAAGGGATTTGTGCGACAACGGGCTCGTCCTGAGGGTAGCATGGCTGAAGGTTGGTTAGTGTCGGAGGCCTTGGTGTACATTTCTGAGTGGTTGTCCACTGTGGACTGGGACAAAGGCTTGATATGGTCACTTAAGGAGGATGATCATCTGAATGGAGATGTCCTAGTGGGAAACGGAATAGAGAAGAAGATGGACGCATCCATGGAGTCCAAGGTGAACCGATTTTGTATGCTGCATAGCGCTACAATGGAGAAGTGGCTGCAACGGTATGAGGATGCTTGAGCTGAGCAAGAGTCTACAAGATCTGACTTTCGACGGAGTATGCGGCAACGGCCCATTCGATATTCGAAGGGCTTAGAGGAGATGCCTCTACTCATGTCCACTAGATGGCTACATGAGGCCCTAACCAAAGCCTCTCAAGATGGAGAAACAGTTACTAAAGAAGAGTGGGACTTCTCACGTGGATGCAATCCCAAGGTATGCAATCCCAAGAAAGTACAATCTATACTGTAAATCGCAACTAATATACTTGTTCTTCTCCCAGTATAAGGTCCATAGTGCAGCATGGTCACGTGGATGACATTTCAGAGTAGAGCACATCGACAAGTTACTCTCGATAATGGACTGTGGAGTGATGGCAATGTTTGAGCAGGAAAGCCGACGACGTGCCACAAATCCAAACCGTGTAGTTCTAGAGATGGAGTATTGCGGATGTTTATAAAGTATCCTTGCAGTGGACTATTGAAGTTTCTCTGTGACCATATTTGATGTGCAATGATTCAAGGTTACTCTCGAAGGAGCAGGTGCAACTGTTCGGCAAGAGCCAAGTGGCTTTGTTGAGATTGACTCAACGAAGAAGTGGACCGATTTGAGTGATACATTTATTTTGCCAAATCACTGTGAGCAAGTAAGAGTCCCTAATACTTGACGCGCTTTAGCAATCTCAAAGTGGACTTTTATACTAATCGTAATATGGATCAGGTTGTCTTTTTCCCTAATCTGCAACAACCTCAATGGTGGTACGTCATTCCCATGACATCTAGGAGTATCCCGGTGTTTGCCAGAACCCCCGTACCGATCATAGAAGAGCCACCTTTAATAGTGGCAATGACAGAAGGCATACAAGAAACTAGGATGAACCGCCTGGAGGACCAAGACATGTCACATATGGAGATAGAGGAGATAGAGGATGGGTTTTTTGAAAATGAAGCAGAGTCCTCATTTTGTGGAGAATTTTGTATAGATCTCCCGGTGTATACTAAGCTATGTCAAGATGAGATTGTGGAACCCTAAACAAAAGTGACTCGATCAAAATGTTCCTCCCACTACAGCAATGCCGATTTTTGCAAATCGGTTAGGATAGTTTGTATGTTTTTGGAGTATGGTGTTTTGTATTATCTAATTTTTATTATTATTTTAAAATGAAGTCTTGCTAATTAAGTCTTAGTTTTATTATGTCTTGCAATTCATTATCTAATATTATTATTTTTCCTTGTATGTGCAAGTTTAGGATTTGGGCACGGATGGCAGGATAAGT